>NC_041382.1:275084752-275102220 GCF_002162155.2 Triticum dicoccoides | reverse complement strand
GGCGGGGTGGCGGCTTATAAAGGGGGCTGGGGCTTGCTTGGGCGAGGGTGTGCCCGGGGAGGATTCCGAGTCGGAGTCTCCTCGGCGTCCGTGCCGGGCACGGCGGCGCGGGCGAGGGAGGCGGTGGCGCGGGCGGCCGGCCTGGCTCGGCTGGGCCTTAGGCCCAGTCGGGCACGGAAACTTTTTTTAAAAAAAATAATTTCGCCGATCGAAATAAAATCCTAGAAAAATAAATAAAAAAACTAAAATTCGAAAACAAATTTTCACCGTCTAAATAAAATATTTAGAACAAGATGAACATTTTCTTGGCCCTAAAATGAAATTTTGAAAATGTACAATTTTTCTAATGCAAACAAAATTGCAATAAAATCCAAATGGAAAAAATATTTGATTTTAGTATTTTTCCTCCAATATTTCATTTATTTTGGAGAAGTCATATTATCTCCTCTCTTGTATTTTAATATGAAATATTTTCGGAGAGAAAAATAATTAAAACCAAAATCCTTGTTTCAAAATTTGATAAAAGAATCAAATATGAAAACCGGGAAATCCCCAACTCTCTCCGAGGGTCCTTGAGTTGCTTAGGATTTCAAGGATTACGGAACGGAAAGCAATAAAACATGATATGCAATGATGATCTAATGTATAACATTCCAAATTGAAAATTTGGGATGTTACAAACCTAGCCCCCTTAAGATGAATTTCGCCCTCGAGATTCGGGCTGGCTAGAAAATAGGTGCGGGTGGTCTTTGCGGAGATCATCCTCTCGTTCCCTGGTGGCTTCGTCCTCAGTATGGTGGCTCCACTGAACTTTACAAAACTTGATAACCTTACTTCGGGTGATTCTGCTGGCAAACTCAAGAATCTTAACTGGTTTCTCCTCATAAGTCAAATCACTGTCCAACTGAATCGCCTCCAGGGGTACTGTATCTCTTAGCGGTATATCTGCCATCTCAGCATGACACTTCTTCAGTTGTGAAACGTGAAACACGCCATGAACTCCTGACAATCCCTCGGGTAACTCCAACTTGTAGGCAACTTCTCTCATCCGTTCCAAAATACGATACGGTCCTACAAATCTCAGGGCTAACTTTCCCTTAACTCCAAAACGTTTCACTCCTCGCAAGGGTGATACTCGCAGATATGCTCGATCTCCAATTTCATAGGTTACCTCCTTGCGTTTTGAGTCAGCATAACTCTTCTGCTTGGACTGAGCAATCTTCAGTCTGTCTCGAATCAATTTAACCTTCTCCTCAGACTCCTTGATCAAGTCTGGTCCAAACAACTGCCGGTCTCCTACCTCGTCCCACATCAACGGTGTTCTGCACCTTCTTCCATACAGGGCTTCAAACGGTGCCATCTTCAAACTGGCTTGATAGCTATTGTTGTAGGAAAACTCTGCGTACGGCAAATTGTCATCCCAACTAGATCCATAATCTAGCGCACAGGCTCTCAACATGTCCTCCAAAATTTGCTTGACTCTCTCGGTCTGTCCATCTATCTGCGGGTGAAACGCTGTACTAAACTCCAATCTCGTTCCCAGGGTCTGGTGCAACTGGTGCCAAAACTTTGAAGTAAACTGTGTTCCTCGATCTGATACAATGGTCCTCGGAACTCCATGCAGACATACTATCCTGGACATATATATCTTGGCCAGCTTTGCACTCGTATAGGTGGTTTTCACTGGGATGAAGTGAGCTAGTTTGGTCAAGCGATCAACTACTACCCATATGGAATCGTATCCTGCTTTGGTCCTGGGAAATCTGGTGATAAAGTCCATGCCCAGTTATCCCACTTCCATTTGGGTATCGGCATAGGCTGTAACAGTCCTGCTGGCTACTGATGCTCTGCCTTCACGCGTTGACATACATCACATACGGCGACATACTCGGCAATATCCTTCTTCATACCGGTCCACCAGAAATGTTCCTTCAAATCCAAATACATCTTGGTGTTTCCGAGGTGTATCGAGTATGGCGAGTCATGGGCCTCTTGAAGTATTAACTTCCTGATCTCCTGGTTATTAGGCACATAAACTCGGTCCTCAAACCATAGGGTATCGTGCTCATCTTCACGAAAACCTTTGGCCTTTCCTTTGCTCATCTTCTCCTTTATCTCAGCAATCTCCTTGTCCTCTTTCTGGGCTTCCCGAATCTTGTCCAGCAATGTCGACTGGACCTCCATTGTTGCAATAAATCCTCTAGGAACAATCTCCAATCGAAGTTCCATGATGTCCTCTGCTAATTCCTTCGGCAGTCCCTTACTTTCAAGGATATTAGCATAACTCTTCCGGCTCAAAGCGTCTGCTATGACATTGGCCTTTCCTGGATGATAGTGTAGTTTCATGTCATAATCCTTTATAAGCTCCAACCATCTCCTCTATCAAAGGTTCAGTTCCTTCTGGGTGAAAATGTACTTCAAACTCTTATGGTCCATGTACACATCACAATGGTTTCCAATAAGCTAATGTCTCCAGGTCTTCAATGCATGCACTACGGCTGCTAACTCCAAATCATGTGTGGCATAGTTCAACTCATAAGGTTTTAGTTGTCGTGAGGCATACGAAACAACTCTCCCGTCCTGCATAAGCACACATCCAAGTCCTAAGCGTGAGGCATCGCAGTACACTTGGAACTCCTTATGTATATCTGGCAGTGTTAGCACTGGCGCTGTAGTCAAATGTTTCTTCAATTCCTGGAAACTTGCCTCGCAATCTTCTGTCCATTTAAACTTAGTATCCTTCTTCAACAGTTCAGTCATTGGCTTTGCAATCTTGGAAAAATTCTCGATGAATCTCCGGTAGTATCCTGCGAGTCCAAGAAAACTACGGATCTCGCTAACTGAAACGGGTGCCAACCATTCAGTGACTGACTGAATTTTGCTGGGGTCTACTGCTATACCTTCTCCCGATATAACATGTCTAAGGAACCCGACTTCCTTCAACCAAAATTCGCATTTGCTAAACTTAGCATACAACTGGTGTTCCCTGAGTTTCTCGAGAACTAAGCGCAAATACTCCTTGTGCTCCTCCTTGTTCTTCAAGTATACCATAATATCATCAATAAACACCACAACACACTTGTCCCAATACTCCATGAACACCTTGTTCATCATGCTCATGAAATAGGCAGGGGCATTAGTCAGTCCAAATGACATGACCGTGTACTCGTATAATCCATATCGTGTTGTGAACGCTGTCTTCGGTATGTCCTTCTCTCGTATCTTCAACTGATGATACCCTGATCGCAAATCGATCTTCAAAAACACTTTTGCTCCTTGCAACTGATCAAATAGATCGTTGATCATCGGCAGTGGGTACTTGTTATTAATCGTCACTTCATTTAATGCTCGATAATCAACAACCATCCTCAGGGATTTATCCTTCTTATCAACCAAAAGTACTGGGGCTCCCCAAGGTGATGAACTTCTTCGGATGTATCCTTTCTCCAATAATTCCTTGATCTGTTTCTTAATTTCTTCCAGATCATTTGCGGGCATCCGATAGGGTCTCTTGGATATTGGTCCTGTACCTGGCAACAGCTCTATCGAAAACTCAATGTCTCTATCCGGTGGCATGCCTGGTAACTCCTCTGGAAAAACATCCGGGTAATCCTTCACTACAGGCACTTCCTCCTGAACAACTCCCGTAAGGGCATTCACTTGACTCCTCCTAGGCACATGCCTAGATACATACTTAATCCTTTTTCCTTCCGGGGTGGTGAGATAAATCGACTTACTAGCACAGTGAATGCTTCCTCCATACTTTGACATCCAGTCCATACCCAATATCACATCCAATCCTTGTGACTCCAAGATAATAAGGTCGGACGGAAAAACATGTGTACCAATGGTTAAGGGTATCTGATCACACCATCGGCTAGCCATATACTCTGCTCCGGGTGAACTTACTAAAAGAGGGGTCCTAAGGGTTTGGGTTGGTAGTTTAAACTTCTCCATGAATCCCCTTGATATGTATGAATGTGATGCACCAGTATCGAAAAGAACAAGAGCGGTAAATGACTTAACCAAAAACTTACCTATCACCGCGTCCGGCTGCTCTTCAACCTCCTCCACGTTAACGTGGTTCACGTGTCCTTTGTTGAATGGATTTGGCTTCTTCCCAGCGCTCCCATTTCCATTTCCATTCTTTCCTTCAGGGCACTCCATGGCGTAGTGTCCAGTCTTCCCGCACTTGAAACACGTAACATGACTTAAGTCCCTTTTGGCGGGTGTGGCTGGGTTGGGGCGGTTATGATTATTGTTGGTTCCCTTACCATTCCCATTCTTAGAACCATTGTGGTTATGCAATCCTCCTCCAGTGTGGTTGTGACCTCCATGGTTATGAACAAGTCCTCCCGAGTTCGGGGTTAGGCAAGGTTTCTGCTGAGCTCCTGAGTTATACTTCCCTTGTCCATACTTCCTCTTGCGGCTCTCAATCTGCTGCTGCTTTCCTTCAATCATAAGAGCCTTATCTACCAACTCCTGGTAGTTGTTGAAGGTTTCTACCATCAACTGCATGCTCAACTCATCATTCGGCCCTTCCATAAACTTCTCCTGCTTCGCGGCATCTATGGCCACATCATCAGGGGCGTAGCGAGATAACTTGCTAAACTCATCCACGTACTGAGCCACAGTACGGTTCCCCTGGCGTAGGTTGCGGAACTCCCGCTTCTTCATTTGCATAGCTCTAGTGGAGACATGAGCTGTGCGGAAAGCTTGCTGAAACTGGTCCCAAGTGACATTGGCTATAGGAAAAGTGGTTGTGTAGTTCTCCCGCCATGAGGCTGCTGGTCCATCCAATTGATGTGTGGCAAAGCGCACTTTCTCAGCATCTGTGCAACCTGCGGTGGTCAACTCCCTCCCAATACGGCGTAGCTAATCGTCCGCAACTATGGGCTCGGTGCTACTGGAAAACACCGGCGGCTGTAACCTTAGAAAACGGGCTAGGTTGTCCACGGGTGGCGGGTTGTTGTTGTTGTTGTTGTTGTTGTTGTTGCCCTGATTCTGAACTAGCAATTGCATCAACATATTCTGCTGTTGGATCAACTGGGTGAGCTCCGGTGGGAAGGCAAAACCGGTGTCACGTCTCGGAGGCATCTGAGGGGTTTAGAGGGAAGAGATTTAGAATAGAAAAGAGGTCTAATGAGAAAACACTACCCATATGCACATGAGACAAACACAATCATTTCACTCAATCAATCAAGCAAGGGCATACAAACGATCTAGAACTATCGCACAAGTGTTCAACTACTACTAAATACATGGGGAAATACTAGTGATATATGGTAGTCATCTAGAAATTTTGATCGGTGGAAGAGTCCATGATGTCTGCTCCAGCTTCATTTTCATAGTCATCATCACTACGATCGGAATCGGTGTCGTCGATGATGATGTAGTTGTCCGGGCAAGTGGGATCTTCGTCTTCGTCTTCGTCTCCCGGTGCTGGTCCTCCCATGATTACTCCGATCTTCTTGACTAGGTCGTCATTCTTCTCCAGTAGTGTCTTGATTTCCTCCTCATATCCATCGCGTGTAAACTTGAGTTCTTCCTCCAGTTCGATGATCCTAGTCTTCGCCTTCTTCAAGTCCATCATGTCCACACACATCTGGTTCTCCTGGCGTCGAATGTGCTGGTTTAACTCCTAAATGAAGGCTGCAATGGATCTATCCTTCCTGGTGCTGATTACTTCCCATTGCTCGTCTCGGCGCCCACATATTCGGTAAATAGTGTCCTTAAGCTCCCTGTTGTAAACTTCTCCAATGCGTCCAATGGTAATGTGGGCTGCCATGCTCTTGCCTAGACTCCAGGTGGGTGCTTCGAAAGAAAACTCTATGGGTTTAGAAGTTGGCGAGAACATCCTTCCTAGAACGTGTACTTGAATCATCCAGCACTCCTCTTCGGGTAAAGTGGCGTTGTACGTCCCGGTGAAGCTTGGTATTCCAATGTTCAAGTACCTAGTGACTTCCTTCTAGTGACGTCCAAAAGGTGTGTCTTCATCCGGTTGTGCAAACTTGTTCTTCATCTCCGTCATCCTAAAGAGTAGAAAATGGAGAGGAGTCAGAAATGAGAAGAGAGGTGTGACCTAGGGTTTATCTTAGTGGTCATGTCCTACACTCAGCGTGTGCTCTGATACCATCTTGTAGTGACCCGACCTCAGATGGTCAAGTCTCTGTGCTTCAGTGTCATCCCTGGATCGGTAATGCTGACACACACAGTACTCAAAGGATTTATAACAGAGTGGCAATCACACACTTATTACATCGAATGTCTCAAGAGAGATCTTATTACAATAATATGGATTAAGGCCATCTAATACGATAACAGCGGAAGGCTTGGAAGATAAAGTGAGTCCATCAACTCCAACGGCATAACTGAGCTGCACGGCAACGACCTAACGAACCTTACTCCTCGTATGAAAAGTCTGCAACATAATACGTTGCAGCGCGAAACGGGTCAGCACATGGAATATGCTGGCAATGTAACACAGGAGAGCAAGAACAAAATAATGCTATCACTATATGCATATATGGCTGGTGGAAAGCTCTATGGTTTATTGTTTTTGCGAAAAGCCAATTTTTTCCTACAATAAAGGAATAGGTTTTAATTTTTACTATCATGGTAGTTGAAACATCATTGAGAAGATTCCTCAAGGTCAATCCCAATTAAAGTGATTAACAACCCAACAATATTAATTAAACATGATGAGATACATGTGATAACCCAAGTACTAGATACTCAAGAATTGTCCATAACCGGGGACACGGCTAACCATGATTAGATTGTACACTCTGCAGAGGTTTGCGCACTTTTCCCCCACAAGACTCGATCTCCTCCGTTGGATTTCTCGCACTACAGGGTGTTTGAGAAACGGATGACCGAGACACAGTCTTTCAGAAACATTAACTCTCTACTCCGGACAGACCATACCAAACCTACATCCCACTACCTGCTGATCTGCATCTTCAAGAGCTTCACGTAACTAACTCAACTATGCTAGAGCCCATAATAGCTTGTGGCTGCACACGGAAGTTTCTAGCATGAATCATCTCAGTTCCCTTTGAGCCTGGGTGGCGGTCCATAGGAAGATCACACGGGTACTCTGGGATTTCCAAAAAAAATAGGCAACACTGGGTACTCCAGGTGCCTCAATCCACCCAGTTGTTAGATTAAGTTGCCACCTTAAGTTGAACCATTAATTTAACAATCTCACATCTGTCATGGATTTTACTCAAACCCAAACCACATCTACGAGCATAGCATAGCATAGTAATATAAGCAACACGTAGAGTAACTCCCAAGGGTTTGAATGTAACAGGGTAATAGTGTCGGCGTTCTGGGAACAGGGGTCCGCAGACTTGCCTGCCTGCGGCCTGCGGCGTGGCTCAAAAGGGGGCCCAGCACGGCCCATCTTCACCAACACAAACCCAAGACCCTCGCGAGGGGCCAAGCCTCGCAGGGCGGACGACACGGAGCTTCCTCAGGCACGGCCTCGTCAGGCTGGCTCACGAGGAGGCGGAGAGACCAAGGCGGGGTACCTCATGAGGTGCCCGTGACGCAAGCCATGACGACCGAGGGCGCCAGGCGGGTGCCAGCCCGCGCAGTGTCCTCCTTTCCTCTTTGGTGCAAGGGGGGCAAGCGCAACCGCGGAGTATCGAGGCATTAGGCAAAGGTTTCCATTTCGGTGCAACGAGACCAAGACCAGGAGGACTACGAGATGGAGGTCACCGTGGAGCCCAAGACGGCGTCATCACCAGAGCTTTGCGCAGGCGAAGACTACTTTTGTCAGGATAGCTAGTACTAGTTGTCCCCTTTCAAATTAGCCCGCCATTGTTGGCTCCCTTCCCGCTCGATATTTGGGAAGAGGACCAGGGCCTCTATAAATAGGACCAGCCACCCACATCGAAAGGGGGAGACCACACGAACACAAGGAGAGAGGACCCGAGGGCAAAGAGAGAGAGAGAGAGAGAAGGGCGACTGAGCTCCTCCCAGCAGTCCATCACCCCAGCCAAGAGCAGACCCTCGCGAGGCTGTTCTCCCTTGTATTGTTCATCATCATCAGCCCAAGGGGCAATCCACCGTACCACACACTGGAGTAGGGTATTACACCACAACGGTGGCCCGAACCAGTATAAACCCTGTGTCTCTTCTGTTGTTCTTTCCTGAGCTTTAGATCCTAGCAAGGCGGAGGGGTGCGGGTAGGTAGGAGACGAAAGCTCCGCGCGCACCCCAGTGTTCGAACCTGAAGGGTCTGCCGGAAGCCGAAATCTGACATTAGGCATGCCAGGTAGGGGTGCGCCGGGATTCGTCTTCCACCACCCCGTTCTCCTCCGACCATCATGCCCATGTCTGACGCTCGTCGGGCCCGCGCCGAGCGCCGGGCCGCGCTCGCTTCCCGCGTCGCCCAGACGGCCCCTGTCGGTGGGCGCCCTCGCCGTTCCCCGTCACCTGCCGTCAACGCCCCCACCTGCCCGGCGGGGGACGAGCGGCAAGCATCCGTCCGTGCGGCAAGACGGCCGCACCGCAACTCCCTCGCTCACCCCAGCTGGTTCTTAGTCCCGCGCGCTCCGTACGCCCATGGAGGCTCGAGCTGCACTCATCGCGGCGAACGAGCTCCTGCGCTACCGCCCCGTCGACGACGTCTACGAAGAATGGCTCGACCGCGTCGCCGAGCTCGTCCGCGCCGCAGGGGGCTCTCCTGCGCCGTCCATTCCGCTGCACCGCACTCCGCCCCGCGCGGGCAATGAAGCTCCGGCGGCGCCCCGACCGCCTCCTCCTCAGGAAGGCACCATGGATCCAAGGCGCGTGGCCCCTGGGCAGAACCCGCTCCGGGAGGCGCCAGCGCAGCAGGAGCAGAGCTGTCAAGAAGTCCCTCGCTCGCAAGAAGTTGCCCGGGCGGTCCCTGCTCCAGCACGTCGCGACCATGCTCTTGCTCCCGCGCGTCAAGACCCCGCGCTGCACCCAGCTGCAGCGCGTAGTGACATGCAAGACCAAGCTCCCCGTCATCCAAGGCCTCCCGTGGCCACTGCAGGCTGCCGCGCCTTCACCACCGAGCTACGCATCGAAGCTCTATGAGCTGGGCATCGAAGCTGCAACGGAGACGAGAAGGTCATGGCGAACTGGTTCCCCATGGCACTCAAGGACGGGGCCCGCACCTGGCTCCTGAACCTGGCTCCAGGCACAATCTCCTCCTGGGACGAGATGCGCACCCGCTTCATCGCCAACTTCCAAGGCACTCGCGACCGGCCACCCGCCGTAAGCGACATGCGCCGCATCAAGCAACAGCTCGGGGAGACCCTACAGAAGTACATCCAGCGCTTCAACACCGCGCGCCTCAAGATTCCCAAGGTGACCGAGGAGGCCATCATCTCGGCCTTCTCCGACGGCGTGCGCGACATCCAGATGAAGGAGGAGCTGGCGATGCATGAAGACATGTGCACCTCCTTGGAGCTGTTCAACCTGGCAACCAAGTGCGCTAGGGCAGAGGAAGGGCATCTCTCCCTCCTCAAGCTGCCTGCCGCAGACTCAGAAGAGAAGAAGCCCAAGACCAAGGATGTGAAGCGCAAGGGGGCTGCCGTGCTCGCGGCAGAACCAGACACCAAGCGAGGCAGGGATCAGCCCGAACCTTCCAAGGGAGGCCGGTACTGTGTGTACCACGACCTCCACACCCACAACACCAACGAATGTCAAGAGCTCTGAGCCGTGCGAGAAGGAAGGATCGGCCGTCGCCCTGACCGCAGTGACCGAGGCTACGGCCGAGGAGGAGGAAGGTACGCAGGATGCTGGGAAGACCGTGGCCCACGCCAAGGGTGGCGCGACCAACCTCGCGAGGATCCTCGCGAGGGAGGCTGGAGGGATCAGCCTCGCGAGGGGGACTGGAGGGATGAGCCTCGCGAGGATCGCCCGCAAGGTAACGCAGGCCTCCCACCACTGCCGCCGCAGCCAAGAAGAAACGAAGACCGCCACCAGGACGAGGGGGCTGGGGGCTTCCAAGAGCCGCGCGCGATCGCCTGCATCTTGGGCGGGGCACAAGCCCCAGCCTCTCAGCGCATCTTCAAGCAGTTCGCCCGTGAAGTGAACGCAGTCCTCCCCAGGCTCGAAGCCACGCGCCCTCTCAGGTGGTCGACATGCGCCATCACGTTTAGCTCGACAGATCAGCTCAAGTGTGCGGCTACAGCCGGAGTCCTCCCGATGCTTTATTCCCCAATCATCAGCAACGTGGTGGTCACCAAGACCCTCAATGATGGCGGGGCAGGGCTCAACGTCCTATCCGTGGAAACATTCAACAACCTCCAAGTGCCCTACAGCCAGCTTCAGCCAACCAAGCCCTTCTCCGGTATCACCGACGGCTCCATGGTCCCAATTGGGCAGGTCCGCCTCCCTGTCACCTTCGGGGCACGCGACAACTACCGCACTGAGCTCATCGACTTCGACGTCGCTCACATTCGCCTGCCGTACAACGCCATCCTTGGGTACCCAGTGCTAGCCAAGTTCATGGCCGTAACTCACCACAGCTACAACATCCTCAAGATGCCGGGAAGTGGCAGAGTCATCACGGTGCCCTATGAAGAGAAGGACACGGTGTGTTCCCTGGAACGAGCCTTTCAGGCCGCGTCACTGGAAGACACGGATCGTGGGAGCAGGAGGCCTCCCGAGACCGCCCCCAAAAAGAAGAAGACATCGTCCGGCCCGACCACTCAGGAGGCAGGCCCCTCTGGGCCCGCGCCTGCCCAGGGGGAACCTCCTTCCATTGCATAGGAAAGCGCGCCCAGCGCCCTCCTCAGGAAGGGTCACGAGGGAGGTGCTTGGGCACCACATGGAGGCGTGTCTCGAAGCACGTTTCCCTCAAGAAGGAGCAAGGCAAGGAGATCCAGACCCTCAAGAGTTCATCAGCAAGGCCAATCAGGAGCTACAGAAGTCAAGAGTCATGAAAGGCGGCCGCCGCCTACCAGTAGTGGCCCCCCATCCAGGCAAGGATGGTGGGCTGCGCGTCTGCATTGACATACCAGGGCTCAACCGAGTCGCCTCTCTGGAGCGCCTCTGGCCCTCGCGAGTGGGGCGCTGCGGAGGCCCACCCCACAGCTACGTTTGCATGCCTTACGGCTTGCTGAGCGCGGCTGACGCGTACCAGCGCCTCATGAGGGGCATCACGGAGGCACGAGAGGCCAGGCGTTCCGCTGCCCTGGCAGGGATGGAGAAGGCCCGCGAGGAGCCGCTAGCGCCTCCAGAGCCTCCCGAGGCCCCTGGGCCTGGGGGCTCGTGAGGATCGGCTCCCGCAGCCCACCGAGCCTGCTACATCAACGCTCCTTCGTCCTCAACATCATCAGGTGACATCTTTCAAGTTTTACTTCCAGCTGGGAGCGCCCCCCTCCCCCAGGGCTGCATTATTCCCAGGCCGTGTGGGTCCGTCCCTGCGGCATGTACCCCTTTTATTTTATGTTGCTAGCTTACCTTGTTGGGGGCGCCCCTCGGGCCGCACAATCCCCAAGTCACTCGGGCCAGACCCAGCGGCGTGTATCTCATTTGCAGTTATTTCCGGTTGTGCGTCATACCCACCATGCTTGATTATTCGTTGCCGGTCCACGGCACCTCTTCTTCTCCATGTCGACCACTTGCACGTTAAAGGGGGGGTACCTGAGCATCGCGACTCAGGGCTTTTACTGGCTCTCCAGCCCTCACCCTCTGGCCTTGTCCACGGCATCGCGACCTGGCATACCAGCGACGGCTGAGACCAGCTCGAGGGCCGGGACCCGAGGACGTAGAGTGCCGACATCTAACCAAATTTGCAGGAACGCATCACAAGATAAGGCCTAGTGTCAGGCGCAACCCGCCTAGAGGTAGGGCCCCGTGAGTCCCGCGCTGGCTCACGGGTGCCCAGATACACCTCGCCAGGCCCTACCGTGCCAGCCACGTGTCAGGGCGGGGCTGTACACACCCTGGGGGCTCCTCCCGGAGGGGGGCCCCCTCCCACGTACTAGTGGAAGCACCATGCTCTGTGCTGGCTGACGACACTGCCGAGGAGCAGCTATGCCCATACACATACGGTAGAACTATGCTCCGCACTGGTGATAAATAACTGAGGGTGGCCCCTGGGCTGCATCAACCTCAGGGAGCCCAGAGCTTAGTGTCTAGCCTCATCGTAACGCCTCCTCTCGGGAGTGCCGCGCGAGGGGGCTGGGCACGGGGGCTGTGCCTGGGTCACGCCCAGACGCACGCCACCCAGCCAGGCCCCCCGGGCCTGGTTCGTCGCGCGTCCCTCCCTGAGTGGAGCCAAGGTACGAAGGCCGTTTGAGCGTCAAGGGGGACTCCTGAGCATCGTGACTCAGGAGCCTAACTGGTCACGTAGCCCCTCACTCCTTTGGTCCCGTCCTGGTTTCATGTCGGGGCTAATGCTGGGTGAGGTATGCGCGGGGCCGGGCTCTGCCGACGTAGAACGGTGGATACACCTACATCACGCCTCCCTACTTGCTGTTCGTGCGCCAAGGGGGACTCCTGAGCATCGCGACTCAGGAGCCTAACTTGTCACGTAGCCCCTCACCCCTTTGGTCCCGTCCTGGTTTCCGGTCGGGGCTAATGCTGGGTGAGGTATGCGCGGGGCCGGGCTCTGCCGGTGTAGAACATAAGAAAGTAGGAAGGAAAAGCATAAATTCAAGGAATTCAAAAGCAAAATATTACAGTCCACACTGTTATCTCGATACCAAACGCAAGTTTGAGCGCCTCCTCGAGGCATGATACATGTGCAGGAATTAAAAGCAGGACAGGAGCCACAGCGGAGCCACTTGTCGGTGGTGGAGCATCGCGGAGTGGCTTCGCCTCATGGAGCTGCGGGGTCGGCAGAGCCTTGCTTCGGCTTGGTGCTGAAGGCCTGGAACATCCCCAACAGGGCCTCTGCGCGACCCTTCACGGCCTCAGCAGCGGCAGCGGCATGCTCGCCGCTCACTGGCTCCAGTAGGCTGTCGAGGTCGACACTGGGATCGCGAAGGTAGATGTGGGTGAGGACCCGCGTCAGTGCTGCAGAAGATAGGACACGCGCCTCGGCCTCGGCCGTGGGGCCAAGGCCAAGGGCGACATCTTCAAGAGCGTGAACAAGGAAGGGAAGCAGCTTGGCGGGGCCGTCCTCGGAGCCAGCTAGTGGGCTCTCCAGGCCACTGTCATAAAGCGTCCTCAGTGAGGAGCGAGCCCTCGCCTCCATCTCCGTGAAGGCCACGCGGTCCTCGGCAAGAACCAGGGCCTTGTCGTCCAGCTCGGCCTTCCTCGCCTTCAACTCCTGCTCCAGCGCGCCTAGGCGGTCGCAGCGTTTCTTAAGCTTGACCTCCCTCTCCTCGAGAGCCGCCTCACGAGCCTTCACGCCTTCTTCCTGCTCTTGGCGAAGGCGGACCTCATTCGCGAGCTGGTCCCGCAAATCTTGCAGTTCGCCCTCCAGCGCCTTGCAGCGACCACGGACGACGACCACCTCCCCCAGGGCTGCGTCACGAGCAGCATTCTCCTCAAGGACGGCCTGCTTCTCCTCATCGCAAGCCATCGAGGCCTGGACCAGCGCCGCCCGAATCGAAGCATCGGAGCGAACCCATCCGGAAGCCAGCTCCATGCGCCCGGCCACCAAGCGAGGGTCGGCGCTAAGAAGATCCTGCCACAGTCGGTCCAGCTCAGCGACAGCATGATCCAGAACGGCAGAAGGAGTCGGAGAGACAGCAGTCGGTGGAGTAGGAGGAGAAGGTTGCTGCGCGGCCACAGCATCCTGAGGCGGAGCCTGCTGCGCCCCAACGGTTGTAGTGGTGGCAGCAGGCGAGGACACCTTGGAAGTCACCTGGGCCGTGGGGGCCAAGCTCGCCCCAGCCGGCTCAGCCAGGCCTCGCGAGGACGATCGGGCAGGAGAAGCCCATGCGTCGCGGTCACTCTCCTTCGCGGGCAGAGGCGCTGCCACGGATGGAACCTCGGGAGCTCCCTTCGGCCTCTTTGCTGCGGGCGCCAGCCTATCCAAGAGATGTGGACGTCAAGCCTCAGCTGCAGAACAAGATATAAAGATAGGAATCAAATGCTTACGGGTCGTCGCCAGCGAGCTCAAGCGGCCTTCGGCCAAATTTGAAGCCTGAAAGCCGGCTGGAAGGGTCAGCCTCGGGAAGCTTGGAGGCGGAAGGTGTGTCTGCGGTCCGCCCTGGGGCCGGGGCAGACCCCCGGGAGATCAGCCCGGTCCTGTCCTTCTTCAGGATCGGGGGCGATCTCCCGCCGTCCTGCTCGTCATCGTCTTCATCGTCATCCTCGTCATCATCGCTCGGAGAGAGGCGGAGAATGCGGGACCTGCGCCGGGGGAGAGTAGCCCTCGACTCTCCGTCAGTCGCCTCGGAGTCAGGCCCTTTTCCCCGCTCCCCTCCTTCCTCCTCTTCGCTGGAGTCGTCAGAAGGCACGTCCACCGGTTCCTCGGCAGTTTCCATGGGCACGAGCCCATCCCCGTTGAAGGCGGGCATGGACTCCACTACCTGCTCCCAGTCGTCGCGGAGGAACAAGGGCGTAGGAGCACCCACCAACCTCGCCACATCGCCCCCGACCAGAGATTGGAGGGCCGCGGCCAGATCTCCGTCAGCCAAAGCCGCGGGGCTCGGATGGGGCCTCCACATTGGGAGCGAGTACTGCCGGAGCGGAGCCAGCTGTTGCTCCAGGAATTCCCTCAGCAGCGACGCGCCGGTCAGCTTCGCCACCGCTATGTTGGCCGGCCTCAGATCCGCGACCATCTTCTCCAACACCAGCTTCGCGCGGGGGTCCGCGAGCTCCGCCCAGCCCCAATTGCTGGAGCTCGTGGGCTGCTCCGTGGGCAAGATCAGCCGAGGGTGAATGCGCCCGGCATCTACCAAGACCCACTTGCTCCTGAAGCCCTCAATCCTTTTCTCGGGGTTCGAGATGGCAATGGCGCCACCGTACGCGACGAAGCTCGCGCACGCGGAAGCAGTACCGCGAGAGGTCCGGAGGTAGAAGTAGTGGCGCAGCAAGGCCACTGAGGGCTGCACCCTACGTGAGCCTCGCAGTAATAGGCGAAGATTGCCAGGAGAAGGACGGAGTTGGGGTGGAGATACAGAGCCTGTAGCTTGTAATGGCGGAGGACAGAGAAGAAGAACTCGGAGAAGGGAGGCACCAGGCCAGCAGCAATGGCACTTACGAAGAGCGGATAGAAGGTGCTCCCTTGACCCTCAGGGGTGGCGGAGCCGGCCTTGAACACCTTCGCCCCGTCGATGCCCCCGCGCCGCCGCCATCCGGCGCAACGGCAAGGCTCGCCTCCGACACATTCGGCGAGTCCAGGGCAGGCGAGTACCAAGCTACGGCCGGGGACTGACGAGGCGCCATGGCTTCCTAGGTCACGCGGTCGGAGTAGATCTGGAAGCTTTGGAGGAAGGAAGGAGAGGCGCAAGAAAGGGGATCTGAGCAGCAAACGAAGAAAGTAAAAAAGCAAAGCCTAGGCAGATGCCGCTCCTTCATCAACTCGCAAGGTTGCTAAGGCGCCCACGTCCAATCAACCGCCATGCGGCGCCCAAGGCCGCAGACTGTTAGGGCCCGCAGCGCTTCGCCCTCGCCCTTCCGCCTCCCTGAACGGCCAAGTCCGGGCGCGCCTTGGGCCCGGGGGCTACTGTCGGCGTTCTGGGAACGGGGGTCCCCAGACTTGCCTGCCTGCGGCCTGCGGCGTGGCTCAAAAGGGGGCCCAGCACGGCCCATCTTCACCAACACAAACCCAAGACCCTCGCGAGGGGCCAAGCCTCGCGGGGCGGACGACACGGAGTTTCCTCAGGCACGGCCTCGTCAGGCTGGCTCATGAGGAGGTGGAGAGACCAAGGCGGGGTACCTCACGAGGTGCCCGTGATGCAAGCCATGACGACCGAGGGCGCTAGGCGGGTGCTAGCCGGTGCAGTGTCCTCCTTTCCTCTTTGGTGCAAGGGGGCAAGCGTAGCCGCAGAGTACCGAGGCATCAGGCAAAGGTTGCCATTTCGGTGCAACGAGACCAAGACCAGGAGGACTACGAGACGGAGGTCACCGTGGAGCCCAAGACGGCGTCATCACCAGAGCTTTGCGCAGGCGAAGACTACTTTTGTCAGGATATCTAGTACTAGTTGTACCCTTTCAAATTAGCCCGCCATTGTTGGCTCCCTTCCCGCTCGATATTTGGGAAGAGGACCAGGGCCTCTATAAATAGGACCAGCCACCCACATCGAAAGGGGGAGACCACACGAACACAAGGAGAGAGGACCCGAGGGCAAAGAGAGAGAGAGAGAGAGAGAGAGAGAGAGAGAGAGAGAGAGAGAGAGAGAGAGAGAGAAGGGCAACTGAGCTCCTCCCAGCAGTCCATTGCCCCAGCCAAGAACAGACCCTCGTGAGGCTGTTCTCCCTTGTATTGTTCATCATCATCAGCCCAACGGGCAATCCACCGCACCACACACTGGAGTAGGGTATTACACCACAACGGTGGCCCGAACCAGTATAAACCCTGTGTCTCTTGTGTTGTTCTTTCCTGAGCTTTAGATCCTAGCAAGGCGGAGGGGTGCAGGTAGGTAGGAGACGGAAGCTCCATGCGCACCCCAGTGTTCGAACCTCAAGGGTCTGCCGGAACCCGAAATCCGACAAATAGGTTCTACCTCAACAACTACTTCCCAACCCACATGTTAATGGCATCCTAATCATGCAATGTTTGAGGATTGGAACTAATGCATAAAAACTGGGTGATAAAGGGGTATGATCAAAGTGTTACTTGCCTTGATGACGATCTGCGAAACCTAGGGACTCGTAGTAGCACGCTTCGCACTCCGAGTGTTCTATCGCAAGAAAACAATAGCATACATAAGTAACAAGCAACGATGCACAAGCAAAACTCAAATAAGAGAGGTTGACCAAAAAGTTCAAATTAAGAACTCTGGTTCGCAAAAAGAATCAAATCAAACGGAGCAACGAAACTCAAACGGCGAAAGAAAGAAGCTTCATTTACTAATCTGAAACTAGGTCAAATTTTACAGTAGAGAAAACTTGTTTGAGTTGGTTAAACGGAAAGAGGGTTTCAAGATGAAACTCTAGGCGCTTGAATCGCCTGATTCCGACTAACGAGCGAAAAGATAAACAGAAACTAAAATCGGATCGGAAATTGCGATTAGAGAAAATCACGGATTAAATCCGATAAAAGAAAACTGACAAACAGACTAACGAACGAGCGTTCGTTAGCTGTATCTAACGGGCGAAGAACCGTTCGTTAAAACGAACGTTCGGATGAACATCCGCTAACTAGAAGAACCGAGAAAAACCGGCGATCCGAAAAAAAACGAATCTAGGGTTTTCTAAAGAAACCGAACGGTTTTAGAAAGAAAAACCGGCGGCGGATCCGGCGACTACCTCCGGCGAGGGGCTCCGGCGGGGCGGGTGCGGGCGGCGGCTTGCGGGGCGGCGGCGGCTCGGCGGCGGCGGCTGCGGCTTGGGGCAGCGGGGCAGGCGGCGGTGAGGTG
>NC_041382.1:275042708-275084289 GCF_002162155.2 Triticum dicoccoides | reverse complement strand
AAAAAAAAAATTCGCCGACCGAAATAAAATCCTAGAAAAATAAATAAAAAACTAAAATGCCAAAACAAATTTTCACCGTCTAAATAAAATATTTAGAACGAGATGAACATTTTCTTGGCCCTAAAATGAAATTTTGAAAACGTGCAATTTTTCTAATGCAAACAAAATTGCAATAAAATCCAAATGGAACAAATATTTGATTTTAGTATTTTTCCTCCAATATTTCATTTATTTTGGAGAAGTCGTATTATCTCCTCTCTTGTATTTTAATATGAAATATTTTCAGGGAGAAAAATAATTAAAACCAAAATCCTCGTTTCAAAATTTGATAAAAGAATCAAATATGAAAACCAGGAAATCCCCAACTCTCTCCGAGGGTCCTTGAGTTGCTTAGGATTTCGAGGATTACGGAACGGAAAGCAATAAAACATGATACGCAATGATGATCTAATGTATAACATTCCAAATTGAAAATTTGGGATGTTACAGCACCAAAGGACAGCAACATAACCATAAGCAAATTAAATCAACCATAGCAATTCATCAACCATCGATAGGACAACGAAAATCTACTCAGACATCATAGGATGGCAACACATCATTGGATAATAATATGAAGCATAAAGCACCATGTTCAAGTAGAGCGTATAGCGGGTTGCGGGAGAGTGGACCGCTGTAGATAGAGGGGGGAAGGTGATGGAGATGTTGGTGAAGATGGCAGAGGTGTTGGTGTAGATCGCGGTGATGATGATGGCCCCCGGTGGCACTCTGGTGCCACCGGAAGCGAGGGGGGAGAGCCTCCCTCCTTCTTCTTCTTCCTTGACCTCCTCCCTAGATGGGAGAAGGGTTTCCCCTCTGGTCCATGGCCTCCATGGCACGGGAGGGGCGAGAGCCCCTCCGAGATTGGATATGTCTCTCTGTCTCTCTCTGTTTCTGCGTTCTCAGATTCTTCCCTTTCACCGTTTCTTATATTCACGGAGATCCGTAACTCCGATTGGGCTGAAATTTTGACACGATCTCTATCCGGAAATTAGCTTTCTTGCGGCGAAAGAAGGGCATCAACCGCCTTACGGGTGGCCCACGAGGGCCAGGGGCGCACCCTCCTGCCTCGTGGCCACCACGGGCACCGTCTCGCGTTGATTTTTCTTCCCAAAAATCATATATATTACGAAAAAATCTCCGTCAGTTTTTATCCCATTGGGACTCCGTTCGATATGGATATTCTACGGAAAAAAAACATGCAACAAACAGGAACTGGCACTGGGCACTGGATCAATATGTTAGTCCCAAAAATAGTATAAAAAGTTGCCAAAAGTATATGAAAGTTGAATAATATCGGCATGGAACAATCAAAAATTATAGATACGATAGAGACGTATCAGCATCCCCAAGCTTAATTCCTGCTCGTCCTCGAGTAGGTAAATGATAAAAAAGATAATTTTTGATGTGGAATGCTACCTAGCATAATCTTGATCACATATCTAATCATGGCATGAATATTAAGACACGAGTGATTCAAAGCAATAGTCTATCATTTGAAATAAAAACAATAATACTTCAAGCCCACTAATAAAGGAATCATGTCTTTTCAAAATAACAAGGCCAAAGAAAGTTATCCCTACAAAATCATATAGTCTGGCTGCTCCATCTTCACCACACAAAATACTCAAATCATGCACAACCAAGATTACAAGCCAAGCAATTCTTTCATACTTTTGACGTTCTCAAACCTTTTCAACTTTCACGCAATACATGAACGTGAGCCATGGACATAGCACTATATGTGGAATAGAATGGTGGTTGTAGAGAAGACAAAAAGGAGAAGATAGTCTCACATCAACTAGGCGTATCAACGGGCTATGGAGATGCCCATCAATAGATATCAATGTGAGTGAGTAGGGATTGACATGCAACGGATGCACTAGAGCTATAAGTATATGAAAGCTCTAACTGAAACTAAGTGGGTGTGCATCCAACTTGCTTGCTCATGAAGACCTAGGGCATTTGAGGAAGCCCATCGTTGGAATATACAAGCCAAGTTCTATAATGAAAATTCCCACTAGTATATGAAAGTGATAACTTAAGAGACTCACTATATGAAGAACATGGTGCTACTTTGAAGCACAAGTGTGGTAAAAGGATAATAACATTGCCCCTTCTCTCTTTTTCTCTCTTTTTTTTGTTTTTTTCTTTTTTTTTCTTTTTTTTTGTAGGCTTCTTTGGCCTCTCTGTTTTTTTGTGGGACTTCTTTGGCCACTTTTATTTTGATAACCTCACATGGGACAATGTTCTAATAATGATGATCATCACACTTTTATTTACTTACAACTCAATATCTAGAACAAAGATATGACTCTATATGAATGCCTCCGGCGGTGTACCGGGATGTGCAATGATCTAGCATAGCAATGACATCAAAAAACGGACAAGCCATGAAAACATCATGCTAGCTATCTTACGATCATGCAAAGAAATATGACAATGAATGCTCAAGTCATGTATATGATGATGATGATGATGATGATGATGAAAGTTGCATGGCAATATATCTCGGAATGGCTATGGAAATGCCATGATAGGTAGGTATGGTGGCTGTTTTGAGGAAGGTATATGGTGGGTTTATGGTACCGGCGAAAGTTGCGCGGTACTAGAGAGGCTAGCAATGATGGAAGGGTGAGAGTGCGTATAATCCATGGACTCAACATTAGTCATAAAGAACTCACATACTTATTGCAAAAATCTATTAGTCATCGAAACAAAGTACTACGTGCATGCTCCTAGGGGGATAGATTGGTAGGAAAATACCATCGCTCATCCCCGACCGCCACTCATAAGGAAGACAATCAATAAATACCTCATGCTCCAACTTCGTTACATAACGGTTCACCATATGTGCATGCTACGGGAATCACAAACCTCAACACAAGTATTTCTAAAATCCACAACTACCCACTAGCATGACTCTAATATAACCATCTTTATATCGCAAAACTATTGCAAGGAATCAAACATATCATATTCAGTGATCTACAAGTTTTATGTAGGATTTTATGACTAACCATGTGAATGACCAGTTCTTGTCATCTCTCTAAATAGATATAAGAGAAGCAAGAGAGTTTAATTATTTCTACAAAAGATATTCCCGTGCTCTAACAAATATAAGTGAAGAAAAAGAGCATTCTACAAATGGCGGTTTTCTATGTAAAGAGAAACAGGCAATCCAAACATCAAATGATATAAGTGAAGCACATGAAGCATTCTATAAAGCCATACTCAAAAGATATAAGTGAAGTGCAATGAGAATTCTATAAATCAACAAAGGAGTATATCATACCAGCATGGTGCATAAAACAAAGATTAAAACTAAATGCAAAAGACGCTCCAAGATTGCACATATCGCATGAACGAAACGAATCCGAAAACATACTGATACTTGTTGAAGAAAGAGGGGATGCCTTTCGGGGCATCCCCAAGCTTAGACGCTTGAGTATCCTTGAATATTTACTTGGGGTGCCTTGGGAATCCCCAAGCTTGAGCTCTTGCCTCTCTTCCTTCTTCTCACATCGAGACCTTCTCGATAACGAACACTTCATCCACACAAAACTTCAACAGAAAACTCGGTAAGATCCGTTAGTATAATAAAGCAAATCACTACTCTAAGTAATGTTGCAAACCAATTCATATTTTGTTTCTGCATTGTGTCTACTGTAATATAACTTTTTCATGGCTTAATCCACTGATATGAATCGATAGTTTCATCAAAACAAGCAAACTATGCATCAAAAACAGAATCTGTCTAAAATAGAACAGTCTGTAATAATCTGAACATTCGCCATACTTATGATACTTTAAAAATTCTAGAAAAACTATTAAAAATAAACAATTTGTATAGGAAGACCGTGCAAAAAGAATCAGAACCATTTGACGTTCCATCTAAAAACGTAAAATCGCGCACTACAGCCAAATTTTCTGTCCTGCACCGTACAGACCATCAAGCAAATGTAAACATCCTAAAGGCAAACCTTGGCACATTATTTTTATTTCTAAACTTTATAAAAGCACACAACAGAAATAAATGACTCTCTAAAACTTACGGGTTGTCTCCCTGGCAGCGCTTTCTTTAAAGCCATTAAGCTAGGCATATAGTGCTCAAGTAATATATCAAAAGCCAATTTTAATTAACAATGATTTGTAATTTAGTGGTGAGCACAAGGTAACATATATCATGTAATGACAAAGTCTAACTCTCTTCCTATGCATCAGCATGTCATAAAAGAACAATTCATGCACACAAAGTAAAGGCCAATGCATGGTATTAACAGTTTCTTGCAATTTTATCATATTGGAAACATAGAGAGGCGGAGATATAGTTCCTCTCTCATAATAATTGCAAGTAGGAGAAACAAGCACATGCATATTATATTCATCAAAATCATCATGTGCAACAGTAAAAGGCAACCCATCAATATATTCCTTAATAAGAGCAAACTTCTCCGATATAGTGTAGTTTGGAGAATTCAAAAGGATAATAGGACTATCATGTGTGGGTGCAATAGCAACAATTTCATGTTTAACATAAGGAACTATAGCAAGTTCATATCCATAAGCATAATTCATATTGGCATCTTGGCCACAAGCATAGCAAGCATCATCAAAAGGGGATATTTCAAAAGAATCAACAGGATCATAACAATCATCATAGCAATCATCCTCCGGTAAGCACGAAGGGAAATTGAACAATGTATGAGTTGAAGAGTTACTCTCATTAGAAGGTGGGCACGGGTAGCTAATCCGCTCTTCCTTCTTTTGTTCCTCGCTCTCCTCCTCATCTTTTGCATCCAATGAGCTCACAGTTTCATCAATTTCTTCTTCCATAGACTCCTGCAAAATATTAGTCTCTTCTTGGATAGTGGAGACTTTCTTAGTAAGAGCATTAATATCGGAATTCTATTCATAATTCTCATAGCAATATTTAAGGATAGCTAAAGTTTCAGGTTTATAAACCGAATCATCAAAATATTCAAACTCTTTAAACATAGATTCAATTTCATAAGCACCCATACAAGCAACAAATTCTTCTATTTGTTCCACATCATAGTAATCATATATACCATTAGCATAAGAAGCTAAGGTTTTATTATCATTAAATTCACATGAAAAGGGAAGGTGTGGAGCCTTCACCTTAGAGCAACAAGTATAATCATATCTCAAGCATAGTTGCCTAGCTTTCCAATTCAATATATGAATTTGATCCCATAATAGTTTCCCTTTTTGTGTCAAGCGGTAATCCCTAAAGTATTCACGTTGATCCAACGTTACTCCCATTACATAATTGAATGGGGTTTTCTCAGGATTACTAAAGTAGTACATAATATTTTTCACATAACCAGCATCGAGGGTTTTAGGAGGTTCCCCATCTCCATGAGCAGCAAGTACACCTATTTTTTTTGGTATTTCGTGTTCCATATCCATAACTAAAGATAAAGAAGAACTAAGAACGGCAAATAAAAATTACTTAGTGATAAAGCAAACAAGCACACACGAGAATATTCACCCCACGCTATTGCTCCCCGGCAACGGCGACAGAAAAAGGGCTTGATAACCCACAAGTATAGGGGATCACAACAGTTTTCGATAAGTAAGAGTGTCGAACCCAATGAGGAGCTAAAGGTAGAACAAATATTCCCTCAAGTTTTATCGACCACCAATACAACTCTACGCACGCTTGACATTCTCTTTACCTGGAAGAAGTATGAAACTAGAAGTACTTTGTAGGTGTTGTTGGATAGGTTTGCAAGATAATAAAGAGTACATAAATAAAAAGTAGGGGCTGTTTATATAAGGAAACAATAAAGTAAATATAGCGAGTGTGGAAAAGTGGTGGTAGGAGTTGCGAAATTGCCCCTAAGCAATCGACTACTTTACTAGATCGATAGCAAGTATTATGTGGGAGAGGCCACCCTAGCATGTCATCCCTGACTTGGAATTCTATGCACTTATGATTGGAACTATTAGCAAGCATCCGCAACTACTAATGTTCATTAAGGTAAAACCCAACCATAGCATTAAGATATATTGGTCCCCCTTCAATCCCGTATGCATCAATTTCTACGCTAGGTTGAAGATTCTGTCACTCTTGCCCTCCAATACATAGTCCTATCACCATACAACTAACCCTAGGGTGTGATCCACGCGCGCAATCATATGATGGGCACCAAAGGACATCAACATAACCACAAGTAAATTAAATCAATCATAGCAATTCATCAACCACCGATAGGGCAACGAAAATCTACTCAAACATCATAGGATGGCAACACATCATTGGATAATAATATGAAGCATAAAGCACCATGTTCAAGTAGAGTGTACAGCGGGCTGCGGGAGAGTGGACCGTTGTAGATAGGGGGGAAGGTGATGGAAATGTTGGTGAAGATGGCGGAGGTGTTGGTGTAGATCGCAGTGATGATGATGGCCCCCGGTGGCACTCCGGTGCCACCGGAAGCGAGGGGGAGAGAGCCCCCCTCCTTCTTCTTCTTCCTTGACCTCCTCCCTAGATGGGAGAAGGGTTTCCCCTTTGGTCCATGGCCTCCATGGCATGGGAGGGGCGAGAGCCCCTCCGAGATTGGATATGTCTCTCTGTCTCTCTCTGTTTCTGCGTTCTCAGATTCTTCCCTTTCACCGTTTCTTATATTCCCGGATATCCATAACTCCGATTGGGCTGAAATTTTGACACGATCTCTATCCGTAAATTAGCTTTATTGCGGCAAAAGAAGGGCATCAACCGCCTTACGGGTGGCCACGAGGGTCAGGGGCGCGCCTGGGGGGCAGGCGCGCCCTCCTGCCTCGTGGCCACCTCGGGCACCGTCTTGCGTGGATTTTTTTCCCAAAAATCATATATATTCCAAAAAAATATCCGTCAGTTTTTATCACGTTTGGACTCCGTTTGATATGGATATTCTGCGAAACAAAAAACATGCAACAAACAGGAACTAGCACTGGGCACTGGATCAATATGTTAGTCCCAAAAATAGTATAAAAAGTTGCCAAAAGTATATGAAAGTTGAATAATATTGGCATGGAACAATCAAAAATTATAGATACGACGGAGACGTATCAATAACAAATACTCGCAACCCGGCGTGTAAAAGGGGTTGTCAATCTCTTTCGCCCCAAGATAGGCAAATGGGCATGAATAAAATTGTAGTAGATTGATAGATCGAACGCCAAATGATACGTCTCCGTCGTATCTACTTTTCCAAACACTTTTGCCCTTGTTTTGGACTCTAACTTGCATGATTTGAATGGAACTAACTCGGACTGACGTTGTTTTCAGCAGAATTACCATGGTGTTATTTATGTGCAGAAACAAACATTCTCTGAATGACCTAAAACTTCACGGAGCAACTTCTTGGAAAATATAAAAAATACCTTCAAAAGATGAAGGCCAGGGGGGCCACCACCTGTCCACGAGGGTGGGGGCGCGCCCCCTACCTCGTGGGCCCCCTAGTGCCTCTCCGACTGCAACTCCAACTCTATATATTGTGTTTCGGGGAGAAAAAAATCAGAGAGAAGAAATCATCGCGTTTTACGATACAGAGCCACCGCCAAGCCCTAAAACCTCTCGGGAGGGCTGATCTGGAGTCCGTTCGGGGCTCCGGAGAGGGGAATCCGTCGCCATCGTCATCATCAACCATCCTCCATCACCAATTTCATGATGCTCACCGCCGTGCGTGAGTAATTCCATCGTAGGCTTGCTGGACGGTGATGGGTTGGATGAGATCTATCATGTAATCGAGTTAGTTTTGTTAGGGTTTGATCCCTAGTATCCACTATGTTCTGAGATTGATGTTGCTATGACTTTGCTATGCTTAATGCTTGTCACTAGGGCCCGAGTGCCATGATTTCAGATCTGAACCTATTATGTTTTCATCAATATATGAGTGTTCTTGATCCTATCTTGCAAGTCTATAGTCACCTATTATGTTTTATGATTCGTTAACCCTGAAGTGACAATAATCGGGATACTTACCGGTGATGACCGTTGAGGGAGTCCTGGATTAGGGGGTCTCCGGACAGCCGGATTATATCCTTTGGCCAGACTGCTGGACTATGAAGATACAAGATTGAAGACTTCGTCTCGTGTCCAGATGGGACTCTACTTGGTGTGGAAGGAAAGCTAGGCAATACGGATATGTATATTCCCTCCTTTGTAACCGACCTTGTGTAACCCTAGCCCCCTCCGGTGTCTATATAAACCAGAGGGTTTTAGTCCGTAGGACTACCAACAATCATACCATAGGCTAGCTTCTAGGGTTTAGCCTCTGTGATCTCGTGGTAGATCTACTCTTGTACTACCCATATCATCAATATTAATCAAGAAGGACGTAGGGTTTTACCTCCATCAAGAGGGCCCGAACCTGGGTAAAACTTCGTGTCCCCTGCCTCCTGGCCTAGACGCACAGTTCGGGACCCCCTACCCGAGATCCGCCGGTTTTGACACCGACATTGGTGCTTTCATTGAGAGTTCCTCTGTGCCATCGCCAAAAGGAAGGATGTCTCATCTCGTCTTTAAAGATGGTATTACTGTCGGGGGAGCTTTTTCTGTCGGCCAAACTCTCCGGCTAGGCGGTTTCATCATGACCGCCTGTTCGGCTACCGCGCCGACGATGACTTCTTGGGTCATCGAAAACAGCCTCCACGTCAAATCGGCACTCGCCGAATAGATGGATCCAATGGAGCTCGCCTCCTTAAACGAGCTCTTGGATCGCATCGCCGCCTTGGGAGTCGCTATGGACTATGATCGGATTGGGCTCAAACCCGATCAAAGGGAGATTAACTCTCCACCGGTCACCCATCATATTGCAGTGGTGGAGGAACAATGCGGCGACCTTTCCTCCATCTTGAGGACCAACTATGTCCGGATTCCCGATCTCTCTGAGTCGGACGCCCGTTCACGGGAAGACAACATCCAATCCCTGAACTTAGGGTCAGGTAGCGGGCCAGGATTATTGGGTCACACCCTGGAACCAGAACTTCCAAAATTGGAAATTCCTCGGCCCCTGGATCACAGATCAGGTGAGGGTTCGAATTCAATTCCACCCACCCACCCAAACATAAGCGATCTTTCCCACATCACGCAAGAGCCCCAGGAAACAGTACATCACTATTGGTCCAGATTCCTCCTTGCGATGAACAAGGTTAAGGACTGTCGCGAGGAAGACGCAATCCTATTCTTCTGCAATAATTGCACGGACAAGGGAATCCTTAACGCCATAAATTGCCGTGAGATAACACGCTTCGCTGACTTGGCGTCCATAGTACGAAAGTACTGTGCGATGGAAAGTGCCTGGAAAACTGAAATAAACTTTTGGGATAATCTGGCCCTGAATACAAACCCAGTCCGAAACAAAAGGGTGCATTATCACAATACACCCGGGTCAGCTACCAAAAAGCAAAATCCCTCTACAGGGTATGGAACCGTACTGGAGGGATGGCTCAACGTACCCTGCAAAATTCATAGTACAGCGAATACAATACCAACGCACAGCCTTAGAGCATGTTGGATACTCCGACAGGTGGCCAAAAGTGGTGAGGATCTTCTTCTCCCCAATACCACAGAGCACCATCCCGTGGATAACAATACGGTATTAATGGTCTTCGAGACCTTCACGTCAAATAATAGGCGCAAGCGAACACTCCGCAGCATGGCTGAAATCTGCCACATAGCAGCAATAAATCCATGGAGTGACACGGCTATTACCTTCAATGCCAGTGACGAACCTCAATTCCGAACAACCCGAGCACCAGCTACACTGGTCCTCAGTCCAATCGTGGATGGCTTTCGACTCACCAAAGTACTCATGGACGGCGGCAGCGGATTAAACCTCATTTATGAGGAAACTCTTCAAAAGATGGAAATAGACTGGAACCGCGTTGAGGAAAGTAGCACAACCTTTAGAGGAATCATCCCCAGTCGGGAAGCATGCTGCGCTAGGAAAATCACACTAGATGTGGTATTCGGCACGCCGGATAATTACAGGTCTGAAGAAATTACATTCCAAGTGGCCCCGTTCAGCAGTGGTTATCACGCTCTGTTAGGATGGGAGGTGTTCACAATCTTCCAAGCCGTACCCCATTACGGGTACATGAAGCTCAAAATGTCTGGGCCCAACGGAATCATCACTCTCGCCAGTGATCCGGACACAGCACTCTGTGCCGAAAACAAAACAGCCGCACTAGCCCTTGAGGCATTATCCGAAGCCCTCTCGGCCGAGGAATTAACCACGCTACGCTCCACAGTGGACAAGGACGACGTGATACTCGACAAGAGATCCAAGTCCGCCTCTTTTAAACCAGCGGATGAAATAGTCAAATTCCAAGTCCACCCAATGGACCCTACAAAAACAGCCTCCATCGGGGCACGGTTAAACCCCGGTGTGGACGCTGCACTATGAGAGTTCTTGCGTGAGAACTGGGACATATTCGCCTGGCATCCCTCAGACATGCCAGGAATCCCACGTAGGCTGGCCGAGCATAGCCTCAATATCCTAAAGGGATTCAAGCCGGTCAAGCAAGCTCTTCGGCGTTTCTCCGAACCTAAGAGACAGGCCATGGGAGACGAACTAGCCAAGTTATTGGAGGCCGGATTCATCAGAGAAATAAAACACTCGGACTGGCTAGCAAACCTGGTGATGGTACCAAAGAAGGACAAATCCTGGCGCCTTTGTGTCGATTTCAAAGACCTCAATAAATCTTACCCAAAGGATCCCTTCCCCCTCCCACGCATTGATCAAATCATTGATGCTACCGCAGGACATGAGCCATTGTGTTTCCTCGACGCATACTCCGGTTACCACCAAATCAAGATGGCAGAGTCCGACCAAGCCGCAACGGCATTCATCACACCATATGGCCCCTTCTGTTTTAACACAATGCCTTTTGGGCTCAAAAACGTCGGCGCAACATATCAGCGCATGATTCAGACATGTCTGGAGAAACAAATCGGCAAAATAGTAGAGGCATCCGTAGACGATGTGGTCGTCAAAACCAAACAAGTCGACCCTTTGATAGACGACTTGAGGCTCACATTCGACAACCTCCGAACATACGACATCAAGCTCAATCCGAAAAAATGCGTTTTCGGCGTACCAGCCGGAAAGCTCCTGGGTTTCATTGTCTCCTGTAGAGGTATTGAAGCTAATCCGTCCAAAATCCGAGCTTTGTCACAGTTGGCTACCCCAACAGACCTCAAACAAATCCAGAAGTTAACTGGATGTGTGGTGGCTCTAAGCCGCTTTATCTCCCGCTTAGGAGAAAAGGCTTTACCCCTTTATCGCCTCCTTCGGCGCACCGAACACTTCGAGTGGACGGACGCGGCCACAGCCGGACTGGAAGAAATAAAGGCCATTTTTGCAACCAACCCAATCCTGGCCGCGCAAAACATCGGCGAACCAATGTTGTTGTACATTGTAGCAACTCATCAAGTTGTCAGTGCAGTGCTCGTTGTCGAACGAGAAGCAGACGGACACAAATTCCCTCTTCAAAAGCCGGTATACTATGTATCCACTGTCCTCACTCCATGCAAATCACGGTACCCATATTATCAAAAGATAGCCTATGCGGTATTCATGGCATCCCGGAAGCTGCGACACTACTTTCAAGAGTGTTCGATTACAGTAGCCTCGGAAGTGCCACTTAATGATATTATAAACAACTGCGACGCTATGGGCGGATTGCCAAATGGGCCATTGAGCTCCTCCCGTTCGACATAACATACAAACCTCGACGAGCCATCAAGTCGCAAGTATTGGCCGACTTCGTCGCCGAACGGACGGAGGCCGAACTCCCTAAAGAGTACGGCGCATACTCCAATTGGATCATGCACTTCGACGGTTCTAAAATGCTGGCTGGTCTAGGGGCTGGCGTCGTCCTGACGTCCCCAACCGGAGATACCTTCAGTACGTACTGCAAATATTGTATACAGACTCCAACAATGCAACCAAATATGAAGCTCTGTTGCATGGTCTTCGGATGGCAGTCTCCATGGGCATTCAACTCTTGGAGGTGCGTGGGGATTCAAACCTCGCAATATCCCAAATAAATGGAGATTTTGACGCCAAGGATCCCAAAATGGCGGCCTATCGAAACGCCGTCCTAAAAATGTCAGATCGGTTCGAGGGGCTCAAATTTGACCATGTGGCTTGGGAAAACAATCAGGCGGCGGATATCCTCGCCCGCATCGGCGCAAAACGCGATGCAGTCCCCCCTCCCCCAACATATTTTTGGAAAGGTTGTTTAAACCATCCGTAGTATGGGATGGGGACACTGGTAACAACAGTTCGGACCCGGCCAAAATACCCGATACCGAACTCTGTGACACAATCGGAGGCCCCGCCACCGAAATAACACCTTCAGCCCACGAAATAATGGCCATTATTGCCCCATGGACTGAACCATTCCTGGCCTACCTAACTAGACAGGATCTTCCGGAGGACCAAAATGAGGCACGCTGCATAGTGCGGCGATCCAAGGCCTACAGGGTCCATGAGGGAGAATTGTACAAAAAAAGTACTACCAGTGTCCTTCAAAGGTGCATCTCCGAAGTGGAAGGGCAGAATCTTCTGGCAAAAATTCACGCCGGACTCGGCGGTCATCACGCGGCAGCCCGGGCTCTTGTAAGCAAGGCCTTCCATACAGGATTCTATTGGCCAACGTCCTGGGCAGATGCACAGGACTTGGTCCAACGTTGCGCCGGTTGCCAGCTCTTTGCAAATCAAAGCCACATGCTGCCCACCGCCCTCCAAACAATCCCCATTACATGTCCCTTTGCGGTCTGGGGGCTTGACATGGTTGGACCCCTTAAAGGGGGAACCCACAAGAAAAAATACTTATTGGTCATGGTGGATAAATTCACCAAATGGATAGAGGCCAAACCTGTTAAAACAGCCAAATCCGGACCGGTGATAGACTTCATATCCGGGGTTGTACACCGTTATGGCGTCCCCCACAGCATCATCACTGATAATGGCACAAACTTCACGGCCGACAAGGTAAAACTCTGGTGCAGCAAAATGGGCATCAAGCTCGATTATGCTTCAGTCTATCACCCACAAACCAACGGTCAAGTCGAGCGAGCAAACGGTCTTATAATGAGCGGCATTAAACCCAGATTAGTGCGCTCCTTAACAGAGTCTAACACGCACTGGGTAGAGGAGCTCGACTCCGTACTCTAGGGGCTACGGACCACGCCGAATCATAGTACCGGATATACACCCTTCTATATGGTGTACGGCGCAGAGGCAGTCTTGCCCTGTGACATAATTCATGACTCACCTCGAGTGCGCATGTATGAAGAAAGAGAAGCCGAGCTCGATCGGTAGGACAGTCTGGACACCCTGGAAGAGGAGCGCGACGTAGCCAAAGCCCGTTCCGCATTTTATCAGCAACAGGCTCACAGATACCAAAGCAGAGAAGTACGGGCCAAAACTTATAACATTGGCGAACTAGTTCTACGCCTGCCGGATAAGAAAAAGAACAAGCTCGAGCCCAAATGGGAAGGTCCTTTCATTATTGACCAAGTTATGACCTGTGGAGTGTACCGACTACGGGATGCATCGACTAGTCGACTCGAGCTGAACCCATGGAACGCGGCCAGGCTCCGAAGATTCTACGCCTAGCACCGGACTCTATGTTAGTCCCCTCCCTTTGTCCATTTTCTTCATATACATCATCTGTCTTGTTTCTCTTTCTTTCTTTCTTTCTTTCTTTTATTATTTCTCTAGGCCTTCAAGGGTCACCTTGTGCCTCGCTTGTACATTACAGATGCGCTAGCCGCACTCTTCCTAACTGGGGGCTTCTTTCACAGAAGTTTAAATTATTTATCTGGGCCTCATGCCCAACACATGTGTTATACTTCTGCATGTACCTTTTTTCACCATTATATGCATCGATATGACTTAAGTTTTGGCCAAGCTGGGTTGCCTAGCTCTTGTATTTATGCCCTACGTTCCCGTTAATTCAGCTAGGGCATAAGGGGAGCACCTCTGCGATTGTTACTGCTGGGTCAGCCGGATGTGTACCTCAGACTGGGTGAAGCCAAAAGCTAGCATTCTTAAGGGAATATTAGGCCGGTGAACAAAAGATGATTTTTATTTATTGTCCATATCTGCCCCTAGATGTTTTTTCTGCGTTTCCTATCGCAGTCCGGACATGCACTTTAGGGCATGCTTACCCAGGGAAAGGAACCCTTAACGGAACTATTCTCCCTGGAAGATGTTTCTTACTACCCATGTAATATAACATAACTAGATGGGCACTTGTCTGATAAAGCACTAATGACCCCTACGCCTGGTCTCCACGAGCGGGTATTCGGATTCACTCCGGACTATTGGGCCCGGAGGTTGAAGCGAAAAGATCCGCAATGACAAATGATCTACAATCCGGCTAGAAGGCATTATACATGTCACTTTAATTACATAGTCATGCAGACTGACTAAATTCCTCCTCTATACCATCCAACAGGCGGTCTAGCTTACAATCCTGTTGGGAATACTTCGCGAATAATTATACTTGCCCATAAACTAAGCTAACGGGGATCTCTTTTCCGTCGGGCCCCATAGGTCCGACCTCGGCCATGTGATTTGGGTCTACCTTGGTATACCGCGTCTTCACCATGGCCCAGGCTTCTCGGGCACCCTGTCAGCAGGCTGATATCTTCCATAATCGGAAGCGCCGCCATGCTCCCTTCAGCTTCTCCGCAAGCTCTACAACGCCTTCTGGCAGGGAGACGGACGGCCACAAGGCCTGGGCAACACCCTGCATCACCTGCCGAACTTGTTCGTGCAGATGTGACAGCTCGGACAGAACATCACCCGCAGACCCGGGCATTCCCTCTGCGGGACGACCCGTCAGCATACCTACAGACATAACGCTGTTAGTCAGCTTCTTCGCCGAACTCCTTTAAAAGGAATTGTTCAAACACTTACTGAAAATGCCGCGCCGAAGCCGCTTATTCTCCTTCTCGGAGTCCGCAAGCTGGCCCCGAACGCCTTTTAGTTCCACGTTCAGCTTAATATTTGTAACACCCCGGATGTAATTTACCCAATATGTACTCCAACTCTTGCCGTTTTCAGCGCTAAGTTATTTTATTTCCTCGGGTTCGGGTTTTTGTCTCCGTGTGTTGTTGTCGTTGTCATGCATCTCATATCATGTCATCATGTGCATTGCATTTGCATACGTGTTCATCTCATGCATCCGAGCATTTTCCCCGTTGTCCGTTTTGCATTTCGGCGCTCCTATCTCCTTCGGTGGTCCTTTCTACCTTTCTTTCGTGTGTGGGGGTTAAACATTTCCGGATTGGACCGAGACTTGCCAAGCGGCCTTGGTTTACTACCAGTAGACCGTCTGTCAAGTTTCGTACCATTTGGACTTCGTTTGATGCTCCAACGTTTAACCGAGGGACCGAAAAAGCCTCGTGTGTGTTGCAGACCAACACCCCTCCAATTTGGCCCAAAACCCACCAAAACCCTCTCCATCATCTAGAGCGTTCGATCACGATCGCGCGGCCGAAAACCGCACCTCTTTTGGACTCTCCTAGCTCCTCCTATGCCTATTTATAGATCCTCCTTCAAAATCCATGGGTTCTTCTTCCCCGAAACCCTAATTCCCCGCTCCTCGCGGCACCGGACACGTCCGGCCCGGCCGGACAGCGTCCGCCACTCGCCCGGACCACTCCCGGGCCGCCACATGTGCACCGCGCCCCACATCGCCGCCACTCCCGCTGAGGCCCGCGAGGGCCCAAGGCCGGCTCTCTCCTTCGCCGTCCGGGCCGAGGCGCTAGGCCGCGCCGCGCCACGCCAGGGAGCTCCTCGCCGCCCTTCGCCTCTACTCCGGCGGCCGGAGCTCCTCACCGCCACCGACGCCCACCGGCCGCCGCACCGCTGCAGCTCCACATCGTCGGCCAGCGCCCCTCAAGACCGCGCCCGCGGCCACCTCCACCTCTCCGGCCACCTCGCCGGCGACCGGCTCCCCCTCCTCCGCGGCAAGTTCCAACTCCGGCGAGCTCGAGCTCCAAGTCCGGCGATCCTCGGTTTCCGCACCGCCCCGACCTGGATCTTAGATATAAAAACCTAGGGTTGACTTTTGCCCCGTTTCCAGTATTTTTTTTTGCATATTTCATCATGATATATCTCCGCATCCGTAGCTCCGTTTTGGGTGCGTAGCACATCAAAATGTTCGTCTCAGAGAGTACATCATTTCATCTCATTGCATTTTTTATTTGAGTTCATCTTGATGCCCGAAATGCTGTTGGAAGAGTGCTATTTGAGTTAATTGTCAGATCTGCTGCTCCAAATAGCTTTTTGTCATTTTTTGCCATGATTATTGTGTGCATGATATGCCCCTGAGCTCTACATGTGTTCTGTTATATGCTTCGCCATCTTTCCAGAGGTGTTATCCATGTATTTTTGTGATGTGTGCGGTGACTAACACAAGCTTGCCCTACGTTCTTGTTGATTTCAGGGACTTAGCAATTCTACTAAGTCCTTGATCTATTTGTATCAATATGCCATATGTTCATGTTGTTTCCTAGTGATCCGTGCCTCTTCTGAGGATGATCAGTAAGGATGATTTGTTAATCTTGTGATGCTCAATCCATCCATGTCTTTGTTTGCAATTATGGAGCATCCTAGCTTGAGTTAATCGAGCTCTACCTTTGCTATTTTGTGAATCTGGGCAGATTGTCTACTTGTTAGCGATTTTGCCGAGGATGTTGTTGTTGATCCGTGCATGCTATGTTGTTGTTCTTGCCATGTATAGCTTATATAATGTGTATTCTTGATGGGTGTGTGCTTAGATTGTCATGCCTTGCTCTATAGTGAGTGCATCGAGCTCGTGAACATGCCTACTTGCTATCATATTTGCATGCTCCAGTTTTTCTCTAAGTCTGTGATCTGATTATGTTTTTGCCATGTTCACATGCTTGCCAATGTATTTTCTGATCCCTTTTGGCTCAATGTCACTAAGGGACTTTTATTAATCTCTTTGAGTAGCTTCTTGCCATGCTTTACCTTGCCATGTTAAGTTCCTGTAGCATCTAGTTTTCATGCTCCAAAGTGTGCTACCTGATCTAAAATTCCAGACTAGTGTTAATTTCACAAAGTCTGAAATCTGTTTACCGTTTGCATTTTTGCCATGCTTGTTTGAACCTGTTAATGGATGATTTGGCCGTAGCTTAGTGTTCATCTTTTGTTAAGATTTATGAGTGGATCCCTGCCATTTATTTTGTTGTCTTCTTTGAGTGTTGTAGCATGTTTAACTTGATGCATTCAGATGGCTACTTGCTGTTTATCGCAGACCGGTGCCATATTTGTTTTGCTTGCCATTTCCAAACCGTGTCTCCGATTCCGGTGTTCTTTATATCGAATTCAAGCGAGATAACCTCACCTTTCCAGTGGCACACTTGGATTTCCAAGTTGAGGCCAGGTTCAATCATTCCTTGTCAAATCTTGCATATGCATCACATATCACATCCCGCATAGCATACCATATTTGCATCATGTTGTTTGAGTTTTGCACGTGGTTGATTGCGTTCCTTTTGCTTGTTTGTCTTGTTTGGGTAGAGCCGGGAGATGGGTTCGCTAACGAGCATCCCGTTGAGTTTGCTTTCAAGGATCCAGTCAACTCTGACAACTTTGCAGGCAAGATGATCATACCCTCGAAATCACTTCTATCTTTGCTTTGCTAGATGATCGCTCTTTTGCTATGCCTATGCTATGATGCCTAACACTTTCTTATCATGCCTCCCAAATTTCCATGTCAAACCTCTAACCCACCATGTCCTAGCAAACCGTTGATTGGCTATGCTACCGCTTTGCTCAGCCCCTCTTATAGCGTTGCTAGTTGCAGGTGAAGATTGGAGACCGTTCCTTGTTGGAACATTATTTACTTGTTGGGATATCATTATTTTATCTTGTTATGTTAATGCATCTATATACTTGGTAAAGGGTGGAAGGCTCGGCATTTTGCCTAGTGTTTTGTTCCTCTCTTGCCGCCCTAGTTTCCGTCAGATCGATGTTATGTTCCCGGATTTTGCGTTCCTTACGCGGTTGGGTAATAATGGGAACCCCTTGACAAATCGCCTTGAATGAAACTCTTCCAGCAATGCCCAACCTTGGTTTTACCATTTGCCACCTAGCCTCTTTTTCCCTTGGGTTTCCGGAGCCCAAGGGTCATCTTATTTAACCCCCCCCCCCTGGCCACTGCTCCTCTGAGTGTTGGTCCGAACTGGGCAGCCTGCGGGGCCACCTCGGGGAAACTCGAGGTTTGGTTTTACTCGTAGCTTGACCTATCTGAGTGTGCCCTGAGAAGGAGATATGTGCAGCTCCTATCGGGATTTTTCGGCACATTCGGGCGGTGTTGCTGGATTTGTCTTAACTTGTTGAAGTTGTCTTGTAGAACCGGGATACCAGTCTGATCGGAATGTCTCGGGAGAAGGTATATCGTTCGTTGACTGTGAGAGCTTGTCATGGGCTAAGTTGGGACTCCCCTGCAGGGATTTGAACTTTCGAAAGCCGTGCCCGCGGTTATGGGCAGATGGGAATTTGTTAATGTACGGTTGTAGATAACTTCAATCTTAACTTAATTAAAATGAATCAACTGTGTGAGTAACCGTGATGGTCTCTTCTCGGCGGAGTCCGGGAAGTGAACACGGTGTTGGAGTAATGTTTGTTGTAGTTGGTTCTCTAGTTCTTCGTTCGTGCTTTGCCTTCTCTTCTCGCTCTCTTTTGCGAATAGGTTAGCCACCTTATATGTTAGTCGCTTGCTGCAGCTCCACATATTACCCTACCTTACCTATAAGCTTAAATAGTCTTGATCGCGAGGGTGCGAGATTGCTGAGTCCCCGTGGCTCACAGATTACTTCCAAACCAGATGCAGGGCCTGATGATTCCGTTCCAGATGACGCGCTTGAGCTCAAGTGGGAGTTCGACGAAGACTCACGCTGTTACTATGTGTCTTTACCTGATGATCAGTAGTGGTGCCCAGTTGGGGCGATCGGGACCATGTCGCATGTTGGGTTGATCTTTTATTTTGGTACCGTAGTCAGACCATGATTGTATTGGTTGATGTAATGTTATTTATGTACCTTGTGTGACGTGGCAAGTGTAAGCCAACTATGTACCTTTCCCCTTATTATGTATTACATGGGATGTTGTGAAGATTACCTTACTTGCGACATTGCTTTCAATGCGGTTATGCCTCTAAGTCATGCTTCAACACGTAGGAGATATAGCCGCATCGAGGGCTTTATAAGTTGGTAATTAGAGCCTTCCCCGACCTTAGGAGCCCCATTGCTTGATCGAATTAGCAGTCGAGTTGAGTCTAGAAAAATGTTTTTGAGTCATTAGGAATTATATATCGGAGAGTTTAGGAATTCTTTTTACTCCCCAGTCCCTTCATCGCTCTGGTAAGGCATTCTGACGTAGAGTTTTGACTATTCTCTTCTCAAATTTCACTAAAAAAAATTTAGGATCACGCGGGTATCTTGGAATCGTTCCGATGGTTCTGTGACGAGAACATTGTGCTTGGTGCCTCCTGTCATTTAGGGGTTGTGGCGGTGTCCCGGGGAGTTGAGCTCCGAGGTGTTGTCATCACAATTTTATCGTTGTAGTTCGGGAATACCTGACTTTAGTTCGTCGACATCAAAAATCTCTTTTATGCAGTTGTTGGTGAGATAACCTCGACGCCACCCAGTACTGGGGCGGGAGTTCGGGAGTATTGCCATAACTCGTATAACGGATGCTTTTCGAAGGTTGAGGTAGACGATTTCCGAAGTTTTTCTTGGTTATGTGTTGAAGGATGGATACAGCTGGATGTAGGATTTGCTAGATTTGGGTGAGATATTATGCTTCCCCTTTATCCCCAACACCTGATTGCATAACGGGAAAGGTTCGGGATTTTCATAGGTGGGAATTCTTGTAGCTCTAGTTCTTCTTCCATTGATATTTGGTTTGAGATTGGGTGATCTTTACCGAGTATTCGTTCTTGTTCCGTACCTTGTTGATTTATTCCTCTACCTAAATTCAAAGTGGCTTCTCAATTTGTGGATATGTGACCATTTCAAGTGGAATGCATTCGTTCTTAAGTTCGGATGTGAAGACTATGTGTTGCAATTTCAACCCGCTTGATTCAACTTCAATTTTATCTGTCTATGTGCTAACAGATGTCACCCTCTTCAGGATGGCTCCCGCTAAGAGCAACAATCAGAATCAGAATCAGGATCCGCCACCACCACCTCCACCTCCGGAGGCATGGCAAGCTGTGATGGCCGCTACCAATGCAAACACGCAGTTGATCATGAAAATTCTTCAAGAGCGCAATCAAGCAAACTAAGGCAACCAAGGCAACAATCAGAATCACTTTGCTACACCCCAACCAGTTCCTTGCTAACCAGCCAAAGACTTTCAGCAATTGTGTTGAGGCAACTGATGCTGACGATTGGCTCGTGGACTTATGCAAGCATTTCGAGTGCAGTAACATCAGACCTGAGGACTTTGTCAAGTTCGCTTCCTTCCAACTCAAAGACCAAGCTGCAGAATGGTTTTAGCAGTACAAGGATTCCAGAGGAGGCCGTGTGATTACCTGGGATGAATTCCGTCAAGAATTCAAAGCTCATCATATTCCTCAGAGCGTGGTTGAAAGCAAGCGTGAGGAATTCCGCAACCTGAAGCAAGGCTCTTTGTCTGTCTATGCCTACAACAAGTTGTTTCATAAGCTCGCCCGCTTTGCTAAGAAGGACATCCCTGATGAGAAGATCATGATATATCAGTTCAGGGGTGGTCTCAGAGAAGAAATCCAGCTAGCTCTCGTTCTCTTTGAGCCCAGGAGGTACGATGAGTTCTAAAACATGGCATTGAAGCAAGAGGCCGCTCAACTGAAGTGTGATGCTTCCAAGAATCGAGTCAGAGATTCTACTCCTTCTTCCTCTACTCAAGTGGCCAAGTAGCAGAAGTATTGGCTTCCACCTCCTCCATTCCGTCAGCCGTTTCAACAGAAGAGCAAAGGTGGCAGTGGATCTTCCCACCCACCCAACCCTGGCTTTCAGAACAAGACTTCGTCTCAAGCTCCAAGATCGAGTGCTCCGTACCACCGTCCGCTTTCAGAGGTCACGTGCAACAAGTGCCAACAGAAGGGTCACTATGCCAACAAATGCTTCAATCAGAGACGTCTCCCTCCTCCTCCTCCTCCTCCTGTGAGATCGGCAAGTACAGCTATGGTCAAGCATAACCCCAAGCACGCAAGGTCAACATGGTGAATGCAGCTCAGGCAGAGGACTCGTCAGATGTCATCATGGTTAACCTTCCTGTTAAGGATGTTCCTGCAAAAGTACTTTTTGACACTGGTGCATCGCATTGTTTCATCTCGAGACCTTTTGCATCTAAGCATGATTTTGTTACTCAAGTGTTGACGAAACCATTGTCTATTGACTCTCCGGCCCGTCTAATGACATCTCGAGTATGCGTTCCAGATGTTACAATCACTTTGGGTGACTATAAGTTCTTGTCCTCTCCAAATGTTCTTGGTGACTCGGATATTGATCTTATTCTCGGAATGGATTGGCTTTCTAAGTACAAGGCGCATCTTGATTGTGCTGCCAGGCAGATTCAATTGACACATTCATCTGGGGATGTAATTGTCTTTGCCGCTCGTGATGATACCATCCGTCTGTTTTCTCTCAATGAAAAGGGTTAACTGGATGCCATCTCGCAAATTATAGTCGTTTGCGAATATCAAGATGTCTTTCCAGAAGAGCTTCCAGGAATGCCTCCGCACCAGCTAGTTGAATTCGTCATCGATCTTGAGCCTGGCACGGAACCAGTTTGCAAGCGTCCTTACAAGCTCGGACCTGAAGAGTTGAAGGAGCTGAAGAAGCAACTCGATATTCAAGAGCGAATGGGTCTCATCCGACCTAGTTCCTCTCCGTGGGGTTGTGGAGTTCTTTTTGTGAAGAAGAAGGATGGAACGGACCAACTTTGTGTTGACTACCATCCATTGAACAAGAAGACTATCAAGAACAAGTACCCACTTCCCAACTTCAATGAGCTGTTCGAACAACTCAAAGGTGCTCAAGTATTCTCCAAGCTTGATCTCCGTATGGGTTATCACCAGATTCGAATCCGTGAGCAAGATATTCCCAAGACGGCTTTCAGAACAAGCTATGATTCATATGAATACACTGTCATGTCTTTTGGCCTCGTCAACGCTCCTCCGACTTTCTCTCGCATGATGAACTTCATCTTCAACGCCTACACAAATGACTTTGTTTTGGTCTATCTCGACGACATTCTGGTCTTTTCGAAGAACAAGGAAGATCATGCCAAGCACTTGCGTTTGGTGCTCGATAAGCTCAGGGAACATCAGTTCTTCGCCAAGTTCTCAAAGTGCGAGTTTTGGCTCGATGAGGTTCTTTATCTTGGGCATATCATCTCTGCCAAGGGCATTGCGGTGAATCCCGAGAAGGTGTCTGCAATTGTGAATTGGGAACCACCTCAGAACGTGAAGCAACTTTGTAGCTTCCTCGGTCTCGCAAGCTATTGTCGAAGGTTCGTGGAGAACTTTTCTAAGATTGCGAAGCCCCTTTCAAACCTTCTCCAGAAGCACGTCAAGTACGTTTGGTCTCCGGAATGTGACATCGCTTTCAACACTTTGAAAGAGAAATTGGTCACTGCTCCAGTTCTGACTCCTCCTGATGAGTCCAAACCATTCGAGGTCTTCTGCGATGCCTCTCTTCAAGGTCTTGGTGCACTGTTGATGCAAGAGAAGAAAGTTTTGGCTTATACCTCTCGCCAGTTGAAGCCCAACGAGAATAACTACCCCGCTCATGACCTCGAGTTGGCGGCAGTTGTGCATGCTTTTTGACTTGGAGACATCTCTTATTGGGAAGAAAAGTGGACATCTTCACTGACCACAAGAGTCTCAAGTACATCTTCACTTAGCCTAATCTCAACCTCAGGCAGACTCGTTGGGTCGAAATGATTCAAGAGTATAATCCGAGTATCGAGTATACTCCAGGCAAGGCCAATGTGATTGCTGATGCATTGAGCAGGAAGGCTTACTGCAACAGTCTGATTCTCAAGCCTTATTAACCCGAGCTTTGTGAAGCTTTCTGTCATGGTTTTGTCACGGCAGATGTCCTAGAGAAAGGACTTAGTCGTGGAGCCATCGCGACGGGTTAGCTTGAAGGGGTTAAAGCGGACACAGGGACGCAAGAGAGTTTATACTAGTTTCGCCCCTTCGATGAAGGTAAAAGCCTACGTCTAGTTGTGATGGAATTGATGGGGTTTCGATGAGTAGGGAGCAAACAAGCTTCGCCTATGTCTCGAGTTGTTGTCTGTCTTTGAACCGCCGCCGGGTCGTCCCCTTATATACACGGGGACGCCCGTCGGTTCACAGAGTCCCAACACCGGTCCATATTCGTATCCGGGTTGGTCTCTCCCTATTCCTAACTTACAATACAAGTTTATATACAAATGCCGGTTTACGGCTACAAGTCTAAAACCGATCACGGGCCTTAGGCCCTTGTCTGTCTTCTTGGGCTGTAGTACTCTTGAACTACTAATGAAGTTGACCTGGCCCAGATATGCCGGTTTACGCCCAGCGGTAATATCCCCAACATTAGGCCCCAGATTGATTTGAACGGGTTCATGTCAATCCTTTAGCAAAAACTTCATCTTCAACATCTTCTCATAAATTGGTGAACCGCCATGATGTCATCTTCTCTGATTGCTGTAAACTGGAGTGACGTCACCTGTCATAACGAATCTTATCCATTATGCTTCCTTGATTAATAGATCTGCAGAAATCGAGGCAACAGCTCCGTTTCGTGGTCCCTTGATTGTCGCGCCTGACACATGTCCTTTTGCCTTATAAATAGGACCAAAAGGTCATTTCCTTTCTCCCCTTCGTGCCTTTCTTCTTCGTCTTCCTCGTGTCGCCATCCTCGGAGCTCCGCCACCGCCGTCAACTTCTGCACCAACCTTGGCCGCTGCATCAACCTGAACGCACCAGAGCACCGCGGCAACCTTCCGTGTCTTCCTCAACTCTGGTAAGCTTTCTGCTCTTCTCAACACAGATCTGTTCTAGGGTTTCATGTTCTTCTAGTGTTCATCGCATGTTCTGCGTTCATACGATAGCTCCTAGATGCATCTGTGAATCCTTGCTCTGTGTAGCGGTAGGTTTTAGCATCCGCCTTCAGTTTCATGCCTCAAGACCATAGATCTATATGTATCTCTGCCCATTGATTCAGTACTGTTCTTTTTTGAACCTTGAATATTTTCCTTCCTTTCTGAACTTGCTTCAGATCCGTTGCTATAGAGAAGTCTTGTGAAATATGTTTCTGTAAACTTACTCATCTGCTTCAATGTTTAGACCAGGCGGTTTAACTTTGTAGAAAAAATTGCCAAACCGGTATATACCATTAGTCCCCTTGTTGAACCGCCAGTTGTTGTTGCTTCATAAAACTCTGGTTTAGATAGATCTGTCTCCGGTGTAACATTTTTTGAACCGGGATCATCTACCTTGTAGATTTCATCATGGCCAAGCAAGTATATGAGTGCAACTGGGTTCCTTCTCGCGTCACAGAGGCTAAATTGAACGATTTAGTCCTGATCGGCGCCTTAGGCAGTAAAGATACCATCCATTGGAGGGCTCCTGGCAACGAATGCCCTCCCACACCTCAAGAAGGAGAGGTCGTTGTTTTCGTAGATCACTTAGCCCGGGGCTTTAAGCCGCCCGGTTCTAAATTTTACCGGGACGTGTTAGCCGATTTTCAACTCCATCCATAAGACACTGGCCCCAACTTGGTTACAAACATGTGTCATTTCCAAGTTCTCTGTGAGGCATTCTTTCAAGAGGAGCCCACAATGGAATTGTTCAGAGATTGTTTCCATCTAAACCGCCGTACTGAATTTACTGACGGTTCCAATACGGAGTTGCGTGGCGTGGCAATTCAGAAAAGGAAAGAAGTCACATACCCTCACGCCAAACTGCACAGCCACCCCAAAGAGTGGAATCAAACATGGTTATATTGCAAAGACACCTCCCCTGCTGGTGAAAATCCCTTGCCTGGCTTTTGTCCGGAGCGGCTCAGCAATACACACCCCATTCCGCAAAGGTTGACTGCCCAGGAGAGAAGCAAATATGCTCCTCAATTATCAAAGCTCAGAGCCTTTATGGCCAACGGTTTAACAGGGGTTGACCTCGCCCGTTGTTGGATATCCTGGAGCGTACTGCCCCTTAGCCAGCGCTCCGGTTTGATGTGCGAGTATACTGGCAATGTTGATGACCCACTGCGACATTCCAACATCCAGCTCACCGATGAAGAAATCACAGAGGCTGTGAATAAGATGTTGAATGAACTGGAACACATATGTGCTAAAAGCGGCCTGCTTCCCTTCTGTGCCACCAACAAACCGCCAGTTGTAAGAGTTTGACTTTTCTTTTTGCTAAATCTTCTATTGATATATCTGGTCATTGTTTAATATCAGTGTTTGTGTAACCAGGGCAATGATCCGTTTTGGAGCAAGAAACTGCCGCAGGAGAAACCAGAAAAACCAGCCAAACCGGAAAGAGCAACCCGGCAAAAGACTAAAGCTGTGAAGAAGACTGCCCACAGGAAAAGAACCACCGCATCCTCTAACCCGGCCCCTGATGATGACATGGATAATCCGGACCTTGAGGTAGGGCTTGACTCACTTGGTTTATTCTTCATGCGTCTTATTGATGATGATATTTGTCAGGATGATGCCGAAGCCAGCCATGCTGATGCTGTATAGGTAATTATTCTCTCTTCCGATTCAGAACCTTTGCCTTCACTAAAAATCCGTCAGGCAAACCGGAAAGTTAAATTTTCTCATCCTCTTGCTTATTTGGATCCCAAATTTCTTATGAAGACCCAACAGCACGAAGCTCATCGCACAACCCGGCACAGCGGCTAGGTAGTTACCTCCACCGGTTTACTGAACAGTCCGGTTCGGAAACGCTGTTCAGAGGTCTCTAATTTGTTTGTCAATGCTTGTCCTAAAGCGGGCTGCTTTCATCAACCTCTTAATCCATCTGACTCCGATTACTAGGTCACTTCCCACTCATCCTCTGGTGAGTCATCAGCTACTCAGCTGCCACCGCTCAGAACGGTCCTTGGGTAAGCTATACTTATCATAATATTTGCAACACATCGCCTTGGAACATATGTTGTATTTGATTTTGTTATTCCTTTCAGGGCCAAACCTAGGCCAAGCAAGAAGGCTCGCCTAGACAAAGCGGCCGAAGAAGATGCCGTCCTTGAACCGGGCAAGACACCAGATCTTGAAGCGGCTATTCCTGAGGATATACCCAATGATCCACCGCAGCAAGACGATGATCTTATTGCTGAAGATAGACCTATTGATACCTCAAATCCTGTCAATCAGCCCACAAGCTCTATCCGGAATGAGACATCCACCGGTCCAACAAAACCTACTGACAAGCCAACAGCCCCAGTGCAAACCGGCGATACCAAGGATGATGAGGTTGTCATTACTGGCACTGGCCATACAGAGCCAAACAATCATGTCGCTTTGTCCAAACACTCTGCCAAGGAAGAAGTTGCTGCCTTTGGCAAAGGCAAGTGGAATGCTGATCTGGCGACTTATGCTGCTCTGAACGCCCAAGATATCCATTCCGTCTACCTGAACCGGCTGTATACCAGTCGTGACTATGAAGCCGGTCTAGTTAACATGATGAAAGATAAATATGAGGTAACTTCCATATGCTCTTTCCTGTTTGTATGCTTCAATTCTTGCTGACTCTCCTAGCCCCCAAGGGCTGGTTTGTAATCTTCTTTCAAACCGGGACTTACTAATATAAATCTTAATGTTTTGAAATTCGCTGATGTAGCCCCCAAGGGCCGGTTCAACTTAGCATAGTTAAACCGGGACTTTAAATAATTGAGATTGCCGCATCAGAATACATACGAGCGAATAGCCATTAGCCCCCAAGTGCCAAGTTGAATACTTGTATTGATCTTCGGACTTTGTAAGCAATTGAAAAATGAAGATCAAATATGCATTAGTCCCCAAGTGCCAAGTGCATAACTTGTTATGTGGTTGGTACTTTAATCCTTGTACCGTTTTGCTGAATCATATAACTGTCTGCCTGCAGGCTGAGCTGAAGATGAAAGAAAGCCAAGTCGCCAATCTCCAAGAAAATGTGAAATCCCAACAAGCTAAAACCTCCAAAGCCAAAGAGGAGTTAACCAGCGCTTTAAGCGCCATGGAACAGCACAAGGAGGGCTTTAAGAAAGAACGGGCGGATTGGATTACTGAAAAATCCGCTTTAACCAAACGAGCACAAGATGCCGAGGCTGCACTTAAACCGATGGCGGACGAATTGGCCAGCATAAAGCGGCATGTGCATGCCATGACCAGTGCTATCTTTGGTAAGCTGGTATGATTTCTAAATTGCTTCAACCGTCTTATAGAGCTACCGGTTTGTTAATCCTTTTTGACACTGCAGGGACACGCATTGGTCATCTGGGGTCAGATGTGCGGAAGAAATTGAAGGCCGCCTATACACTGATCGAACAACTGTATACTGGTGCACAGCGGATCATCTGTACTGCATCGCCCAACAAACTGGCACCCACTTTGATTCAGGACACTCCGCAGAAACTGGCGGTGCTTCCTGCTCTGGTTGAAGAACTGAAGAAATCTGCTGCCCGCACCGACGCGATCAACGCCTTAATCCATGCTAAAGCTTGGGTGCCAAATTTTGATCCTATTAAAGCGGCTCAAGGCTATCCCATCCTGAAGGAAGACGGGTCAGAATTTGGTGAAGCGGATCTGCGAGCAATAAACCGGGAGGTACGTCCGCTGGCTTGTCAATTGGCTGAAGAAGCAGACTTGTCTCACTATCAAGCTCATTATGACAATCAAAACAAGCGAGTAGCTGCACCAATTCATGAAGCGGAAAATCTTATCCCTCCAATCCGTAAGCATACTTATTCTCCCGATATTGAACCGTCGTTGCTGATCCATGATGAAGCTGTCTTTCGAGCATTAATAGGAATCGACTGGACAACTGTTGATTTCCAGCTGCTGGGTAGAGAAACTGGAGCTGAAGCGGCGTGGGATGACCCACAACCATCAGGCCAAGCTGGTGGCCAAGCTTGAACCGGAAGCCGATTTAAAACTTCTTCTTCCTTGCGAAAACAATGATCTTATTGTGGGCACCATGTTGCCTTGTAATAGGCTAGCTGATACTTTTGATGTTGATATGCCTCCGTGCATAATTACTGCAACTTGCTCTTCCTTTGGGTGATGAACTTTCCAAAGTACTTTTTGTAATAAAAAATCTTAGAGTACCACCGCGGTTGTACCATCAGGTGGAATATGATGTCTGCATACATAAAATCAAGACATCTGAAAATTTTTAAGTATATGACCAAATTTTTGAGATACATAATACCTGCCAACATTGAACGTGAAGTTGGCTTGGCCAATCTTGAAGCGGAGTTTTATAAACCCACTTTGTTGGAGGAGATAGCAGCTCCTACATATGATGCCGGTTTACCATGTAAACCGTGCCGGGTTATAATAAACACCGTGTTACTCCATAATAGGATGTTAACAAAAATCAAACCGAGCAAATAATCGGCTGGAAAAAATGGACCGTGTTCTGTCAATTGACAGTGTGAACCGGTTGAAAACTTTGTCGGTTTAAAAAATGCAAATAAAAAGAAAGAAATATCTTTCAAAGAAAGGTGCAAAGCAAAGGCAATGACAAAACTTATTTGAACTGATCAGATGGCGTTACCATGGCCGAACATGACCAAGCTCCCGATAGGTGTAACTATGGTTCTAGTCAGCCAGGTCCCCAAATGAAATCGTGGCATTTACGCCGATCAAGTGGCATGGCAATGGTTCGGGTTCGACCAAGCCCCCAAGTGATTTTGTGGCCTTAGGCCGATCAAGAGGCGTGACTGGTTCAGACGTGACCAAGTCCCCAAGTGATCTGGTGGCTCTCGCCTATCAAAAGGTATTGTATTGGTTCGGACACGACCAAACCCCCAAGTGATATAACCTGATGCTTTTTTTAAAAAGCTAACTCAAGGGGTAAACCGGAGGCCGCTTTAGAACAGCTCCGTGTAACCACACATGATGTAAAAGAACGGATACCCCGCTTTAGCTGAGGTTCCGGTTTATTATATTTAATCATAATATATACATCGTCATAATATGTACATAAGTAGAGCCAATGGCTTAGGTATAGTAAGGCCGAAGATGAGCTATGTTCCACGGCCTGTTGGTCTCCTCCTCTGATGTACGTGAGTCCTTATGCTCTTAAATATCGATCAGATAATATGACCCGTTGTGTAGATTCCTGCTGACCATGAAAGGCCCCTCCCAAGGTGGGGATAGCTTATGCATATCAGTCTGATCTTGAATGAGTCGAAGCACCAAATCTCCTTCCTGAAAGGTTCTGGTTCTGACTCGGCGACTGTGATAATGACGAAGATCCTGTTGGTAAATCGCCGAGCGGGCAGCTGCTATGTCACGTTCTTCATCCAACAGGTCCAAGCGTCTTGCCGTGCTGTCTCATTGTCCGCTTCAACATAAGCCGTCACACGAGGTGAATCATGACGGATATCACTGGGGAGAACCGCCTCCGCTCCATAAACCATGAAAAACGGTGTGTATCCTGTTGATCTGTTGGGTGTTGTATTGATGCTCCATAACACAATTGGTAATTCTTCTACCCAACAACCCGGCGTTCTCTGTAAAGGAACCATGAGTCGGGGCTTGATGCCTCTCAAAATCTCTTGATTAGCCCTTTCTGCTTGACCATTGGACTGTGGGTGTGCCACTGATGAAACGTCGAGCCGAATATGCTCCCGTTCGCAGAACTCCTTCATGGCACCCTTGGACAAATTGGTACCATTATCTGTGACGATACTGTGTGGAAAACCAAATCGAAAAATCACTTTTTTGATGAACTGAACCGTCGTGGCCGCATCACACTTGCTAACAGGTTCTGCCTCCACCCACTTTGTAACTTATCAACCGCCACCAGGAGGTGGGTCTTCTTATCTCTGGACCTTTTGAAAGGCCCAACCATATCCAGCCCCCAAGTCGCAAACGGCCAAGTAATTGGAATCATTCTCAATTCTTGAGCCAGCACATGAGCATGTCTTGAAAACCTTTGGCAACCATCACATCGTCTGACCAAATCCTCCGCATCAGCATGGGCAGTTAACCAATAGAAGCCATGACGAAACGCTTTAGCCACCAGAGATTTTGAACCGGCATGGTGACCACAATCTCCTTCGTGGATCTCATGCAAAATTTCACGGCCTTCTTCAGGAGACACACAGCGTTGAAATGCCCCTGACACACTGCAATGATGCAACTCGCCGTTGATAATAGTCATGGACTTGGATCGCCAGATTATCTGTCGGGCCAGAGTCTCATCCTCTGGCAACTCGCCCCAGTTCTTGTACGCCAGGTAAGGAAGCGTCCAATCCGAAATAACATGAAGAGCTGCCACCAATTGAGCCTCCGGATCAGGAATAGCCAAATCCGCTTCACCAGGGATCTTGACCGACGGGTTGTGCAGCACATCCAGAAAAACATTGGGCGAGACCGGTTTGCGCTGAGAGCCCAACCGGCTTAAGGCATCCGCCGCTTCATTTTTCCGCCGGTCCACATGGTCCACCTGATAGCCTTTAAAATGACCAGCAACAATATCCACCTCACGACGATATGCTGCCATGAGTGGGTCCTTGGAGTCCCAAGTACCAGACACTTGCTGAGCCACGAGGTCCGAGTCACCGAAGCACTTAACTCGACTTAGATTCATCTCCTTAGCCATCCGGAGACCATGGAGCAAGGCTTCATACTCAGCTGCATTGTTAGTACAAGGGAACATTAAGCGGAGAACGTAACAAAACTTATCACCTCGTGGGGAAGTTAATACGACTCCAGCCCCCGAGCCTTCCAATTGCCTGGATCCGTCAAAATGGATGGTCCAATATGTGTGATCCGGCTTTTCTTGAGGTGCTTGCATTTCCGTCCAATCATTGATGAAATCAACAAGTGCTTGAGACTTAACCGCTGTCCGAGGCACATACCTCAAACCGTGCGGCCCAAGCTCTATAGCCCACTTGGCAATCCGGCCAGTTGCTTCCTGGTTCTGGATGATATCCCCCAAAGGAGCAGAACTGACCACCATAATTGGGTGCCCTTGGAAGTATTGTTTAAGCTTCTGGCTCGCCATAAAAACTCCATACACCAGCTTCTGCCAATGCGGATACCTTTGATTGGACTCAATGAGTACCTCGCTGATATAATAGACCGGACGTTGAACCGGATGCTCCTTACCTGCCTCCTTTCGCTCCACCACAATAGCCACGCTGATTGCCCGAGCATTAGCAGCAACATATAGCAGTAACGGCTCCTTGTCAATGGGAGCGGCGAGCACAGGCGGATTGGCCAACTGCCGCTTTAAGTCCTCAAACGCTTCATCAGCAGCGGAACTCCAAACAAACTGATCCGTCTTCTTCAACATCTGATACAAAGGGATTGCCTTCTCACCAAGACGACTGATAAACTGGCTTAACCCGGCAATCCGGCCTGCCAGGCGTTGAACATCATTGATACACTTTGGTTTAGCCAGGGAGGTGATGGCTGTGATCTTCTCCGGATTAGCCTCAATTCCCCTATTGGACACCAGAAAACCCAATAACTTGCCCGCCTGTACACCAAAGACACACTTGTCCGGATTAAGCATCATCTTGTATGTCCTCAGGTTATCAAAGGTTTCCTTCAAATCATCAATCAGAGCCTCCTTCTCTCTGGATTTAACCACGATATCATCCAGTAAGCATGTACATTACGGCCAATCTGCTTGTGAAGACAATTTTGCACACACCGTTGATAAGTTGCCTGGGCACTCTTGAGCCCAAAGGGCATAGACACATAGCAGAAGGCTCCAAAGGGAGTTATGAACGCCGTCTTCTCCTGGTCCTTAACTGCCATTTTGATCTGATGATAGCCAGAATATGCACCCAAAAAACTTAAATGCTCACAACCCGTCGTAGCATCAATAATTTGATCAATACGGGGGAGGGCAAAAGGATCTGCTGGACAAGCTTTGTTAAGATCTGTGTAATCCACACACATACGCCAGGTGCCGTTTTTCTTAAGGACCAGCACCAGATTGGCAAGCCACTCAGGGTGAAAAACTTCAACAATAAAACCAGCTGCTAAGAGCCTGGCTACCTCTTCTCCAATCGCCTTCGCCTTGCGTCTTTCTTCGTTAAACCGGCAGAGGATCTATTTCACCAGTTTGTATTTAGGATCCACATTAAGGGTGTGCTCAGCGAGTTCCCTCAGTACACCTGGCATGTCAGAGGGCTTCCATGCAAAAATGTCCCAATTCTCATGGATGAACTCGATGAGCGCACTTTCCTATTTCGGATCCAAGTTGGCACTGATGCTGAACTGCTTGGACGAATCGCCAGGTACAAAGTCAACAAGCTTAGTTTCTGCTGCCGATTTGAACTTTAGGGCCGGATCATGCTCCGTAGTTAGCTTCTTTAATGGTGTCATGTCTGCCGGATCAACATGGTCCTTATAATACCTCAGCTCCTCGGTGGCGCAAACCGAGTCTGCATAGGCTGCGTCTCCTTCCTCGCACTCCAAAGTGATTTTGCGGCTTCCGTGAACCGTTATTGTCCCCTTGTGACCCGCCATCTTGAGCTGCAAATACACATAACAGGGTCGTGCCATAAACTTGGCATAGGCCGGTCGCCCAAACAGGGCGTGATATGGACTTTGGATTTTCACCACTTCAAATGTCAATGTCTCCGACCTGGAATCATGATCATCCCCAAAGGCCACCTCCAAAGCTATCTTACCAACGGGATATGCTGATTTGCCAGGTACTACCCCGTGGAACACCGTATTGGACGGTTTGAGATTTTTATCTGTTAGTCCCATACGACGGAAGGTCTCATAGTACAAGATATTAATGCTGCTCCCTCCATCCATGAGCACCTTGGTGAACTTGTAACCTCCCACCTGAGGCGCCACCACTAGAGCCAACTGACCCAGATTGTCAACCTAGGGAGGGTGATCCTCTTTGCTCCATATGATCGGCTGTTCAGACCAGCGTAGATAACGGGGTATGGCTGGTTCAACAGAGTTGACCGCCCTCCTCTGAACCTTCCGGTATCGCTTGTCCAAGCTAGTGGTGAAGACATGGTACTACCCACTGCTCAACTGCTTTGGGTTGCTCTGGTAACCTGACTGTTGCTGTTGTTGGTTGTAACCACCCTGGTTGTTCTGACTATTTTGATTATTATGTCCGCCCGGATTACCATTAAATCCTGAACTGGAATTTCCTCCACCGTAACCCGGCCCGGACCCTGAGCCACCGCCGGAGCCGTGATCATACCGGAAAGCATTAGAATTCTTGAACTCCTGCATAATGAAGCAATCCTTCCAAAGGTGGTTTGCTGGGGCCTCCTTCGTCCCATGTCTTGGACAGGGCTGGCTCAGTAGATAGTTTAGGCGGTCCGGGTTAGGGTTGGGCGCCCCGTTGCGATTTTTCGGTTTACCCTTGCGTCGTTGGCCATTGTCCTGCATGTTGGTATTAGCCACAAAGTCCATGTTACCATCCGCTTTATGCTTGCCTCCACCACCATTGCCTGCCCAGTGATGCTGCTGACCTTTGGAGTTGCTGTTCCTCTTTCCCTTCCCTGCCTTGTCATCATCAGATTCGGGATCCTTGGTACTATCAGAATCAGCATATTTTACCAAAGCAGCCATGAGGGTCCCCATGCCAGTGCAATGGCGCTTCATTCGTCCCAACTTCAGCTTTAGGGGCCCAAACCGGCAATTGCCTTCTAGGGTTAATACAGCGGTGTCAGCGTTGATGCGGTCTGATGAATGTAACACTTGTGAAACCCGGCGCACCCAATGAGTCATCGATTCTCCTTCCTCCTGGATGCAGGCAGCTAAGTCCACTATCGGCATAGGCTGTTTACATGTATCCTTGAAATTGCTGATAAACCGGGCTCGTAACTGGGCCCATGAACTGATGGAATTAGCCGGCAAGCTTTTCAACCAAGTACGGGCCGTTCCTTCAAGCATCATGGTGAAGTATTTCGCGCACGCCGCATCATCCACATCCAGCATCTCCATGGCCATCTCATAGCTCTCCACCCATGTCTCTGGAGGTTGATCCGCCATGTAATTTGGTACCTTGCGCGGGCCTTTGAAATCTTTGGGCAGGCGCACATTGCATAAAGCGGGGATAAGGCAAGGCACCCCCAAAGAACTAGAAGTAACACCAGGTTCGATCGAGACAGTCGGTCGAACCGGCGTGAGCTGCCGAGCCTGATGCTGTGCGGCTAACTTGGCCTCCCTACGCGCTCGGGCCCGGTCCACCACTTCCTGAGCGTTATCAGCCCCACCCGCCGGGTTGTTGCCACGGGGTGCTCAACGTCGTTCATTGCTTGACACTGCCGGTTCATCCATATGTCTGCTATAGCTCCGGCTTGGACGGGGGGTCAAGTGGATCCGGTCGTGGCTGTACGAGTATGCTTCCTGTTGGACCAAAGCTATTCTCGGAAGCTCCTTGACCCGTCGCATTTCTATTGACTGCAGCGAGTCACCTTCGACTGGAATGGCCTCCAGCCGTGCAGCAGCGGCGACGAGATTGTCCATTGGGTTGGAGTAGTGACCCGGAGGTGTTAAGACAGCCTGAGGTATAACAGCGTTTCGACGAGGCGGGTCCATCTGACGAGGCTGAACCGATGCACTGGTCCTAGGGGCTTCCGCCCGGTTTCCCTCCAGCGGATTGCTGGTTCCTGCTCCTGGGGTGTTGAAAAGGTCTTTGGCCTTGAAAACCGGAGGCAAGCGGGATCGGTACTTCCTCCTCATGACTTACTGCGATGCACTCTGGTCCAACATGAGCCTGTAGGCTTGTGCGTCTAAAGCGGCCCGCTCTGTGGCCATCCTGGTGTCCTCAGCTGCCAGATCCGCCTTGGCCTGGGCGATCTGTTCCTTTATCTTTGCAATCTCCGCGTTGTGGACGTCCTGATCCGCCGGATTAGCTTCTGCCATAAGTACAGCTAATGCATCAAATAGCTCTGATAGAACTTGAGCCGGTGGGCGCACAGGGCCTCCTGCCCCAGCAGCCGTCGCGGCTGTTGAACCGGAGGTTGTTGCCGCAGCGGTCGAAGAATGAAGCGCTGCTTGTGTGCCGGCCATGAATATTCCAACTCGGTTGGGCAGATCAGAGGGGTCCGGAATACTGTCGCCATCGGAACAGCCCCCAATCCGGCCATCTTGTAGCTAATAAAGAGATTCGGTTTCCCCGGTCGATGACTCGTCATCGGAACAAACAACGGTCTCGCCGCGAGATTCCGATCTATCCTCATAACTTCCCCCATGGATGACTCCCACGAAGGCACGCTTCATGGCCGGTTTAACCCGGGCGGATCGCGCACACTGAGCCTCTCGATGAGGTCGGTGCAAATGTCCGGCTCAGGGCCCGGTTCACCGATCTTGCCAATGAAAATGTGAATGCCACCAAAGGGGACCCGGTACCCATAATCAACTGAACCGGCCTCGGGGCCCCAGCCTGCATCGTCGATGTAGAGCTTGCCGTGACGACTTTTAGTCATCCGGCCTACGGCGTAACCCTTGAGTCCTTCAAAGCGGCCCTCCAAGAACTTGAAACCATCATGCGATAGCCCCACGGTGGGCGCCAACTATCGTGGTTTTGTCACGGCAGATGTCCTAGAGAAAGGACTTAGTCGTGGAGCCATCGCGATGGGTTAGCTTGAAGGTGTTAAAGCGGACACAGGGACGCAAGAGAGTTTATACTAGTTCGGCCCCTTCGATGAAGGTAAAAGCCTACGTCTAGTTGTGATGGAATTGATGGGGTTTCGATGACTAGGGAGCAAACAAGCTTCGCCTATGTCTTGAGTTGTTGTCTGTCTTTGAACCGCCGCCGGGTCGTCCCCTTATATACACGGGGACGCCCGTCGGTTCACAGAGTCCCAACACCGGTCCATATTCGTACCCGGGTTGGTCTCTCCCTATTCCTAACTTACAATACAAGTTTATATACAAATGTCGGTTTACGGCTACAAGTCTAAAACCGATCACGGGCCTTAGGCCCTTGTTTGTCTTCTTGGGCTTTAGTACTCTTGAACTACTGATGAAGTTGACCCGGCCCAGATATGCCGGTTTACGCCCAGCGGTAATATCCCCAACCTTCAAGTTGTTCCTCAAGGTTTCCTCGCCAACCTTCAAGTCTCTCCTACTTTGGAAGATCAAATTCGCGAGGCTCAACTTCTTGATGCTATTGTGAAGAAGGTGAAGATTGGGATTGCCAAGAGTCAACCCAAGTACAAGTGCTACCGCCTTGATGACAAGGATACTCTCTTCTTCGAGGATCGTATTGTTGTGCCCAAAGGTGACCTTCATAAAGTTATCATGAACGAGGCTCACAATTCACTCCTCTCCATCCACCCTGGGAGTACGAAGATGTATCAAGACCTCAAGCAGGCTTATTGGTGGACTCGGATGAAGCGAGAGATTGCTCAGTTCGTGAATGAATGTGATGTCTGCAGAAGAGTGAAGGCAGAACACCAAAGGCCAGCTGGTCTCCTCCAACCTCTTGCCATTCCAGAATGGAAGTTTGACCACATTGAGATGGACTTTGTGACTGGGTTTCCAAAGTCCAAGTGTAGCAATGATGCTATATTCGTTGTCATCGACAAACTCACTAAAGTGGCTCACTTTCTGCCTATCAAAGAGTCAATCATTGCAGCTCAATTGGTGGAGCTCTATACCTCTCGAATTGTCTCTCTGCATGGTATTCCACAGGTGATCTCTTTAGACCGTGGCAGCATCTTTACCTCCAAGTTTTGGGAGTCTTTTCAGAAGGCCATGGGCACCAACATCTGCTTCAGCACAACTTTCCATCCTCAAACTAGCGGTCAAGTCGAGCGTGTCAATCAGATTCTTGAAGATATGCTCAGGTCTTGTGTGATCTCTTTCGGCATGAAGTGGGAAGATTGCCTTCCATATGCCGAATTCTCCTCCAACAACAGTTTTCAAGCAAGTTCGGGCAAGGCCCCATTCGAAATTCTGTATGGCAGGAAGTGTCATACTCCACTCAACTGGTCTGAAACCAGTGAACATCAACTTCTCGGAAATGACTTAATCACAGAGGCAGAAGAGATGTTTAAAGTCATTCGTGATAACCTCAAAGTAGCGCAATCGCGCCAGAAGAGCTACTATGATAGTAAGCACCGTGATTTGGCTTTCGAGATCGGAGATCATGTTTACCTCCGCGTCTCTCCAATGAAAGGTACTCGTCGCTTCGGTATCAAAGGGAAGCTTGCCCCTAGATATGTGGGTCCTTTCAAGATCTTCAGCAAGAGAGGCGATCTCGCCTATCAACTCGAGCTTCCTTCAAACTTTGCAAATGTGCACGACGTGTTCTATGTCTCTCAGCTCCGCAAGTGCTTCAAGACTCCTGACCGCACCATCAACTTCGAAGACATTGATCTCCAAGAAGATCTCTCTTATCGTGAGCACCCCGTTGCTATTCTTGAAGAGACTGGACGCAAGACTCGCAATAAGTCAATCAAATTCCTCAAAGTCAAGTGGTCACACCATTCCGACCGTGAAGCCACCTGGGAACGCAAGGATCACCTCCGTTCTGAGTACCCGGCATTCTTCCAGTCCTAGATCTCGGGACGAGATCCTTTCATAGTGGTGGAGTGTTGTAACACCCCGGATGTAATTTACCCAATATGTACTCCAACTCTTGCCGTTTCTGGCGCTAAGTTATTTTATTTCTTCGGGTTCGGGTTTTAGTCTCCGTGTGTTGTTATCGTTGTCATGCATCTCATATCATGTCATCATGTGCATTGCATTTGCATACGTGTTCGTCTCATGCATCCGAGCATTTTCCCCGTTGTCCGTTTTGCATTCCGGCGCTCCTATCTCCTTCGGTGGTCCTTTCTACCTTTCTTTCGTGTGTGGGGGTTAAACATTTTCCGGATTGGACTGAGACTTGCCAAGCGGCCTTGGTTTACTACCGGTAGACCGTCTGTCAAGTTTCGTACCATTTGGACTTCGTTCGATGCTCCAACGTTTAACCGAGGGACCGAGAAGGCCTCGTGTGTGTTGCAGCCCAACACCCCTCTAATTTGGCCCAAAACCCACCAAAACCCTCTCCATCATCTAGAGCGTTCGATCACGATCGCGTGGCCGAAAACCGTACCTCTTTTGGACTCTCCTAGCTCCTCCTATGCCTATTTATAGAACCCCCTTCGAAATCCACGGGTTCTTCTTCCCCGAAACCCTAATTCCCCGCTCCTCGCCGCACCGGACACGTCCGGCCCGGCCGGACAGCGTCCGCCGCTCGCCCGGACCACTCGCGCGCCGCCACGTGTGCACCGCGCCCCGTATCGCCTCCACTCCCGCTGAGGCCCGCGAGGGCCCAAGGCCGGCCCTCTCCTTCGCCGTCCGGGCCGCCGCGCCAGGGAGCTCCTCGCCGCCCTTCGCCTCTAATCCGGCGGCCGGAGCTCCTCACCACCACCGACGCCCACCGGCCGCCGCGTCGCCGCAGCTCCACATCGCCGGCCGCCGCCTCCTCAAGACCGCGCCCGCGGCCACCTCCACCTCTCCGGCCACCTCGCCAGTGACCGGCTCCCCCTCCTCCATGGCAAGTTCCAACTCCGGCGAGCTCAAGCTCCAAGTCCGGCGATCCTCGGTTTCTGCGCCGCCCCGATCTGGATCTCAGATCCAAAAACCTAGGGTTGACTTTTGCCCCATTTCCAGTATTTTTTTTGCATATTTCATCAGGATATATCTCCGCATCCGTAGCTCCGTTTTGGGCGTGTAGCACATCAAAATGTTCGTCTCAGAGAGTACATCATTTTATCTCATTGCATCATTTTCATTTGAGTTCATCTTGATGCCCGAAATGCTGTTGGAAGAGTGCTATTTGAGTTAATTGTTAGATCTGCTGCTCCAAATAGCTTTTTGTCATTTTTTGCCATGATTATTGTGTGCATGATATGCCCCTGAGCTCTACATGTGTTTTGTTATATGCTTTGCCATCTTTCCAGAGGTGCTATCCATGTATTTTTGTGATGTGTTCGGTGACTAGCACAAGCTTGCAAAGTGGTGCATTCGTTAATGCTGATTTCAGGGAATTAGCAATTCTACCAAGTCCTTGATCTGTTTGTATCAATATGCCATATGTTCATGTTGTTTCCTAGTGATCCATGCCTCTTCTGAGGATGATCAGTAAGGATGATTTGTTAATCTTGTGGTGCTCTATCCATCCATGTCTTTGTTTGCAATTATGGAGCACCCTAGCTTGAGTCAATCGAGCTCTACTTTTGCTATTTCGTGAATCTGGGCAGATTGTCTACTTGTTAGCGATTTTGCCGAGGATGTTGTTGTTGATACGTGCATGCTATGTTGTTGTTCTTGCCATTTCTAGCTTATATAATGTGTATTCTTGATGGGTGTATGCTTAGATTGTCATGCCTTGCTCTGTAGTGAGTGCATCAAGCTCGTGAACATGCCTACTTGCTATCATATTTGCATGCTCCAGTTTTTCTCTAAGTCTGTGATCTGATTATGTTTTTGCCATGTTCACATGCTTGCCAATGTATTTTCCGATCCCTTTTGGCTCAAGGTCACTAAGGGACTTTTGTTAAGCTCTTTGAGTAGCTTCTTGCCATGCTTTGTTTTGCCATGTTAAGTTCCTGTAGCATATAGTTTTCATGCTCCAAAGTGGCTACCTGATCTGAAATTCCAGGCTCGTGTTAATTTCACTAAGTCTGAAACCTGTTTATCGTTTGCTCTTTTGCCATGCTTGTTTGAACCTTTTAATTAGTGAATTGGCCGTAGCTCAGTGTTCATCTTTTGTCAAGCATTATGAGTGGATCCCTGCCATGTATTTTTCTGCCATGTTTGAGTGCTGTAGCATAATTATCTTGATGCATTTAGATGGCTACTTGATGTTTATCACAGACCGGTGCCATATTTGTTTTGCTTGCCATTTCTAAACCGCGCATCCGATTCTGGCGATCTTTATATCGATTTCAACCGAAATCACCTCACCTTTCTAGTGGAACTCTTGGATTTCCAAATTGAGGCCAGGTTCAATCATTCCTTGTCAAATCGATTCCGGCGATCCAATTCCAGCGATCTTTATATCGATTTCAACAGAAATCACCTCACCTTTCCAGTGGCACTATTGGATTTCCAAGTTGAGGCCAGGTTCAATCATTCATTGTCAATCATTCCTTGTTAAGCTATTTGAGTAGCTTCATGCCATTCTTTGCTTTGCCATGTTAAGTTCCTATAGCATCTAGTTTTCATGCTCCAAAGTGTGCTACCCGATCTGAAATTCCAGACTAGTGTTAATTTCACTAAGTCTGAAATCTGTTTACCGTTTGCATTTTTGCCATGCTTGTTTGAACCTCTTAATGGATGATTTGGCCGTAGCTCAGTGTTCATCTTTTGTTAAGCTTTATGAGTGTATCCCTGCCATTTATTTTGTTGTCTTGTTTGAGTGCTGTAGCATGTTTAACTTGATGCATTTAGATGGCTACTTTTTGTTTATCGTAGACCGGTGCCATATTTGTTTTGCTTGCCATTTCCAAACCGTGTCTCCGATTCCGGTGTTCTTTATATCGAATTCAAGCGAGATCACCTCACCTTTCCAGTGGCACACCTGGATTTCCATGTTGAGGCCAGGTTCAATCATTCCTTGTCAAATCTTGCATATGCATCACATATCGCATCCCGCATAGCATACCATGTTTGCATCATGTTGTTTGAGTTTTGCACATGGTTGATTGCGTTCCTTTTGCTTGTTTGTCTTGTTTCGGTAGAGCCGGGAGACGAGTTCGCTAACGAGGAGCCCGTTGAGTTTGCTTTCGAGGATCCAGTCAACTCTGACAACTTTGCAGGCAAGATGATCATACCCTCGAAATCACTTCTATCTTTGCTTTGCTAGATGCTCGCTCTTTTGTTATGCCTATGCTACGATGCCTAATAGTTTCTTATCATGCCTCCCAAATTGCCATGTCAAACCTCTAACCCACCATGTCCTAGCAAACCGTTAATTGGCTATGTTACCGCTTTGCTCAGCCCCTCTTATAGCGTTGCTAGTTGCAGGTGAAGATTGGAGACTGTTCCTTGTTGGAACATTATTTACTTGTTGGGATATCATTATTTTATCTTGTTATCTTAATGCATCTATATACTTGGTAAAGGGTGGAAGGATCGGCCTTTTGCCTAGTGTTTTGTTCCACTCTTGTCGCCCTAGTTTCCGTCATATCGGTGTTATGTTCCCGGATTTTGCGTTCCTTACGCGGTTGGGTAATAATGGGAACCCCTTGACAAATCACCTTGAATGAAACTCTTCCAGCAATGCCCAACCTTGGTTTTACCATTTTCCACCTAGCCTCTTTTTCCCTTGGGTTTCCGGAGCCCAA
>NC_041382.1:274994008-275042463 GCF_002162155.2 Triticum dicoccoides | reverse complement strand
TCCTCTGAGTGTTGGTCTGAACTGGGCAACCTGCGGGGCCACCTCGGGGAAACTCGAGGTTTGGTTTTACTCATAGCTTGACCTATCTGAGTGTGCCCTGAGAACGAGATATGTGCAGCTCCTATCGGGATTTGTCGGCACATTCGGGCGGTGTTGCTGGATTTGTCTTAACTTGTCGAAGTTGTCTTGTAGAACTGGGATACCGAGTCTGATCGGAATGTCTCGGGAGAAGGTATATCCTTCATTGACCGTGAGAGCTTGTCATGGGCTAAGTTGGGACTCCCCTGCAGGGATTTGAACTTTCGAAAGTCGTGCCCGTGGTTATGGGCAGATGGGAATTTGTTAATGTACGGTTGTAGATAACTTGAATCTTAACTTAATTTAAATGAATCAACTGTGTGAGTAACCGTGATCGTCTCTTCTCGGTGGAGTCCAGGAAGTGAACACGATGTTGGAGTAATGTTTGCCATAGTTGGTTCTCTAGTTCTTCATTCGTTCTTTGCCTTCTCTTCTCGCTCTCTTTTGCGAACAGGTTATCCACCTTATATGGTAGTCGCTTGCTGCAGCTCCACATATTACCCTACCTTACCTATAAGCTTAAATAGTCTTGATCGCGAGGGTGCGAGATTGCTGAGTCCCCGTGGCTCACAGATTACTTCCAAACCAGATGCAGGGCCTGATGATTCCGTTCCAGATGACGCGCTTGAGCTCAAGTGGGAGTTTGACGAAGACTCACGCCATTACTATGTGTCTTTCCCTGATGATCAGCAGTGGTGCCCAGTTGGGGTGATCGGGACCATGTCGCATGTTGGGTTGATCTTTTATTTTGGTACCGTAGTCGGACCATGATTGTATTGGTTGATGCAATGTTATTTATGTACCTTGTGTGACGTGGTGAGTGTAAGCCAACTATGTACCTTTCCCCTTATTATGTATTACATGGGATGTTGTGAAGATTACCTTACTTGCGATATTGCTTTCAATGCCTCTAAGTCGTGCTTCGACACGTAGGAGATATAGCCGCATCGAGGGCGTTATAATATTGGCGTCTTGGAGATTGTTTTTCTCCTGCATAACCTCAGTCATCACGTGTTTGCCAGCCTCTAGCTGTCGCATAACATGCTGGTCCCCCGAATTTTCTCCGGATTCATCTGCAAAATCAATTGTTAGATCTGCAGACATGCCGCACACTATATGGTAACCATCATTCTTTAAAATAAATGTTACCAGCGGGAGGCTTTTTCTGTTCCTGCAATGCGGCAAGAGCGTCCCGCAGTTGGGTCTTGCATTCCTCCAGCTCCTGGGACAGCCTAGTATTCTTCTCTGTAAGAATCTGCACATTAAAGATGATCCTTAAATCAGTTCTGCTAACTGTTTCAAGTCTCAGGGGCTACTGATACATATAAATCGCCAGATTTACTCACCCGTACATCCTTTACATACTGATCCGTGGCTCTGGCTAGACCATCTTGAGCAGCACGGAGGTACGCCTCTCCAGAATTGAAGGCGTCGAATGCCTCAGGTGAGAAACAAGCGTCGCGGAGTATGGCCCGGCGGCGCCTATGATTCATGGCGCTTTCCACTTCTGAGTTTGTTGTGGATAATCTATCTGCATCCTCTGTAGGGGGATTATCCGGCGCCTGCCCCATATCGGCTTCCACCTCCATGTCGCCCGACTGGTGGAAGCTTGATTGGCAGCATCGTCGGACATATTCCGACGAGCGTTTTTTCTGTTAAAGAAACGTGGGCGTCATTACATTTTGAGAAAGACGACAACCACGGAGCGGGGTTTTTCCTATACCTTTGCGCCGGCGTCTCCGTCCTGACCGCCTTCCTTTTTGCCCTACCGGGCCTCGGTGCCTCTTGTTGGCGAGTTGCTGCGGGTTCGGTTCGGCAGGGCGTCCCGAATGCCTTCCCTGTAAAAGATGCCATGTGTATATGGTGGGCAAAGTGCCTAAAAGGGGATCCTAGTTTTGGAGTTGGGACTTTTTGATTTTTCTTACCTGCGATGCAGGGAGCAGTCCGGGATAGTCGGCCGTAATGGCCACCAGGGCGTCGTTGCAGCTTAACTGATAGAACTGCCGGTCTATCAGTTCCACAGAGATAACCGGATCTTCTTCAAGTCCAGAATCGAGGGCCCGGTCAGGTTCCTTTAGTTGTGGAGAAGGGTTGCTGACCTCCTTTATGGCTTTTCGTAGTTCCTGTCGCAAAGTGGCAAGGTGAATACTTACGACTAAGAATGCCGGAAAAATGGGAGCAGGGAGATATAACTTAGCTAGCTTGGAGGATTGTACATGGAGAATCCATCCCGTGGCTTGATGCGGGTGAACTCCTCTTCCTCACACTTGAACAGTTCAGACAAAATTTTCTCTAGAGCGGCTGCATTGTCCGGACCCTTACGCCCGCAGTGGGTGGCGTCATCCGCCCCGTTATAACACCACAAGGGGTGCCCACGACATTGAAGTGGCTGCACTCCCCGCATTATGAAAATCGACATAACTTCGATTATTGTCGATCCTGATCGAGCCAGTGCTTTGATCCGGCTCATCAGATAGAGGACTTCTCCGTTGTCTTCCGCATGGGGGCTCCGTGGGCGCTAACTTCGGCGCTTCTTCAAAGGAGCATTGTTGAACTCAGGAAGACCCCGCCGAACAGGGTCCGGAAGAGGGACGTCCTCCATATAAAACCATTCCAAAGGCCAGTCTTTGGACAGCTTCTTCGGGGTACCGGACAGGTATCCGGTATCGGTGATGCGCCATATTTTGGCTCCGCCCACTTGATAAAGTGATTCCCTCTGTGTGCGAGGGACAAGGCAGAATAGCCTTTTCCACAGCTCGAAGTGAGCCTCGCAGCCCAGGAACAACTCGTAGAGGGCCACATAGCTGGCGATATGTAGAATGGAGGCAGGGGTAAGATTGTGTAATTAGAGGTCATAGAACTCCAGGAGCCCGCTGAGGAATGGATGAATTGGAAATCTGAGTCCCCTTAGTAAATAAGGAACAAGGTAGACCCGTTCCCCATGGAGGGACAAGGAAGGCTCTCCGCTTGCGCCCCGCCATTGTAGGTGGCAAGCCCGGCTCGAACGGGCACCATATACGCCGGAGGGAGAATACCTTAGTCTGCAGCTCGACTAATCGACTGTGCGGGACTGAACACCTCTCCCAATCACCGGGCTTAGGGCTACGGGGCGAGAGGAGGAGTTGCGGAGGTCGGCTATGCTGGAATGAATCTTTCCGAAACACGCTCTGATGAATTCTCGCTGGGGGAGGATGGTATGGATCGGATCTAAGAATCCCCATCCCTTTAATAGTTAATTTATTTATCTAGCTAGGGGTCGAATGTAAAAACGCCCTGGCGCCTCGTATTCATTCGGCATGTGGGAGATAGCCCTTATTGGGCACAGAAGCCAAGAGGTTCAACATTTATGGAGCCGGCCACTGCTTACGAACACTTGAAAGTTGGAGAAGAACCCGCCTTGCAATGCCGAAGACAACACTGCGCGCCGGGCTCATCGTCATTGAAGCCTGGTTCGGGGGCTACTAAGGGAGTCCTGGATTAGGGGGTCTTCGAACAGCCGGATTATATCCTTTGGCCGGACTGTTGGACTATGAAGATACTTGATTGAAGACTATGTCTCGTGTCCGGATGGGACTCTGCTTGGCGTGGAAGGCAAGCTAGGCAATACGGATATGTATATTCCCTCCTTTGTAACCGACCTTGTGTAACCCTAGCCCCCTCCGGTGTCTATATAAACCGGAGGGTTTTAGTCCGTAGGACTACAGACAATCATACCATAGGCTAGCTTCTAGGGCTTAGCCTCTCTGATCTCGTGGTAGATCTACTCTTGTACTACCCATATCATCAATATTAATCAAGCTGGACGTAGGGTTTTACCTCCATCAATAGGGCCCGAACCTGGGTAAAACTTCGTGTCCCCTGCCTCATGTTACCATCCGCCTAGACGCACAGTTCGGGACCCCCTACCCGAGATCTGCTGGTTTTGACATCGACAACCGTAGTTTGAGGAGTTCATGTCTTCACTCTGTGTTAATGCTTTGTTTCGGTTCTCTATTAAAAGGAGGCCTTAATATCCCTTAGTTTCCGTAAGGACCCCGCTGCCACGGGAGGGTAGGACAAAAGATGTCATGCAAGTTCTTTTCCATAAGCACGTATGACTATATTCGGAATACATGCCTACATTACATTGATGAACTGGAGCTAGTTCTGTGTCACCCTAGGTTATGACTGTTACATGATGAACCGCATCCGGCATAATTCTCCATCATCGATCCATTGCCTACGAGCTTTCCATATATTGTTCTTCGCTTAATTACTTTTCCGTTGCTATTGCTATGATCACTACAAATTACCAAAAACATTACTTTTACTACGGTTACCTTTTGCTACCGTTACCACTACTATCATATTACTTTGCTACTAAACACTTTGCTGCAGATATTAAGTTTCCAGGTGTGGTTGAATTGACAACTCAATTGCTAATACTTGAGAATATTCTTTGGCTCCCCTTGTGTCGAATCAATAAATTTGGGTTGAATACTCTACCCTTGAAAACTGTTGCGATCCCCTATACTTGTGGGTTATCAAGACTATTTTCTGGCGCCATTGTCGGGGAACATAGCTCTATTGTTTGAGTCACTTGGGATATATATATATATCTGCTTATCATTATGAAGAACTTGAGAGATCCAAAAACCAAGATCTATCCCTCAACTACGAGGGGAGGTAAGTGTTGGGGAACATAGTAATTTGAAAAAAAATCCTACGCACACGCAAGATCATGGTGATGCATAGCAACGAGAGGAGGAGAGTGTGATCTACGTACCCTTGTAGATCGACAACGGAAGTGTTGACTTTGGTTGATGTAGTCGTACGTCTCCACGGCCTGACCGATCAAGCACCGAAACTACGGCACCTCCGAGTTTTAGCACACGTTCAGCTCGATGACGATCCCCGGACTCCGATCCAGCAAAGTGTCGGGGAAGAGTTCCGTCAACACGATGGCGTGGTGACGATCTTGATGTACTATCGTCGCAGGGCTTCGCCGAAGCACCGCTACAATGTTATCGCGGATTATGGTGGAAGGGGGTACTGCACACGGCTAAGAATATGATCACGTGGATCAACTTGTGTGTCTAGGGGTGCCCCTTGCCTCCGTATATAAAGGATCCAAGGGGAGGTGCGGCCGGCCCTAGTAGGAGGCGCGCAGGAGGAGTCCTACTCCTACCGAGAGTAGGACTCCCCTCCCTTTCCTTGTCCAAGTAGGAGAGGGGGAAGGAGAGAAGGAAAAGGGGGGGCGCCGCCCCTCCCTCCTTGTCCAATTCGGACTAGGGGGAGAGGGGGCGCGCGGCCTGCCCTGGCAGCCCCTCCTCTTCTCCACTTTAGGCCCATGAGGCCCATTAAGCCCCCGGGGGGTTCCGGTAACCCCCCGGTGCTCCGGTTTTATCCGAAACTTCCCCGGAACACTTCCGGTGTCCGAATATAGCCGTCCAATATATCAATCTTTATGTCTCGGCCATTTCGAGACTCCTCGTCATGTCCGTGATCACATTCGAGACTCCGAACTAACTTCAGTACATCAAAACTCATAAACTCATAATATAACTGTCATCGAAACCTTAAGCGTGCGGACCCTACGGGTTCGAGAACAATGTAGACATGACCGAGACATGTCTCCGGTCAATAACCAATAGCGGAACCTAGATGCTCATATTGGCTCCTACATATTCTACGAAGATCTTTATCGGTCAGACCGCATAACAACATACGTTGTTCCCTTTGTCATCGGTATGTTACTTGCCCGAGATTCGATCGTCGGTATCTCAATACCTAGTTCAATCTCGTTACCGGCAAGTCTCTTTACTCGTTTCGTAATACATCATCTTGCAACTAACTCATTAGTTGTAATGCTTGCAAGGCTTATGTGATGTGCATTACCGAGAGGGCCCAGAGATACCTCTCCGACATTCAGAGTGACAAATCCTAATCTCGAAATACGCCAACCCAACATGTACTTTTGGAGACACCTGTAGAGCACCTTTATAATCACCCATTTACGTTGTGACGTTTGGTAGCACACAAAGTGTTCCTCCGGCAAACGGGAGTTGCATAATCTCATAGTCATAGGAACATGTATAAGTCATGAAGAAAGCAATAGCAACATACTAAACGATCGGTGCTAAGCTAATGGAATGGGTCATGTCAATCAGATCATTCACCTAATGATGTGATCCTGTTAATCAAATAACAACTCTTTGTCCATGGTTAGGAAACATAACCATCTTTGATTAACGAGCTAGTCAAGTAGAGGCATACTAGTGACACTCTGTTTGTCTATGTATTCACACATGTATTATGTTTCCGGTTAATACAATTCTAGCATGAATAATAAACATTTATCATGATATAAGGAAATAAATAATAACTTTATTATTGACTCTAGGGCATATTTCCTTCAGTCTCCCACTTGCACTAGAGTCAATAATCTAGATTACACAGTAATGATTCTAACACCCGTGGAGCCTTGGTGTTGATCATGTTTTGCTCGTGGAAGAGGCTTAGTCAACGGGTCTGCAACATTCAGATCCGTATGTATCTTGCAAATCTCTATGTCTCCCACCTGGACTAGATCCCGAATGGAATTGAAGCGTCTCTTGATGTGCTTGGTTCTCTTGTGAAATCTGGATTCCTTTGCCAAGGCAATTGCAGCAGTATTGTCACAAAAGATTTTCATTGGACCCGATGCACTAGGTATGACACCTAGATCGGATATGAACTCCTTCATCCAGACTCCTTCATTTGCTGCTTCCGAAGCAGCTATGTACTCCGCTTCACATGTAGATCCCACTACAACGCTTTGTTTAGAACTGCACCAACTGACAGCTCCACCGTTTAATGTAAACACGTATCTGGTTTGCGATTTAGAATCGTCCGGATCAGTGTCAAAGCTTGCATCAATGTAACCTTTTACGATGAGCTCTTTGTCACCTCCATATATGAGAAACATATCCTTAGTCCTTTTCAGGTATTTCAGGATGTTCTTGACCGCTGTCCAGTGATCCACTCCTGGATCACTTTGGCACCTCCCTGCTAGACTTATAGCAAGGCACACATCAGGTCTGGTACACAGCATTGCATACATGATAGAGCCTATGGTTGAAGCATAGGGAACATCTTTCATTTTTTCTCTATCTTCTGCAGTGGTCGGGCATTGAGTCTTACTCAACTTCACACCTTGTAACACAGGCAAGAACCCTTTCTTTGCTTGATCCATTTTGAACTTCTTCAAAACTTTGTCAAGGTATGTGCTTTGTGAAAGTCCAATTAAGCGTCTTGATCTATATCTATAGATCTTAATGCCTAATATGTAAGCAGCTTCACCGAGGTCTTTCATTGAAAAACTCTTATTCAAGTATCCCTTTATGCTATCCAGAAATTCTATATCATTTCCAATTAGTAATATGTCATCCACATATAATATCAGAAATGCTACAGAGCTCCCACTCACTTTCTTGTAAATACAGGCTTCTCCAAAAGTCTGTATAAAACCAAATGCTTTGATCACACTATCAAAGCGTTTATTCCAACTCCGAGAGGCTTGCACCAGTCCATAAATGGATCGCTGGAGCTTGCACACTTTGTTAGCTCCCTTTGGATCGACAAAACCTTCTGGTTGCATCATATACAATTCTTCTTCCAGAAATCCATTCAGGAATGCAGTTTTGACATCCATCTGCCAAATTTCATAATCATAAAATGCGGCAATTGCTAACATGATTCGGACAGACTTAAGAATCGCTACGGGTGAGAAGGTCTCATCGTAGTCAATCCCTTGAACTTGCTGAAAACCTTTTCGGACAAGTCAAGCTTTGTAAACAGTAATATTACCGTCAGCGTCAGTCTTCTTCTTGAAGATCCATTTATTCTAAATTGCTTGCCGATCATCGGGCAAGTCAACCAAAGTCCATACTTTGTTCTCATACATGGATCCCATCTCAGATTTCACGGCTTCAAGCCATTTTGCGGAATCTGGGCTCACCATCGCTTCTTCATAGTTCGTAGGTTCATCATGATCTAGTAGCATGACTTCCATAACAGGATTACCGTACCACTCTGGCGTGGATCTCACTCTGGTTGATCTACGAGGTTCAGTAGTATCTTGTTCTGAAGTTTCATGATCATCATCATTAGCTTCCTCACTAACTGGTGTAGGTGTCACAGAAACAGGTTTCTGTGATGTACTACTTTCCAATAAGGGAGTAGGTACAGTTACCTCGTCAAGTTCTACTTTCCTCCCACTCACTTCTTTCGAGAGAAACTCCTTCTCCAGAAAGTTTCCGAATTTAGCAACAAAAGTCTTGCCTTCGGATCTGTGATAGAAGGTGTATCCAATAGTCTCCTTTGGATATCCTATGAAGACACATTTCTCCGATTTGGGTTCGAGCTTATCAGGTTGAAGCTTTTTCACATAAGCATCGCAGCCCCAAACTTTCAGAAACGACAACTTTGGTTTCTTGCCAAACCATAGTTCATAAGGCGTCGTCTCAACGGATTTTGATGGTGCCCTATTTAACGTGAATGTGGCCGTCTCCAAAGCATAACCCCAAAACGATAGCGGTAAATCAGTAAGAGACATCATAGATCGCACCATATCTAGTAAAGTACGATTAGGACGTTCGGACACACCATTACGTTGTGGTGTTCCGGGTGGCGTGAGTTGCGAAACTATTCCGCATTGTTTCAAATGTACACCAAACTCGTAACTCAAATATTCTCCTCCACGATCAGATCGTAGAAACTTTATTTTCTTGTTACGATGATTTTCAACTTCACTCTGAAATTCTTTGAACTTTTCAAATGTTTCAAACTTATGTTTCATTAAGTAGATATACCCATATCTGCTTAAGTCATCTGTGAAAGTGAGAAAATAACGATATCCGCCACGAGCCTCAATATTCATCGGACCACATACATCTGTATGTATGATTTCCAACAAATCTGTTGCTCTCTCCATAGTACCGGAGAACGGTGTTTTAGTCATCTTGCCCATGAGGCACGGTTCGCAAGTACCAAGTGATTCATAATCAAGTGGTTCCAAAAGTCCATCAGTATGGAGTTTCTTCATGCGCTTTACACCGATATGACCTAAACGACAGTGCCACAAATAAGTTGCACTATCATTATCAACTCTGTATCTTTTGGCTTCAAAACTATGAATATGTGTGTCACTACTATCGAGATTCAATAAAAATAGACCACTCTTTAAGGGTGCATGACCATAAAAGATATTACTCATATAAATAGAACAACCATTATTCTCAGATTTAAATGAATAACCGTCTCGCATCAAACAAGATCCAGCTATAGTGTTCATGCTTAATGCTGGCACCAAATAACAATTATTTAGGTCTAATATTAATCCCGAAGGTAGATGTAGAGGTAGCGTGCCGACTGCGATCACATCGACTTTGGAACCATTTCCCACGCGCATCGTCACCTCGTCCTTAGCCAATCTTCGCTTAATCCATAGTCCCTGTTTCGAGTTGCAAATATTAGCAACAGAACCATTATCAAATACCCAGGTGCTACGGCGAGCATTAGTAAGGTACACATCAATAACATGTATATCACATATACCTTTATTCACCTTGCCATCCATCTTATCCGCCAAATACTTGGGGCAGTTCCGCTTCCAGTGACCAATCTGCTTGCAGTAGAAGCACTCAGTTTTAGACTTAGGTCCAGGTTTGGGTTTCTTCTCTTGAGTAGCAACTTGCTTGCCGTTCTTTTTGAAGTTCCCCTTCTTCTTCCCTTTGCCCTTTTTCTTGAAACTAGTGGTCTTGTTGACCATCAACACTTGATGCTCCTTCTTGATTTCTACCTCCACAGCTTTCAGCATTGCGAAGAGCTCGGGAATAGTCTTATTCATCCCTTGCATATTATAGTTCATCACGAAGCTCTTGTATCTTGGTGGCAGTGATTGGAGAATTCTGTCAATGACGCAATCATCTGGAAGATTAACTCCCAATTGAATCAAGTGATTATTATACCCAGACATTTTGAGTATATGCTCACTGACAGAACTGTTCTCCTCCATCTTGCAGCTATAGAACTTATTGGAGACTTCATATCTCTCAATCCGGGCATTTGCTTGAAATAATGACTTCAACTCCTGGAACATCTCATATGCTCCATGACATTCAAAACGTCGTTGAAGTCCCGATTCTAAGCCGTAAAGCATGGCACACTGAACTATCGAGTAGTCATCAGCTTTGCTCTGCCAGACGTTCATAACATCTGGTGTTGCTCCAGCAGCAGGCCTGGCACCCAGCGGTGCTTCCAGGACATAATTCTTCTGTGCAGCAATGAGGATAATCCTCAAGTTACGGACCCAGTCTATGTAATTGCTACCATCATCTTTCAACTTTGCTTTCTCAAGGAACGCATTAAAATTCAACGGAACAACAGCACGAGCCATCTATCTATAATCAAGCTTAAACAAGCAAGATACTATCAGGTACTAAGTTTCATGATAAATTTAGGTTCAATTAATTTACTTAAAGAACTCCCACTTAGATAGACATCCCTCTAATCCTCTAAGTGATTACGTGATCCAAATCAACTAAACCATGTCCGATCATCACGTGAGATGGAGTAGTTTCATTGGTGAACATCACTATGTTGATCATATCTACTATATGATTCATGCTTGACCTTTCGGTCTCCGTGTTCCGAGGCCATATCTGTATATGCTTGGCTCGTCAAGTATAACCTGAGTATTCCGCGTGTGCAACTGTTTTGCACCCGTTGTATTTGAACGTAGAGCCTATCACACCCGATCATCACGTGGTGTCTCAGCACGAAGAACTTTCGCAACGGTGCATACTCAGGGAGAACACTTCTTGATAATTAGTGAGAGATCATCTTATAATGCTACCGTCAATCAAAGCAAGATAAGATGCATAAAAGATAAACATCACATGCAATCAATATAAGTGATATGATATGGCCATCATCATCTTGTGCTTGTGATCTCCATCTTCGAAGCACCGTCGTGATCACCATCGTCACCGGCGCGACACCTTGATCTCCATCGTAGCATCGTTGTCGTCTTGCCAATCTTATGCTTCCACGACTATCGCTACCGGTTAGTGATAAAGTAAAGCATTACAGCGCGATTGCATTGCATACAATAAAGCGACAACCATATGGCTCCTGCCAGTTGCCGATAACTCGGTTACAAAACATGATCATCTCATACAATAAAATTTAGCATCATGTCTTGACCATATCACATCACAACATGCCCTGCAAAAACAAGTTAGACGTCCTCTACTTTGTTTGTTGCAAGTTTTACGTGGCTGCTACGGGCTTGAGCAAGAACCAATCTTACCTACGCATCAAAACCACAACGATAGTTTGTCAAGTTGGTGCTATTTTAACCTTCGCACGGACCGGGCGTAGCCACACTCGGTTCAACTAAAGTTGGAGAAACTGTCACCCGCAAGCCACCTATGTGCAAAGCACGTCGGGAGAACCGGTCTCGCATAAGCGTACGCATAATGTCGGTCCGCGCCGCTTCGTCCAACAATACCGCCGAACCAAAGTATGACATGCTGGTAAGCAGTATGACTTATATCGCCCACAACTCACTTGTGTTCTACTCGTGCATATAACATCAACATATAAAACCTAGGCTCGGATGCCACTGTTGGGGAACGTAGTAATTTCAAAAAAAATCCTACGCACACGCAAGATCATGGTGATGCATAGCAACGAGAGGAGGAGAGTGTGATCTACGTTCCCTTGTAGATCGACAACGGAAGCGTTGACTTTGGTTGATGTAGTCGTACGTCTCCACGGCCCGACCGCTCAAGCACCGAAACTACGGCACCTCCGAGTTTTAGCACACGTTCAGCTCGATGGCGATCCCCGGACTCCGATCCAGCAAAGTGTCGGGGAAGAGTTCCGTCAGCACGACGGCGTGGTGACGATCTTGATGTACTATCGTCGCAGGGCTTCGCCTAAGCACCGCTACAATGTTATCGAGGATTATGGTGGAAGGGGGCACCACACACGGCTAAGAATATGATCACGTGGATCAACTTGTGTGTCTAGGGGTGCCCCTTGCCTCCATATATAAAGGATCCAAGGGGGTGCGGCCGGCCCTAGTAGGAGGCGCGCAGGAGGAGTCCTACTCGTACTGGGAGTAGGACTCCCCTCCCTTTCCTTGTCCAAGTAGGAGAGGGGGAAGGAGAGAAGGAAAAGGGGGGGCGCCGCCCCTCCCTCCTTGTCAAATTCGGACTAGGGGGAGAGGGGGCGCGGCCTGCCCTGGCAGCCCCTCCTCTTCTCCACTTTCGGCCCATGAGGCCCATTAACCCCCCGGGGGGTTCCGGTAACCCCCCAGTGCTCCGGTTTTATCCGAAACTTCCCCGGAACACTTCCGGTGTCCGAATATAGCCGTCCAATATATCAATCTTTATGTCTCGACCATTTTGAGACTCCTCGTCATGTCCGTGATCACATCCGGGACTCTTAACTAACTTCGGTACATCAAAACTCATAAACTCATAATATAACTGTCATCGAAACCTTAAGCGTGCGGACCCTACAGGTTCGAGAACAATGTAGACATGACCGAGACACGTCTCCGGTCAATAACTAATAGCGGAACCTGGATGCTCATATTGGCTCCTACATATTCTACGAAGATCTTTATCGGTCAGATCGCATAACAACATACGTTGTTCCCTTTGTCATCGGTATGTTACTTGCCCGAGATTCGATCGTCGGTATCTCAATACCTAGTTCAATCTCGTTACTGGCAAGTCTCTTTACTCGTTTCGTAATACATCATCTTGCAACTAACTCATTAGTTGTAATGCTTGCAAGGCTTATGTGATGTGCATTACCGAGAGGGCCCAGAGATACCTCTCCGACATTCAGAGTGACAAATCCTAATCTCGAAATACGCCAACCCAACATGTACTTTTGGAGACACCTGTAGAGCACCTTTATAATCACCCATTTACGTTGTGACGTTTGGTAGCACACAAAGTGTTCCTCCGGCAAACGGGAGTTGCATAATCTCATAGTCATAGGAACATGTATAAGTCATGAAGAAAGCAATAGCAACATACTAAACGATCGGGTGCTAAGCTAATGGAATGGGTCATGTCAATCAGATCATTCACCTAATGATGTGATCCCGTTAATCAAATAACAACTCTTTGTCCATGGTTAGGAAACATATCCATCTTTGATTAACGAGCTAGTCAAGTAGAGGCATACTAGTGACACTCTGTTTGTCTATGTATTCACACATGTATTATGTTTCCGGTTAATACAATTCTAGCATGAATAATAAAGATTTATCATGATATAAGGAAATAAATAATAACTTTATTATTGCCTCTAGGGCATATTTCCTTCAGTAAGGAACTGCCATCTAGCTCTGCACTTGATTCACCTTCTGTTTTGAGTAAGCTTGCGACACCTACACCTGCTTTTGCTATTCGTTCTGATATGTCACATGTTATTGATGATGCCACTTCTGCTATGCATGATACTTATGATGAAACTACTTCTATGCTTGATACTAGTGTACCACTTGGTGATTTTCTTGATGAACAACTTGCTAGGGCTAGAGAAATTGAAAATATTGAATCTGATGATACTGATGAAAGTGATGATGAAGAATCACTTGTTATTCCTAAGGGTTATGTTTTTGATCAAGAAGCTTCTTTAGCTATTTTAGCTTGCAAAGATAGATATGAACTCAAAAGGTTATTAGCTAAATGGAATAAGCAATCTCTAAATGCTAGAATGAAAACTGACCCTGCTTTTGCTACTTCACATATCTGTGTTACTGATAAGGATTATGAATTCTCTGTTGATCCTGATATAATTACTTTAGTTGAATCTGAACCTTTTCATGGTTATGAATCTAAAACTGTTGTGGCACATCTTACTAAACTGAATGATATAGCCACCCTATTCACTAAAGATGAGAGAACTCGTTACTTTTATATCCTTAAAATATTTCCTTTCTCATTAAAAGGTGATGCTAAGATACGGTTTAATTCTCTTGATCCTGGTTGTGTGCGTAGTCCCCAAGATATGATTTATTACTTCTCTGCTAAATATGTCCCTGCTCATAAGAAACAAACTGCTTTAAGGGATATATATAATTTTGTGCAAATTGAAGAAGAGAGTCTCCCACAAGCTTGGGGGAGGCTTCTCCAATTACTTAATGCTTTGCCTGATCATCCTCTTAAGAAAAATGAAATACTTGATATCTTTTATAATGGACTAACCGATGCTTCCAGAGATTACCTGGATAGTTGTGCTGGTTCTGTTTTCAGGGAAAGAACGCCGGATGAAGCTGAAATTCTATTGAATAATATGCTGAAAAATGAAAATAATTGGACACCTCCGGAGCCAATTCCTGAGCCTATTCCTAAACCAACTCCGAATAAGAGGGGTATTCTATTTCTCAGTCCTGAAGATATGCAAGAGGCAAAGAAATCTATGAAAGAAAAAGGTATTAAAGCTGAAGATCTTAAGAATTTACCTCCTATTGAAGAAATACATGGTCTTAATTTACTGCCTGTTGAAGAAACATATGATCTTAATTCTTTACCTATTGAAGAAACTCATGGTCTTGATAACCCGACACAGGTAGTAAAGGTAAATTCTCTCTATAGATATGATAAAGCTGAAATCCCATTTACTAAATTTGCTAGCCCATGTCTAGATGAGTTTGATAGATTTATGGCTAAGCAAGAAGATTTTAATGCTTATTTTGGTAGACAATTGAAATACAATTCAAATATGCTTGATCACTTGGGTGATTATATGGCTAATGTTAAAGGTGAACTTAAACTTATTAGTAAACATGCTTCTATGGTTACCACTCAAGTAGAACAAGTACTTAAAGCTCAAAATGATTTGCTCAGTGAATTGAATAGTAAGGATAATGATAATGTTGTTAGAGTTATGACTAGAGGTGGTAGAATGACTCAGGAACCTTTGTATCCTGAAGGCCATCCTAAGAGAATTGAGCAAGATTCTCAGAGAAATAATATAGATGCACCTAGTTCGTATAAAAAGAAGAAAAATAAAAATGATAGGACTTTGCATGCTTCTAGTGAACCTTTTACTGAAACACTTGAGAATCCAAATGATATTTCTATTTCTGATGCTGAAACACAATCTGGTAATGAACCTGAAACTAGTGATAATGTTAATAATAATGTTCATGATGATGCTCAACCTAGTAATGATAATGATATAGAAATTGAACCTGCTGTTGATCTTGATAACCCACAATCAAAGAATCAATGTTATGATAAGAAAGACTTTGTTGCTAGGAAACATGGTAAAGAAAGAGAGCCATGGGTTCAGAAACCCATGCCTTTTCCTCCCAAACCATCCAAGAAAAAGGATGATGAGGATTTTGAGCGCTTTGCTGAAATGATTAGACCTATTTTTTTGCGTATGTGATTAACTGATATGCTCAAAACCAATCCTTATGCTAAGTACATGAAAGATATTATTACAAAGAAAAGAAAGATACCGGAAGCTGAAATTTCCACCATGCTTGCTAATTATACTTTTAAGGGTGGAATACCAAAGAAACTTGGAGATCCCGGTGTACCAACTATACCATGCTCCATTAAAAGAAACTATGTTAAAACTGCTTTATGTGATCTTGGAGCCGGTGTTAGTGCTATGCCTCTCTCTTTATACCATAGACTTGATTTGAATAAGTTGACACCTACTGAATTATCTTTGCAAATGGCTGATAAATCAACTGCTATACCTGTCGGTATTTGTGAGGATGTGCATGTTGTAGTTGCAAACGTTACTATTTTAACGGACTTTGTTATTCTTGATATTCCCGAGGACGATAGTATGTATATAATTCCTGGAAGACCCTTTTTGAATACTGCATGGGCTATTATTGATTGCACTAAAGGCAATGTCACTTTTCATGTTAATGGTAATGAGCACACGGTACACTTTCCGAGGAAACAACCTCAAGTTCATAGTATCAACTCTATTGGAAAAATTCCATCGATTATATTTGGAGGTTTTGAATTTCCCCTTCCTACTGTCAAGAACAAATATGATATTCTTATTATTGGGGATGTGCATATCCCCGTTAAGGTAACATAGTGTTATTCAAAATTTCTCCGGTTCCATGTTATTCAAAATGAGTTCGTTAACAAGACTTGATCAACCTTGTTAGTGGATTCCTTTCGATGATCATGAGATGGATGAAACTAGAAGGCACAACCTTCTGTACCCCACTTTTACTTTCTGTTATTTATATTAAATAAAATAAAAATAAGTATTTTTCTGTCTGTTATCTGATTATCCGTGCAATATAAAAATACCCCGAAAATAAAAGTTCTCCAAATGCCCTGAAATTTAAATATGATTTTTTCTAGAATATTTGGCACTGAGAACACAACAGGGGGGTCAACCACCTGCCCACGAGGGTGGAGGGCGCGCCCTACCCCCTGGGCACGCCCCTGCCTCGTGGGCCCACGGTGGCCCTCCTCCACTTATCCTTTCACCCATATACTCCTTCTTCCTCCCCCAAACACGAATAACCAGCTCAAACCCGAGTCCAAGCTCGTTTTGCTGCCATTTTCGATCTCCTTTCTCAAAGCACCTCTCACAAAACTGCTTGGGGAGATTGTTCCTTGGTATGTGACTCCTCCATTGGTCCAATTAGTTTTTGTTCTAGTGCTTTATTCATTGCAAATTTTTGCTGCTTAGGTGACCCTGTTCTTGAGCTTGCATGTCAAATGTGTATGGTCAAAAGTAGTTTTGATGCATGATATAGGCTCTAGGCACTTGTAGGAGTTGTTGCTATCAATATTATTGAGTTTGGTTTACTTTTATTTTGAAGTTACTAAAAATTTTAGAATTTTTCAGAAAATGATAAAGAGATTTTTGAGGGGCTCATCGAGCCGAACTCAAGGGAAAAGCAAAATGAAGAGGCACAGAAGCCTAAATATAATTTGCCTCGCATCGCGGAGGTTAGGCCGTGTGAATGGCACTCCGATGAATTCTTGAGAGCAACCGGGATTTATGAGGATTTTTATGAATTGGCAAAGAATGCAGGCCTCACCGACTTCCTCCATGACCAACGCGAACAGTATCTCTCACTCACCAATACTTTTGTGCAAAACTTCTACTATTATCCTAGGGAATCACCTCCTTCGGTAGAGTTTCATTTATATGATGTGGTTAAGAAGATGTCACTTTATGATTTTTGTCGGGTTTGTTTGATCCCATTTGAGGGAAGTTTAGAGGAACTACATCGCAAGGATGTGAAAGGTTTTATTGATACTATCACTCTAGGGGAAACTAGGAAGGTTTTCGATGCATGAATCACCAGCATACATTTTCTTGTTTTACGCTACTTTGCAATATTTGCTAGTCGTTGCTTAATTGGTCGCGGAAACTGTGGAAACCTTAGTGTTCCTGATATTTTTATTCTGTTCCACGGTTTATACACTGATAACTCTGTTAGTATGGGCAGTATTATTGCTAAACGGTTAAGTCTTAACCGTACAAAAGGACCCATCTTTGGTGGTATTTATGCTTCACGCCTTGCTACACATTATGATATACCTATTAGGCACTATGAAAAAGAAGAAAAATTGTTGCCTCGTGTTTATTTAGATTATAAGAGTATGGTAGCACATGATTTTATTATAAAGAATAGGGAAGGGGAGCTGAAATACAAACTGTTCTTTGATAAACATCATCCTGAGACTATTACCTTGCCTGCGCCTTCCTTGTTTGATTTATCTTCAGGTAAGTACCTCGTCTCGCCAAAGGACATTCACGCCTACCGGAACCCTACATCAGCCACAGAGCCAGAGGCGGAACCACAAGTTGATCCTCCGCGACAGTCTAATTACCTGTGGGATCCGGAGATGATTGCCAACCAGTGGCAATCGGAGTCTTCTTCTTCTTAGTACGACCCTAACTATTATTATGGATATCCGCCAGGCCAGCCGTGGCCATAAACCAACTTAGGCCAAAAGCCTAAGCTTGGGGGAGTACGTATTTCCCACCGACATTACATTTATGTTCACACACTCATTGCCAGATGTCGATGCTCATACTTTTTCATTGTATCATCCATGCTAGTTTATTTTCCTTTTTTATGCTTTCTTCTTGTGTGTTTAATAAACCTTAAGAAAAAACAAAAAAATTTAGTTGTAGCTTTTAGTTAGTTTAATTTCCATGCTTGTAGTAGTAATTAAAAAAAACCCAAAAAAGATTTCTTGTTCTTATTTTACTTGTTGGGAGCTCTCCCGTGTAAATAGTTTTATTTCTTTTCTTTGGGGTTGATAGGAGAAGACCATAATTAAATTTTTGAAGTGGCTCTTGTATGCATACTTGTTGATCTGACAAAAGAGCCCATATTGCCTTGTCTTTTCCTGCTTATTGAATGCTTGCAGATTCCAGCTTAGTCCAATGCACGCGCACTATTATTATTATTCACATCGTTCGGCATGGAAGTGAAAGGCAATTATGACGATATATGATGGACTGGCTGAGATGAGAAAAGATGGTATGAACTTGACCTCTTTTGTTTTTGTAAATATGATTAGTTCATCGTTCCTGATTCAGCCTATTATGAATAAACATGTTTGCAATGACAACTAGAGATCATAGTTCCTTGTGCCATGCTTGATTAGCTATGAGTTATAATGGTTTACCTTGCGTGCCAACATGCTATTGAGATGGTTATGATGTGGTATGATAGGGTGGTATCCTCCTCTGAATGATTTAAGTGACTTGACTTGGCGCATGTTCACGCGTGTAGTTGAAACAAAATCAACATAGCCTTCACGATATTTATGTTCATGGTGGATTATATCCTACTCATGCTTGCATTCGGTGTTGATTAATTTTAATGCATGTTCATGACTATTGTCGCTCTCTAGCTAGTCGCTTCCCAGTCTTTTGCTAGCCTTCACCTGTACTAAGCGGGAATACTGCTTGTGCATCCAATCCCTTAAACCCCAATGTTATTCCACATGAGTCCACTATACCTACCTATATACGATATCTACCTGTCGTTCTAAGTAAATTTGTATGTGCCAAACTCTAAACCTTCAAATAAATATCCTGTTTTGTATGCTCGAATAGCTCATGTATCAACTAGGGCTGTCTGTATCTTCCATGTTAGGCGGGTTATTCTCAAGAGGAGTGGACTCCGCTCCTCACTCACGAGATAAATGGCTGGTCATCGGGATGCCCAGCCCCATGCTTTATGCAAACTAAATCAAAATAATTGCAAACAAAACTCCCCCTGGGACTCTTGTTAGTTGGAGGCACTCGTTGTTTTGATCAAGCCATGGATTGATGCTTGTTGGTGGAAGGGGGAGTATAAACTTTACCATTCTGTTTGGGAACCGCCTATAATGTGTGTAGCATGGAAGATATTGCCGTCTCTTGGTTGTTATGTTGACAATGAAAGTATACCACTCAAAATATTATTCACCTCTGTTTCAAAACCGAGCTCTGGCACCTCTACAAATCCCTGCTTCCCTCTGCGAAGGGCCTATCTATTTACTTTTATGCTGAGTCATCATCTTCTTATTAAAAAGCACCGGTTGGAGAGAACCGCTATTGTTTGCATTCATTATTGTTAGTTTACATTGAGTATGACTTGACTGGATCTCTTTTACCATGAATTACAATGTCTAGTTAGTCCTTGGTCTTTAAAGGTGCTCTGCATTTATGTTTTGCAGTCTCAGAAAGGGCTAGCGAGATACCATCTTGTTATATCATATTATGATTATTTTGAGAAAGTGTTGTCATCCGAGATTTAGTATTATTGCTCACTAGTTGATTATGCTATTGATATGAGTAAACTTGAGACCTAAGCGTTATTGTGAATGTAGTTAGTTATAATCTTTGCTGAAAACTTGAATGCTGGCTTTACATATTTACAACAACAAGAGCAAACAGAGTTTGTAAAATTTTTTCTTTATCACTTTCAGTTTGTCAACTGAATTGCTTGAGGACAAGCGAATGTTTAAGCTTGGGGGAGTTGATACGTCTCTGTCGTATCTACTTTTCCAAACACTTTTGCCCTTGTTTTGGAGTCTAACTTGCATGATTTGAATGGAACTAACCCGGATTGACGATGTTTTCAGTAGAATAATCATGGTGTTATTTATGTGTAGAAACAAACGTTCTCGGAATGACCTGAAACTTCACGGAGCAAGTTTTTGGAAAATATAAAAAATACCTGCAAAAGATGAAGGCCAGGGGGGCCACCACCTATCCACGAGGGTGGGGGCGTGCCCCCTACCTCGTGGGCCCCCTGGTGCCTCTCCGACTCCAACTCTATATATTGTGTTTTGGAGAGAGAGAAAATCAGAGAGAAGAAATCATCGCGTTCTACGATACGGAGCCACCGCCAAGCCCTAAAACCTCTCGGGAGGGCTGATCTGGAGTCCGTTCGGGGCTCCGGAGAGGGGAATCCGTCGTCATCGTCATCATCAACCATCCTCCATCACCAATTTCATGATGCTCACCGCCGTGCGTGAGTAATTCCATCGTAGGCTTGCTGAAAGGTGATGGGTTGGATGAGATCTATCATGTAATCGAGTTAGTTTTGTTAGGGTTTGATCCCTAGTATCCACTATGTTCTAAGATTGATGTTGCTATGACTTTGCTATGCTTAATGCTTGTCACTAGGGCCCGAGTGCCATGATTTCAGATCTGAACCTATTATGTTTTCATCAATATATGAGTGTTCTTGATCCTATCTTGCAAGTCTATAGTCACCTATTATGTGTTATGATCCGTTAACCCCGAAGTGACAATAATCGGGATACTTACCGGTGATGACCGTAGTTTGAGGAGTTCATGTATTCACTATGTGTTAATGCTTTGTTCTGGTTCTCTATTAAAAGGAGACCTTAATATCCCTTAGTTTCCGTAAGGACCCCGCTGCCACGGGAGGGTAGGACAAAAGATGTCATGCAAGTTCTTTTCCATAAGCACGTATGACTATATTCGGAATACATGCCTACATTACATTGATGAATTGGAGCTAGTTCTGTGTCACCCTAGGTTATGACTGTTACATGATGAACCGCATCCGGCATAATTCTCCATCACCGATCCATTACCTACGAGCTTTCCATATATTGTTCTTCGCTTATTTACTTTTCCGTTGCTATTGCTATCATCACTACAAAATACCAAAAACATTACTTTTACTACTGTTACCTTTTGCTACCGTTACCACTACTATCATATTACTTTGCTACTAAACACTTTGCTGCAGATATTAAGTTTCCAGGTGTGGTTGAATTGACAACACAACTGCTAATACTTGAGAATATTCTTTGGCTCCCCTTGTGTCGAATCAATAAATTTTGGTTGAATACTCTACCCTCGAAAACGGTTGCGATCCCCTATACTTGTGGGTTATCACCAAATAAAATAAATAAGAATAAAATGCAGCAAGGTATTTTTGTATTTTTGGTTAAATAGACCGGAAAATAAAATCAAAGGAAAAGTAGATAGCAAAGGAAAATAATATGAGAAAGAGACCTGGGGGTCGTAGGTTTCACTAGTGGCTTCTCTTGAGAAAAATAGCGAACTGTGGGTAAACAAATTACTGTTGGGCAATTGATAGAACTTCAAGTAATCATGACGATATCCAGGCAATGATCATTACATGGGCATCACGTCCAAGATTAGTAGACCAACTCCTATCTGCATCTACTGCTATTACTCCACACATCGACCGCTATCCAGCATGCATCTAGTGTATTAAGTTCATGGAGAAATGAAGTAATGCAATAAGAACGATGACATGATGTAGACAAGATCTATCTTGTAGAGATAGACCCCATCGTTTTATCTATAGTAGCAACGATACATACGTGTCGGTTCCCCTTCTGTCACTGGGATCAAGCACCGTAAGATCGAACCCACTACAAAGCACCTCTTCCCATTACAAGATAAATAGATCAAGTTGGCCCAACAAAACCCAAATATCGGAGAAGAAATACGAGGCTATAAGCAATCATGCATATAAGAGATCAAAGAAACTCAAATAACTTTCATGGATATAAAAAGATAGATCTGATCATAAACTCAAAGTTCATCCGATCCCAACAAACACACCGCAAAAAGAGTTACATCATATGGATCTCCAAGAGACCATTGTATTGAGAATCAAACAAGAGAGAGGAATCCATCTAGCTACTAACTACAGACCAAAAGGTCTACAAAGAAGTACTCACGCATCATCAGAGAGGCACCAATAGAAGTGGTGAACCCCTTCGTGATGGTGTCTAGATTGGATCTGGTGGTTTTGGACTCTGCGGCGGCTGGAATTGAATTTCATCGACTCCCCTAAGGTTTCTGGAATATTGGGGTATTTATAGAGCAAAGAGGTGGTCCGGGGGCACCCGAGGTGGGCACAACCCACTAGGGCGCACCCTGGTGGGTTGTGCACCCCTCAGAGCACCCCTCCCAGGCGCTGCCTTGGCCCATCAGGTGTCTTCTGGTCCATAAAAAATCTCCGTAAAGTTTCGTTGCATTTGGACTTCATTTGGTATTGATTTCCTGCGATTTAAAAAACATGCAGAAAACAGCAACGGGCACTTGGCACTATGTCAATAGGTTAGTTCCAAAAAATGATATAAAATGATTATAAAACATTCAAGATTGATAATATAACAGCATGGAACAATCAAAAATTATAGATATGTTCGAGACGTATCGGCCCCTATCGTGCTTTGTATTTTAGAAACTCGGATAGACAAGACAAGGTTAGAAAGCATGGCTAGTTCGATAGGTTTTGATACAACTTTTGCAATAGAGAGTAATGGTAGGAGTGGAGGCATTGTCATATTCTGGAATAATACAATAAACATTGAGATTTTGGGCTACTCTGTGTACCACATGACTTTAAAATTCTTGATCCAAGGAGGGATCCTTGGAGGCTAACCGTCGTGTATGGCGAAGCCCAAACACACTTAAGGTATCAGGCGTGGGAAGTTCTTAGAGATATATGTGGAACTAGTGACCTCCCATGGCTTTGTTTGGGGGATTTTAATGAAGTATTACATCTGGATGAACATGAAGGGATTGGACAACGAAGCAATGCACAGATACAAGGGTCGGGATGTGGTGGACAGTTGCATGTTGCTGGACATTGGTTTCAAGGGCAGATTTTGGACATTCGAAAAAAGGTCGCGGGAGGTACCTATACAAGAGTCAGACTTGACAAAGCATTAGGATATGCGGAATGGAGTGCCCAGTTCCCATTGGCATCATTGAGTCACTTGACGGCGGCATCGTCGGACCATAGTCCAATCCTTTTACAATTGGATGAAGTGACGACAGTTCTGGGTACAAGCGGATCTCTATTTCGGTATGAGATTGCATGGGACACACACGAAAACATGAAGGACAAGATACAAGAATCATGGGCAGCAAGTCAACCTTCTATGAGACTACTGGAGATTAAAGAAAAGCTAGCACCACTATCAAGTAGGCTCAAGAGGTGGAATTTAGACACGTTTGGCTCTATGCGAAAGGAGATAAAACACTTAAAGAAGGAGTTGGAGAGATGTCATAATGTTCCTTCAAGAACTGGCCCCTCTCATGTAGAGCTAAAAATCAATGAGCGATTAGTTGAACTCTATCACTGTGAAGAGATCTTGTGGAGGCAGCGTTCGAGGATCAACTGGTTAGCGGAGGGTGAGAAAAACACTAATTTTTTTCATCTTCGGGCAAACATGAGGAGTAATAAAAATATGATCAAAGCGTTATCAAATTCATTGGGGGTTATGGTTGAGTATACAACTGCTTTAAAGGAGTTGGTATCTAGTTTATACAGAGATTTGTACACCTCAGAGGGGGTATCTAACATGGAGGCCATGCTAGCCCATGTTCCAGCGAAAGTTACAAATCAAATGAATCATATGTTATGTGAAGCTTATACGGTAGAGGAGGTAAAAGTGGCTCTCTTCCAGATGTTCCCCACAAAATCATTGAGTCCAGATGGTTTCCCGGCATATTTTTATCAGAGGTATTGGGATGTATGTAGTGAGGAAGTGTCAAAAGCGGTCCTCCGTATTGTCAGGGGGGAAGAGAGTCCAGAATGCATTAATGATACTTTTCTGGTTTTCATCCCCAAGGTAATGAATCCAACTTTTCTAACACAATTCAGACCTATAAGCTTATGTAATGTGTTGTACAAGATAGCCTCTAAGGTTGTGGCCAATCGTTTGAAGCAAATTCTCCCTGACATAATTTCTCAAGAGCAGTCAGCCTTCGTGCCAGGGAAACTCATAACTGATAATATCATATGTGCCTATGAGTGCTTGCATTTTATGAAGAGAAGTAAGGCAAAATCAAATACCCACTGTGCCTTAAAACTGGACATGATGAAAGCTTATGATAGATTGGAGTCGGCTTATTTGGAGGCAATAATGAGTAAGTTGGGATTTGCACCATTATGGATCAAATGAGTTATGAGTATGATTACATTTGTTTCATTTTGAGTACTCTTCAATGGAGAGAAACTTGACCAATGTAAACCTACAATAGGGATTCGACAGGGAGACCCAATCTCCCCTTACCTCTTCTTGATCGCAGCGGAGGGCCTTTCGTGCCTTTAGAAATCCAGTTCTCAGTCATCCAGTTTGGTGGGGGTTAAGGTGGCGCTGACAGTCCCGGTTGTCAACCACCTTCTCTTTGTTGATGATAGCCTGCCGCTGTTTAAGGCGAGTAATGAAGGGGTGGTTTCTATGTCAAACTTGTTGGAAACTTATTGCAATGCTTCCAGTCAAAGGGTTAATAATGATAAGTCATCGATCTTCTTTAGTAAAGGGTGTCCACAACCAGTTCGTGATAGTATGAAAAACACCCTAAATGTGCATAATGAGCAACTCGGTGAGAGATACTTGGGGATGACAACTGATGTGGGACACTCAAGAAATGGTACCTTTAAATATTTGAGAGACGGGGTTTGGGAGAAGGTTTGGATGGATAAACTTCTATCATATGCAGGAAAGGAGGTACTGATTAAGGTCGTGGCCCAAGCGATCCATGTTTACTCCATGGCCTGGTTTAGGCTTCCCAAAGAAGTTTGTGAAAGCATAACATCGATCATTCGTCAGTTCTGGTGGGGGAGCAAGAGAGGGAGGAGGAAACCAAGTTGGGTCTCGTGGGATGTGTGTACACAACCAAAGTATCTTGGCGGTCTCGGTTTTAGGGATATGGAATTATTTAATTTGTCCCTTCTCGCAAGCAAGCATGGAGACTGATTCAAGAGCCCAACACGCTGAGTGCAAGAATCTTGAAAGCAATTTATTTTCCCTCTACTGATTTTCTTGGAGCAGAACTCGACTCCCACCCTTCACAAGTATGGAGAGCAGTGGTTGATGGAAGAAACATTTTGACTCGGGGTATTACTAAGAGGATTGGTACGGGTGAGAATACAAGCATCTGGGAGCATAATTGGATCCCACGAGTGGGATTTAAGAAGCCTCTGGCCTTTCTGGTTTTGAATCCTCCTAGGCGAGTATCGGATTTAATTGATGCCACCTCGGCATCTTGGTGGGAGGAACTAGTCAAAACAACTTTTACGGCGTTTTATGCTAAAGCAATCTTAAAAATACCCCTCTGCTCAAGACGTATAGGTGATTTCTGGGCCTGGGATGCTGATAGGAGGGGAAGGTTCTCAGTAAGTTCAGCTTACAAGATGTTGGTTAGTACAAAAATTGAGAGAGAAAACTGGTTGGAGAACGTGGAGGGTCCGTCTGATACAACTGCAGAGGAGCTGAAGGGGAAAGGGTTGTGGGGTATTAATGTTCCATCTAAACTCAAAATAAATCGGTGGCGTCTCTGCCAGAATTCACTGCCCACGGCCGACTTGTTACACCACAGAAATATGTCTACTACGTTGGTCTGCTCAATCTGTGCAGCAGGAGATAACTGGAGGCACGCATTACTGAATTGTACGATGGCTAGAAGTGTATGATCTCTGGAGCCTGAGCAAATGGTGGAACACATGTGTGCTCATCAAGAGCTAAGTGCGAAAGAATGGCTGTTTATGATGCATGAATCTATGAACCATGATAAATTCACAAGGATGGTGGTCACTCTATGGGCTATATGGAAAGCGAGGAGGAAGGCAATCCATGAGGAAATCTTCCAAAGTCCTTCGTCAATCCATCGTTTTATCAGTTCTTTTCTGGGGGACATCTCGACATTAACAAAGCCAAACCAAAGTCAGAATCGCTCCTCGATAGCTCGTCCTTCGTCATGGCAAGCACTACCATCAGAACATGTAAAGATCAACTCCGACACAGCTATTTTCAGGAACGGCAGTGGTGGGGTTGTAACTGCTGTTTGTAGAGATGAGGATGGGATTTTTCTGGGAGCATCATGCGTCACATATAGCAATCATATGAATCCGAAGACTCTAGAAACAATGGCAGTGAGAGAGGCTCTAGTGCTTGCAGAAGATCTCTATGTGCACAAAATACAAGTGGCATCAGACTGCAAGACAATTGTCGACAGAATACAACAAGGTTCAGCAGCAATTTATGAACCAATCATACATGAAATAAAGAACCGTTCTCATACTTTTACTTCTTGTAACATAGTTCATGAGTTAAGGACATCGAATACCGAGGCTCATAATCTCGCTAAGCATGCTTTAACATTGGAGTTCGGCCGTCATGTTTGGCTCGGGCAATCTGATGATTTAATAAAGCTTGACGAGATTGTCTAAAAAAACCAGGTGGCAGCAGCATAAATAAAATTCGCCGCACCACGCTGCCCAGCGAATCCACAGCTCATAATAACTCACGCCTGCCAAAAATAAATAAATAATTTCGCCCGCCTGTGCAGCCCCCCTCCCCCCTTCGCTCGCTGCCGTTTTTCTCTCCCCTCCACCCGCCGCCGCCGCTGCCATATTCTCCGCCCCATCCGATGGCTTCTGCTAGGGTACGCGCTGCTTCGGTTGCATTCGATCCCGCTCTGTTTAGGTTCTGGTGTCGGTTCGATTCTAGGGTTTGATGCCTTGCTTCTGATGATTTGTTACTAGTTTGGTGCTGTCCAGCAGATGGAAGACCGTGGAGCGTTCGGGACCAAGAGGTCGCGCAATGACGGTGAGACAAACTCCTGATCTATGTTGCTGCTTGTTATTATTACCTGTCTTTTCGCTTGGGCTGCGTTAACTAGGAAGCCGGGGATCTCCCTCCCGGGGTAGGGTTTGGTTAAGAGGGAATTATTTCTGTGTATTAATAACGGTTTTGCTAAAGCACATCTAGATGTACCCTAAGTAAAGTATTGCACGTCTAAGTCCCATGTCATTGATTTTACGTGGAGATTCATGCGGGTTTTTTTCTTCTTCGTTTAAATGGGATCGAATGCTGATCTTGTATCCTGAGGGGTTTTTTTTCGGAAATTATAAATTCCGAATGTTCGGATTTTAAGTATGGCAACGTGAACGTTTTTTATGACAGCTTTAATTCACGTGAGGTTGGCAAACATGACAATTTTCTGACAAAAAAATGAACTGGGACAAAGTTGCCATGTCTTAACAACCAAAGTTGCCATGAAAAAACGTTCGGAATGAAATGCTTAAAATCCGAACGTTTGTGATTTATCAGGGTCCTTTTTTTTAATTGTACTACATGAATGAATGGATTGTAGGGCTGTCCTTCGTTGTTTTATTGTCTGCATGCATAACTTTGTTTTTTGCGACTGGTTGTCCACCTGTAGAAATTTTGAGGCTACCCGTTTCTGATCCGCCTCGCCCTCCGCTGGTAGTCTAATCTGAATACAATTTTTTTAAGAAGAATGAATGCGAAAATTAGTTGGGTTCATGATTTTTTCTGAGTTTGTATACCGAGTCAAGAGCATAGCAAGTACTGATGATTGATACCCTTGACCCACACACGCATGGACGGTACTGGATTTTTTTTTTCTTATATGTCGTGCTATTTCACTGTAGTACTCAACTGTATGATTAGCTTAAGACCATCCATGAATTCATTGCTCATCATATTAGTTTGTACTGCATTTACTGCATCGAGTTCTCGGGTGGATCAGTTCACATTTATATCTGTTCTTTGTTACCACCAATTATGTTCACAGATTTTGTGCAGTTTTAGACTTTTGGTCCCTTGTGTGGGTGAAGGTTGTACCTGTCTAAGTTAGTCTCTGGAAGATTAGAAGCATCCTTACGTAAAAAAGGAATGTAAAGCGGCATCACATACAAAAATAGACTTTCCTTGGCCAGCAGGCTTGCAGTCTGGTATACTTGTTATTTCATCGCCGGTACCATGATTTACTTGCATTGTTGGAGGAACACTCCTAGAGTTAAATATCCTTGTGTTTATATACTGTCTTTAAGTTTTCTTTGTATATTTTACCGTCTAGAGTGTTTTCTCTCTTCTAGAGAGGAAACTTGTCATGCTGTCATGGTTTACTTGAGTCTTGTTGGTTAAAAGAAGGTTCTGCTATTTTCAGTGTCTGTATGTGTTAGACTATGTATAGCTTCTGTACTTATGTACGTATTGTAACACAACCATTATATATAATGAGATAAGCCACCCCTAGAGGGGTGTGCTGGTTCCCCAAAACTTATTGTCTTACATGGTATCACGCTAGGTTACGATCGCTTCCGCTTCTAAACCCTAATACCCGCACCGCCGCCGCAGCCGCCGCCGCCTTCACCGCAGCCGCCGCGCCACCGATCGCGCCGCCGCCATGTCGAGCGCCGCCACCACCGGTTCCACTGCTGCGGGCTTCCTCCCGGCCTCTCTTACGGCTCTGCTCAACCTCCCGCTCGATGCCGTCTCCGTTCCGGCTCCGATCGGGACAAGGAGCATCGGCTCCGTCTTCTCCACGCCGCCGGCGCCCTCGCTTGGGCGTGACCTCGTAGTCCACACCGCGGCGCCGCCGTCCGCTGCGGACTCCGCAGGCGTCGTCCCGCCGCTCCTGCCGCAAGCGGATCACACCGCCCCGCTGGCGGGGTTGGCGGCGTCCGCCCCGGCCGCCAGCCTTGCGGCGTCCGAACCGGCCGCGAGCTTCGCGGCGCCCGCCCTGGCTGCGGTCCCGCCTCCTCCCGCATCGGCTTCGGTGCCTCTGGCTGCCTCCATGGTGTTTGCACCCCAGGCAGCCTCCTCGATGGGATCGTCTTCGCCGCCGCTGTTTCACTTCGGTCATCTCATCACCATCAAGCTCTCCGCCGACAACTACATCTTCTGGCGTGCGCAGGTTCTCCCGCTCTTGGGGAGTCACTACCTGCTAGGCTACGTCGACGGATCGCTTCCCTGCCCACCCGCGTTGGTAGACAGCGTGCACGGTCCGGTCTACAATCCGGCCCATCGCGTCTGGACGGGGCAGGACCAGGCGAACCTCTCCTCCATCCAGGGGTCGCTCTCGCCGGCAGTTGCCGGCCTTGTTGTCTTGGCGAAGACGTCTCATGATGCCTGGACCATCCTTGAGCGCACCTTTGCAGCGCAGTCCCAGGCCCGTGTCTCTGCACTCCGTCGTCAGCTTGGAGAGTGTCAGAAGCTTGACTCCACTGCCACTGAGTTCTACAAAAAGGTCAAGGGCCTCGCCGACACATTGGCCTCCATTGGACAGCCCATCACCGACTCCGAGTTCAACTCGTTTATTGTCAATGGTCTTGATGAGGAGTATGATGCCTTAGTCGAGATCATCAACGAGCGGGGCAACTCGACACCCATGCTGGCACACGAGGTTTTCTCTCGGCTCCTTCTCACTGAGCAACGGGTCGAGACTCGCCGCACCAGGGGCACTGGCTCCCTCTCGGCCAACGCCGCCACCAAGGGTGGCCGCTCTTCTTCATCACCCCGGTCTCCCTTGGGGCTGCCACCGTCGCCCGCCTCGGCCCCCCCCACCTACTGCGACCTTACCGGGGGCTGGCGGTCCACGTGTGTGTCAGCTTTGTGGCCGCGATGGGCACTGGGCCTCCAAGTGTCATAAGCGCTTCCAGCGAAGCTTCCTTGGTCTTGGCAATGACGGCAAAGATACACGCAACAATGCCCGTCAGGTCGCCATGGCTGATCGTCCCGCGCCGCAGAAGCAACAGGGACACACTCAGTCCTACTCCATCGATCCACACTGGTACATGGACTCTGGGGCGACAGAGCATCTGACCAGCGAGATGGGGAAGCTTCACACTCGTGAACCCTATCATCGCTCCGACAAGATCCACACCGCCAATGGAGCAGGTATGCACATCTCTCATATTGGTCAAGCATCTCTTCTCACTAGACATGCCAATAGGAATCTTCAGCTTCGCAATGTTCTTCGAGTTCCATCTGTGACCCGTAATCTTCTTTCAGTTCCTAAACTCACACGTGATAATAATGTGCTTTGTGAATTTCACCCTTTTGATCTTTTTATTAAGGATCGGGGCACGAGGGACATTCTTCTTAGTGGGCGGTTGTGCCAGGGCCTCTACCGTCTGGAGCATCCTGGTGTCGCTCGCGTTTTCAGTGGAGTTCGGGTCTCTCCGTCACAGTGGCATGCTCGTCTTGGTCACCCGGCCACACCTATTGTCCGTCATATTTTGCATCGTCATGAGCTTCCTAGTTTGTCTAGTAATAAAGATGTAGCAGTGTGTGATGCTTGTCAGCAGGGGAAGAGTCATCAACTTCCTTTTTCGGAGTCCAGTCGTGAGGTGAAACATCCTTTAGAACTTGTGTTTTCAGATGTATGGGGTCCTGCTCAGACTTCTGTCAGTGGTCATAATTACTATATCAGTTTCGTTGATGCTTATAGTCGCTTTACCTGGCTTTACCTTATTAAACGCAAATCTGATGTGTTTGATATTTTTGTTCAGTTTCAAAAACATGTTGAACGTCTTCTCAAGCACAAAATTGTTCATGTCCAGTCGGATTGGGGGGGGGGCGAGTATCGCAACCTCAACTCTTTCTTTCAGTCGCTTGGGATAGCTCATCGTTTAGCATGTCCACATACACATCAGCAGAATGGTTCAGTCGAACGTAAGCATCGTCATATTGTTGAAGCTGGTCTTACTCTTTTGGCTCATGCATCTGTTCCGTTTCGGTTTTGGAGTGATGCTTTCACCACTGCATGCTTTCTCATCAACCGTACTCCTACTCGTGTTTTAAACATGAAGACTCCCATTGAGGTTCTCCTTAATGAACAACCTGATTATACCTTTCTCAAGGTATTTGGGTGTGCTTGCTGGCCGCATCTTCGTCCATATAACAAGCGCAAGCTTGAGTTTCGTTCTAAGAAGTGTGTTTTTCTTGGCTATAGCTCTCTTCATAAAGGTTACAAATGTCTTCATGTTCCCACTAATCGTGTCTATATATCTCGGGACGTCGTGTTTGATGAGCATGTTTTTCCCTTTGCCAACCTTCCTGTGTCTACTGTCGAACCACCATCCCTGCATTCATCCTCTGTTGCTTCTGACCAATTTGATGATGTTGCATACTCTCCTTTGCTGTTACCTAACCATGGTGCAGGAACCGGACGTGGAGCTCGTTTGGAGCTGTTGGAGGATTCACCATCATCATCGTCGTCTTCTGGTGGGCACGTCGATCGCCCTATGTTGCATGGCATCGATTCGCGTGCTCATGCATGGTCACCCGACGAGCCCGTCGCGCCAAGCATCTCCACTGCTCGGTCCGCTACGCCAGCGATCGCCGAGTTTCCAGCGGCTCGGCCTTTTTCGCCAGCGGCCGCCGATTCGCCCGCGGCTCGGGTCCTCACGTCGCCTTCATCCGCGGATCAGCCCGCGACACCGGCCGCGCCACGGCCCACTATGCCGAGCTCGCCAACGGCCCGGTCTGTGATGCCGGAGTCGCCAGCTGCTTCGTCTGCTCTGCCGGTTTCGCCGGTGGGCCGGCCTTCTTCGTCGACCGAGTCCGAGGCTACCGTGACTGGCTCCTCGTCACCGGATGACTCGTCAACGTCGCCGTCCTCCAGCCCGTTGCAGGCTGCTCCGTCGACCTCGGTGGTTCCTGTGTCCCGACCACATACACGCAGTCGCAGTGGCATTTTCAAACCTAAGGAACGTAAGGATGGTACGGTTGCTTGGTTGGCTGCTTGTTTGGCTGCTGCTGCTGCGGATCCATCTTCTGAGCCTCGCTCATATCAGGCTGCCCTGCGCATTCCACATTGGCGAGAGGCTATGGAGCAGGAGTTTCATGCTCTTCTTCGTAACAAGACATGGACTCTCGTTCCTCCACCACCACGGGTAAATGTTATTGACTCAAAATGGGTATTCAAAGTGAAGAAGCATTCGGATGGATCTATTGAGCGTTACAAAGCGCGACTTGTTGCTCGCGGTTTTCGGCAGCGTCATGGTCTTGACTATGAGGACACCTTCAGTCCTGTCGTCAAGCCTACCACTATTCGGCTTCTTCTCTCCATTGCTGTTTCTCGTGGTTGGTCACTTCGTCAACTTGATGTGCAGAATGCTTTTCTACATGGATTTTTGGAGGAAGAGGTTTATATGAAACAGCCGCCTGGTTTCTCTGATCCTGATCGTCCTGACTATATCTGTCGTCTTTCGAAAGCACTATATGGTTTGAAGCAAGCTCCTCGTGCCTGGCATGCCCGCCTTGCCTCTGCCCTTCGTGCTCATGGGTTTGTGCCGTCCACTGCTGACACTTCATTATTTCTTCTACAGAAGCCAGAAGTCACTATGTACCTTTTGGTATATGTCGATGATATTATCCTTGTCAGCTCTTCTCAGTATGCTGCTAATGCTCTTGTCTGCTCTCTTGGTGCTGATTTTGCGGTCAAAGATCTTGGGAAGCTTCACTACTTTCTTGGAGTTGAGGTCACTTCTCGTGCTACTGGTCTTGTCCTTACGCAGAAGAAGTACTCCTTGGAGTTGTTACAAAGAGCTGGCATGCTGAAGTGCAAACCGACCACCACACCCATGTCGTCTACCAACAAGATAACAGCTGTTGATGGTGAGCTTTTGTCTCCTGCGGATGCCACAGAGTACAGGAGCATTGTTGGTGGACTTCAGTACTTGACGATCACGAGACCAGATATCTCTTATGCTGTTAACAGGGTTTGTCAGTATCTTCAGGCTCCCAGAGATACTCATTGGGCTGCTGTTAAACGCATTCTTCGTTATGTTCAGTTCACCCTGACATTTGGTATGCATATTCGGCCGACTTCCTCTCGGGTCCTTTCGGCCTTCTCTGATGCAGATTGGGCTGGTAGCCCAGATGACAGGCGATCCACGGGGGGTTATGCAGTATTCTTTGGCTCTAATTTGATCGCCTGGAGTGCTCGGAAACAGGCTACTGTGTCATGTAGCAGTACTGAAGCTGAGTACAAGGCTGTGGCTAATGCTACTGCAGAGATTATTTGGGTGCAGTCTTTGCTTCAGGAGTTGGGTTTGTCTCAACCACAGCCTCCTATTCTTTGGTGTGATAACATCGGTGCTACATACCTTTCTGCAAATCCAGTATTTCATGCCCGAACGAAACACATTGAAGTTGACTATCACTTTGTACGGGAACGTGTATCGCAGAAGCAACTCCAGATCAAGTTTATCTCATCTAAGGATCAACTTGCAGACATCTTCACTAAGCCTTTACCGCTGCCACAGTTTGAGGCTTGTAGGCGCAATCTTACCCTTCTCAGTTCTTTAGAAAGTGGCTAAGATTGAGGGAGGGTGTTAGACTATGTATAGCTTCTGTACTTATGTACGTATTGTAACACAACCATTATATATAATGAGATAAACCACCTCTAGAGGGGTGTGCTGGTTCCCCAAAACTTATTGTCTTACAGTATGGGAGGGTGACTGGAATTGTCTTCAGTGTGGTAATGTCAACTTCAGTTTTAGAAATGTTTGCAACCGTGGAGCCTGTGGTGCACCTCGTCCATCACCGAGTCCAAGCCCAGTAAGTTGTAGATTCCCCAAGTAATGTCATTACTGATGGAAAATAGGTCAACATTAGAGCTTCAGCTTATTTCCTTTTATCTTTGGTGGAGCGCATATAGGCTCAGGTCTGTATGTGACAACATACTGGTCTTGCTCTTTTTGGGTTTCCCCCCCAACCTTCTATAGCAGTAAAATTCAGAAGAAAAATTCCTTTGTCGATGTCAGGCTGATGTTTGATATAACTTAGTAGGCTTATCATTTGGGCACCGTCGACCATTAATGAAGTGATGTATATTTCTGGCTTTATTGTGATGGTTGCTTAGTCTTTGATATAAAGGCAACATGAAGGGGAACAAATTTATGCTGACATGTCTGTACCATTGAAGAAACACTTCTTTAGTAACTTTGTTTGTCTTACAGAGAATGATGCCAGCGCTCGCTGGTGGTGGATATGATCGGTCGCCTCTATTTTACGGTAGCACTGGTGCCCCCCCGCCTCACATTCCTCTTGGATCAGCTAGCTATGGTGCTCCATATCCGCATGTTGGAATGCGGTATGGTTATGGTCCACCAGTTGGACCTCATGGCTCATATGGTCTCAGTTCTTATGGCCAACCTGGTCCAATGGGGGGTCTGTATCTCTTTCCTGAATGTTAGTTGCAGTCATTTCAGGATTTAATTGGAATGGCCTATGATTCCTCTTGTTAATTGTTGTAGGGATGGGTTATGCCCACGGACCTGAGTTGGGTCGATATGGACCTGAGTTGGGTCGATACGGCTATGGATTTAGAGGATCTCCAATGCCGGTTTGTTTTCACTATCAACCATACAACATGTTATGCTTTGTATACTGGTTCTGATCTTGGGGAGTATCTGACCATCTTATGTGTGCATGAAGGTTTCTAGCCCATGGTCTGATGGAGCATTAGTGGAAAATAATAACAGCACTGCTTCACGAAAGCGGCGTGGAGGTAAATTATCCCATCCATTTCTCTATATTCTACTAATTGTTTTCTTTTGCAACAAATCTGTTCTGGTTTCCTGCCTCCGACCTTTATTAGTGTTTTGTGGTTATTTTCAATGGCATTTCTGAATTTGACTGATTTGTTCATGATGTTTACATAAAGTGATGCAACAAATGAGATTATTTGGTTTGTTTCTTATGGAAGTTACCGTTTATAGGCCCACATGGACTGTCTGAGGGTGACTGGGAATGCCCCAAGTGTGGTAATGTAAATTTTGCCTTCAGAAACACTTGCAACATGAAGAAATGTGAAGAACCAAGGCCGACTCCTGTAAGCATAATACTCCTTTTTACATCATTTCCTGTGTCTTGAGACTGGTCGTAAATGACGCTATTTTTCTAACCATCCCACAAAATCCAGCGATATGGTTTGCATCACTCGTAGATATTGTGCTTTTATGTTTGTGCTCTGATCATTGTGGTATGTACATTATCGCTATACAAACATTATGCAAGTACATGTATTGGTGGCCTATGGTCTAATTCCTCTCCAGACTGTCTTTTTCTCATCTCATATACACTAACTCATCCTCCTCCTGCAGGGAGCTAATTCGAGCTCGTCGTCTCGCAAAGACAAAGATACCCCAGAAGGGAGCTGGACCTGTCCGGAGTGCAATAACCTGAACTACCCCTTCCGCACAGTGTGCAATCGGAAAGGGTGCTCATGTAGTAAGCCAGACTCATCAAGCAACTAGTCCTAGCTTCTCAACCGTGATGTGAACTATCGTCCAAGCATTGTTGTACCCTAGCTATACAAGCTTACTGTAAACTGCACAGATGTGTTTTCTGTTCCCTGTGAACAAACATTCATATCGACTATGCAGCTTCCAGGACCTGCTAAATTTTAGTCGTGCTTTACAGTTGTTGAGTATATGTATTATGTGCATATTATGTATTGGGCCCGCCTTCTAGTTCCTTGTATAGTTGAGGTTCGTAACTCATCTTTGTACATCATGTATACATGCCTATGTACGAGAGCAATGCATTGTGCAATTTACATATTTTATGTGGTATCAGTTTCCGAATTCTAATCCTAGCCTTTCGGCGCCGCCGCCGCTGCCACCGCTCACGCACCTCCCGCGCCGGCCGCCGTCACCGTGATCTCCTCCTGCCCCGGACGCCGCTTCGGCCTCTGACCCCGCAGCCGCCGCTCACTATGGCGCTGCCCCTCCGCCTTCGCATGGATACGGGGCTCCTCCTGGTTGGGGCACCAGTCAGTGGGTCAACATCCGCCCATGGAGCAGCCAACGGGCCAGCCTTGTTTTGCCTCGCTGCCCTGGCAAGGCTATGTGTACGGCCATGCGTACGGCGCCATGCAAGGCCAGCCAACGGGCAGCCTTGTTTTGCCTCGCTGCCCTTGCATGGCTATGGTTTTGCCTCGCTGCCCTTGCAAGGCTATGTACGGCCATGCGTACGGCGCCATGCAAGGCCAGCCAATGGGCAGCCTTGTTTTGCCTCGCTGCCCTTGCATGGCTATGCGTACGGCGCCATGCAAGGTGCGTCGACCGCGATGCCTTTAGGCGCGCCGCCCGATCCACTCGCCCGTGGCTGCCAACCGCATCGCTAACTACATTGCTGCTGCCGCCCAACCGCGCCAATCGCCGTCGTCGGACCAACGATGGCGTCCGCGGTCCGTCCGCCTTCGCCTCTGTTGTCCCGCCGCCGGCGCCCTCTGGCGCGTCGGCCCTACCGCCATACGGGGCGGCCGCCACCTACGACGCATCCGTTCCCACGTATATGAATCCTATGTATGGGGCATACGAGGCTCCGGCCGCATCCATGTCCGGGTCTCCGTCTGCGTACGGGGCTTCGACTGCGTACGAGTCTCCGCCTGTATATGGGGCTTCGACCGCGTACGAGTCTCCCGGGTATTGGTGGGGGTCGTCAGCGGGCCAGCACTCGCTGCCCGCGGCCCCTCCGACGCCGCCGGCACCACCGGCACCCATGGCCCTCTCGGCGCCCCCGGCCCCCTCGACGCATCATGCGTACTACGCGGCTCCGCAGCCGTATGGCGAGTACCCACCGCCGCAGCTGAGCGCCGGTTACGGCTTCGTCATGGCGTCTCCGTCCCCCTCGCCGGCCCTGCTGCCGGCGCCCTGGGACCCGGTGCTCCTCACCGGGCTGCATGCCGCTTGTATGCCGAACAACTACACTGGAGGTGGTGATTGGTACATGGACACCGGTGCCACGGCTCACATGTTTGCTCATCCTGGTAACCTTGCCTCCTTCACTCCTGTCTCTACCGACCGCCGCATCGTTGTCGGCGACGGTTCCACACTTCATATCACACATGTTGGGCACACTTCTTTTCCTTCTAATTCTACGCCTTTATCTTTGTCTAACATACTTGTGTCTCCTCATCTTATTAAGAATCTTATCTCTGTTCGTTGTTTCACTCGTGAAAATCCTGTCACTGTTGAATTTGACGAGCTTGGTTTTTGTGTTAAGGACGCTCAAATCAGGATGGTACTCCACCGATGTGACAGCCCCGACGAGCTCTATTCGGTGCATTCGCCCTCATCCACCACCACCGCACCGGTCGCTCTCTCCGCTGGAGTTGATCTCTGGCATGCTCGCTTGGGTCACCCCAACCCCGTCACACTTCGCTATATTCTTAGGAGTTTCAGTTTCAGTTGTCATAAGATTGAGGACCATACCTGTCATGCCTGTCGTGTTGGCAAACATGTTCGCCTCCCGTTCAATAACTTCACCATCATAGCTTCTTTTCCTTTTCAGTTGATCCATAACGATGTGTGGACCTCTTCGGTTCCTAGTAATTCGGGCTATTTATATTATCTAGTTATCCTTGATGATCATTCTCATTATGTGTGGACTTTTCATTTGCGCAGAAAGTCGGATGCACTCTCCACTTTGACGACTTTTTACTCCTATGTCAGCATACAGTTTGGGCGTCCCATCCTTGCTCTTCAGACTGACAATGGAAAAGAGTTTGACAACCTTGCTTTCCGCACATTTCTGTCGCATCACTGCACAGTTTTTTGTCTCACATGCCCGTATACTTCACAACAGAACGGTCGAGCCGAACGCGTCCTTCGCACTCTGAACAATTGTGTTCGCACGCTCCTGTTCCATGCTAATGTGCCGCCTCGTTTCTGGCCGGACGCACTCGCCACTGCTTCTCTTCTCCTTAACCTTCGCCCTTGCCGTCCACTGTGGAACTATGCACCTCACCATCTTCTCTTCGGTACGCCCCCATCTTATGATGGCTTGCGTATTTTTGGGTGCCTTTGCTATCCTAGCATTGCCGACTCCGCTCCTCATAAACTCGCACCTCGTTCTGTCGCATGCATCTTCATTGGCTACCCCTCCAACTCAAAGGGATATCGGTGCTACGATCCCGTCTCCCATCGTGTGTTCACTTCCCGGCACATTTACTTTGATGAGCATGTGTTTCCGTTTCACCAGGTACCCACAGATGTTCCTCCCGCCACCGGTGACGCGGGCTCCTCGACGCCTCTCTCAGGGCGCTCGCGGGCCTCTCTTGCCCGCCCTCTGGCTTTGAGGCGCACCCCCCGCATGCGGTGCCTCCTACAGCCGCGATGCTGGCGCCCCCGACGTTGGCGCCCGCGGCCCCCCCGGCGCCCCTGGTGCCCGTGGCCACCTCGGCGCCCCCGGCGCCCCTGGTGCCCGCGGCCCCCTCGGCGCCCACACCCCCCGGCGCCTATGGCTGGTCCGGTCACCGCGCCCGTATGGGTGTTTTCTGCCCGAGCTCGCGTTACGCCTCGGATGACTATGTCCATGCGGCGTCCACCTCTGAGCTGTCGCCGTTGCCGTCCTCTGTTCGAGCCACTCTTCGTGACCCGCTCTGGATGGCTGCGATGCAAGAGGAGTTTCACGCCCTGTTGCGCAACCGGACGTGGCACCTTGTTCCCCGTCCCCGGCACGCCAACGTGATTACCGGGAAGTGGGTCTTTAAACACAAGCTCCGTCCTGATGGTACCCTTGATCGCTACAAAGCGCGTTGGGTCGTTGGTGGCTTCCGACAGCGTGCTGGCATCGACTTCACCGACACCTTCGCTCCGGTCATTGTGACGCCCCCGATTCAATCGTACACTAATCATACACGCAAAGGTGTACGATCAAGATCAGGGACTCACGGGAAGATATCACAACACAACTCTACAAATAAAATAAGTCATACAAGCATCATATTACAAGCCAGGGGCCTCGAGGGCTCGAATACAAGAGCTCGATCATAGACGAGTCAACGGAAGCAACAATATCTGAGTACAGACATAAGTTAAACAAGTTTGCCTTAAGAAGGCTAGCACAAACTGGGATACAGATCGAAAGAGGCGCAGGCCTCCCGCCTGGGATCCTCCTAAACTACTCCTGGTCGTCGTCAGCGGGCTGCATGTAGTAGTAGGCACCTCCCGAGTAGTGGTCGTCATCGACAGTGGCGTCTGACTCCTGGGCTCCATCGTCTGGTCACAGCAATCGAGTATAGAAAGGGGGAAAAGGGGGAGCAAAGCAACCATGAGTACTCATCCAAAGTACTCGCAAGCAAGGAGCTACACTACATATGTATGCATCGGTATCAAATGGAATAAGGGTATCATATGTGGACTGGACTGCAGAATGCCGGAATAAGAGGGGGATAGCTAGTCCTATCGAAGACTACGCTTCTGGCCACCTCCATCTTGCAGCATGTAGAAGAGAGCAGAAGGTAAGTCCACCAAGTAGCATCGTGTAGCATAATCCTACCCGGCTATCCTTTCCTCGTCGCCCTGTTAGAGAGCGACCACCGGGTTGTATCTGGCACTTGGAAGGGTGTGTTTTATTAAGTATCTAGTTCTAGTTGTCATAAGGTCAAGGTACAACTCCAAGTCGTCCTGTTACCGAAGATCACGGCTATTCGAATAGATTAACTTCCCTGCAGGGGTGCACCACATTTCCCAACACGCTCGATCCCCTTTGTCCGGACACACTTTCCTGGGTCATGCCCGGCCTCGGAAGATCAACACGTCACAGCCCTACCTAGGCACAACAGAGAGGTCAGCACGCCGGTCTAAATCCTATGGCGCAGGGGTCTGGGCCCATCGCCCATTGCACACCTGCACGTTGCGTACGCGGCCAGTGAGCAGACCTAGCCTCCTTATACAAGAGCAGGCATTCCAGTCCAACCCGGCGCGCGCCGCTCAGTCGCTGACGTCACGAAGGCTTCGGCTGATACCTCGACGTCGAGTGCCCATAACTGTTCCCGCATAGTTGGTTAGTGCGTATAGGCCAGTAGCCAGACTCAGATCAAATACCCAGATCTCGTTAAGCGTGTTATTTTGAAGTAACCGCGAACGCCGACCAGGGCCAGGCCCACCTCTCTCCTAGGTGGTCTCAACCTGCCCTGTCACTTCGCCACAAAGTAACAGTCGGGGGCCGTCGGGAACCCAGGCCCACCACTACCTGGGTGGAACCACCTGCCCCTTCAACCCCCAACATCAGAATCACTTTGCGGGTACTCAATGAGCCGACCCGACTTTAGTCACAACATTTATATGTATAAAGTATATAATATATACCCATGATCACCTCCTGAGTGATCACGGCCCGGTAGTATAGCATGGCAGACAGACAAGAATGTAGGGCCACTGATGATAAACTAGCATCCTATACTAAGCATTTAGGATTGCAGGTAAGGTATCAACAGCTGTAGCAACAATGACAGACTATGCATCAGAATAGGATTAGCGGAAAGCAGTAACATGCTACACTACTCTAATGCAAGCAGTAGAAGGAGAGTATGCGATATCTGGTGATCAAGTGGGGGCTTGCCTGGTTGCTCTGGCAAGAGAGAGGGGTCGTCAACACCATAGTCGTACTGGGTAGCAGCGACGTCGGTCTCGGTGTCTAGCGAGAGAAGAGGGGGAAGAAACAATGAATATAATGCAAACAGATGCATAGTGATGCATGACAAGACAAGTAGTGGTGCTAGGGTGCCCTAACGCGGTATGAGGTGATACCGGTGAAGGGGGGAAACATCCGGGAAAATATCCCCGGTGTTTCGCGTTTTCGGACAGATAAATCAAAGGGGGAAAGTTGCGTGTTCGCTATGCTAGGGATGCGTGGCGGACGAACGGGCTGCGTATCCGGATTCGTCTCGTCGTTCTGAGCAACTTTCATGTACAAAGTTTTCCCATCCGAGCTACGGTTTATTTTATATTAATTTTAAAAGATTTAAAATCATTTTTAGCATTTATTTAATTTATTTTAATTCAACATTATCCAGAATAGTGCTTGCTAACGTCAGCATGACATCAGCAATCAACAGAGGTGTTGACTGGGTCAAGCTGACGTGTGGGTCCCATCTGTTATTGACACATCACCCTAACTAACATATTAGTTAGTTTAATTAGATATTTAGGTTAATTAAGTTTAATTAGTTTAACTAAACAGGATTAATTAAGTTAATTAATTAATTTAATTATTTTTTAGTTTTTATAATTCTTTTTTTACATTTATTTTCGTTCTTATCCCGGGACGGGCCCCAGCGGTCAGTGGCTCAACCGAGCCACTCGGTGATGGGCATGCGTCGACACGCACAGAGGCGTGGCCGCGGCCGCAGTAGGGCGCCGATGAGCAGGGACGAGGCGGGGCACAGGCGGTGTAGTTGGGTGGCGCAGGCGAGGCACGGAAACGGGCGCGCGGGCGGCGAACACGACGAGGGCGCCAGGCGGGGCAGCGGGAGTAGTGGGTGTCGGGGCAGTGCACGGATGGGCGCCGGCGTGGAGCAGCGCCAACAGGCGAGGGGCGGCGCCGGTGCGGGCTCGCAGAGGGAGGGAGGGGGGCCGCAGGCGCTGGTCGACAGAAGCGGACGCAGGGGCGACGCGGCGGAGGCAGAGGCGGGAGCCGAGCAGCGGCAGGACTACACCGGCGGCGCGAGCATGGGCGCCAGGCGCAGCGTCGCAACAGCAGTGCCGGTGAGGCAACACACGAACGGGGTGCCCAGGCGGTCTTTGCGCAGTGAGCGGCAACGTTATACGGCTAAGAGGGTGGGATAGGGGAGGAGGACGAGGTCCTCACCCATGTTGTCGGGAAGAGGGCGTTGAGGCTTGGGGTAGTCCGTCGAGGGAGAGGATGGGGAGGTCCAGCGTTGGGGTCCGGCGCGTCGAGGCGGCGGGGGAGACCAGCGACGCGATGCCGTGGAGGAGGACGAAGGCGCGGCGGGGCGGCGTCGGGCGGCGATGCATCAGGGTCGGGCAACGGGCCGGCAGCGTCGGAGGACGTGGAGGCGCGAGAGGGAGGGAGCCGCGAGGAGGAGGCCGGAGGGCGGCACTCGGCGCCGGCGGGCGGCGAGTGTCCTCGGGCGCGGGCGCTCCGAGAGGAGGGGAGCGAACATGGGCGCCCGTCCTTCATGCGTATGCGTGTGTGTGTGTGTGTTCTTCATGGGTGACGCGCGCGGGGAGGGAACGAGGGAGAGTGGGGGATCGTGAGGGAACCGGGGTGTAGTGGACTATGGTTGCGGGGTGGGGGGGTTATGCAGGGGCGCGGCTGGGCCAGCCTAATGGCCTGGTGCCCTGCTCGGCCGAACGGCCCAGGGAAGGGGGGTCTTGCTTCGTTTTTTTTTTGCTTTGCTTTGTTTTTGTTTTACTTTACTTTTTATGTTTATAGTTTAGAATCTAATTATTTTAGTTTTGTAAAACACACATTTAGCACCTAGATTAGCATATCAAGTTAGACCTGGGCCATAGAAAGTTTAGTGCCAAATTAAATTAGTTAAATGTTATATTAACTATAAAAGGTATTTACTTAATTGTTTTACCTACTGTTTTAATTATTGTAGAGTTGTTAAACACTTCGTCAAAGTTTGGTTTTGCCACCACAATTACCTAGGATTTATCCGACACATTTAGAACATTTTTGTTTTAGCGTTTGAAAACTTTTGTTGTTTGCTTGATTTTGAATTTGAATTTGAATCGGTTTCGAACTAACGCAATATTAGCAACAGTAATCGAGGTGACGTGGCATCATTCACAAAGTTTTACTGTAGCTTAATTACCCGGGCGTCACAAATCTCCTCCACTACAAGAAATCTCGTCCCGAGATTTAAGAGGGGACTAAGGGGGAAGGGATTTGGTTACGAAATTCTAACGAGTCTTCTCGGTCTTGGTTGCTCTTCTCGAGGAGGTCGATCCATAACGTTGATGTTTTCATACCTCTGCTTCAGGTCGACATGATGAAGTCATCATCCTTTCTTCGGAGTCTTCATCGTACTTACGAATAGGAAAGGGGCAGCCCGACATCGAGAGAATGCTATCAGGGGAAATCATCTGGGGGTTACCCCATGAATGATCACAAGAGTAACTCTTGAATAGATACTTAAGAAAATATCGAGAGTAAAGTAAGAAGGTACCATGAGAAGTTTCCAATGGGCAGGCAATCGTTGGATGGCCTAATCAGAAGGTGAAGGGGGTTCAGAGCAACGAGAATAAGTATTGTGTTTGATACCAGAATAGATCACTTGGCAGGTGGCCCGTGAATAACATAAGAAGTCAAGCGCGAGGAATAACTTTGACAACAAGGTGTACAAGAGAGTCAGGTTTCGATCCTGGGACCGGTGGGTTAAAAGTAGGAAGGGCGATGACGTCTTGCACGATCATGTAAGCAAGGTATGTTAGAGGATAGCCTATCAGTTATGTCGGCAACAATATCAGTACCAAGGGCGAGGGATGAAGAGAACCATTTTCCTGGTCATTGAAACGAGGCGGACCTATAGGCAAAGTTCTCATCCATCGGTGGTTACCAGAATGTCATCAACAAAAGTAACAGGGTCTTTCTGACAGAGTGGTACAACGAGGTGTTTACAAAGCAGGGATATATTACTGCTTATATAATATAGATCACAAGAAGGTTTAAACAAATCAATGGAAAGGAAAAGTGATTATCAGGTTTAAACAGAACAATGGAAAGGAAAAGGTGTTTAAACACATATTTCAAGGGTATATCCTTCCCAAGGACAAGCAGAGCATGATATCCATGACAGGATATAACGTAGCAAACCCTTTAGGAAAGGGGAGAGAAATATCATGACATTACCCATGCAACGATGTTTGGATAATTGAGCAAGAAACATTTAGCATTGGGCTTCAAATGTTCTTGTTGAAAATCGGAGTACCACAGACATGCTTGGAGATAGCATTGACATGGTCTTCGAGCAAGGTCGGACTTTAGATACACAAAGGATCCATCAAGATCAACTCATAGAATAAGTCTTACAATTTCCACATGGAAGAATGGATAACCTTGCTGAAAAGGAATCTATAACAATAGGGCCTCCGGCCAAGGGTGATAGGCATGACATCACCTTACTGATATATAAGGACCAATGTTATGACTCTTGGAAAATATATCCCAACCATCATATCTGACCGAGATTCAGATCTGATTGGTGTCAGGATGCCTCAGACTCGGGATGCCTGAGAAGAAAAAGGTGTGACACAATTTGACGAGATGACATTGTAAGATCCTTGGGAAATGAACTATGGAAGCGAGTTCTGAAACAAGAGTTCATCATTAAACCAAGGAAATGACGAGGGGGTGGCTGATGGACTCAGCGACAATTCATCGAGATTAACAAAGATGATTTCGACAATTATGTGAACAAGGAGATAACATTAGTCAGATCAAATGATATAATGATGTATGGTCGATGAAAACATACACAATTTAACAATGATAGAAAGGTGCACCCAGAAATCTGGACTTAGGTAGCAAGATCAATGTTAGAAGGGTGATTCAATAAGCAATTGACTTAGAATGAAACTATCGACCAATAACTTACAAGCAATAGGGTTGCTACAAGTTTTGACTTCACACGTCATAGTTAAATGGCTGGTATCCTGGTTAGAAACAACACGGGGACCAAGATATGAACGGAGATGGCGAGAAGTATTACTATATAAAGAATTATTAAGAGGTGGTGAGATTCTCATGACATTCTTGACATAAAAGATGGTAATACTCCAAGGCAAAGAAGAACAAATGCTGGATAGCAAGGATCTCAAGGTATAACACAAAACATGAACAAGTTTGTCTTGAACGGAAGGCAATAATGTAACACCCTCGATGCGACTATAGCTCCCACGTGTCGAGGCACGACTTAGAGACATAATCACATTCAAGGCATATGTCGCAAGTGAGGCAATCTTCACAACATCCCATATAATATGAATAATAAAGGGGAGATAACATAGTTGGCTTACACTCGCCATGTCAATCAAGTACATAAATAACATTACATCATCCATACACTCAAGGCCCGACTACGGCGCCAAAATAAAAGAGAACCCAACATGCGACACGGTCCCAATCACCCCCAACTGGGCACCACTACTGATCGTCGGGAAAGGAAACATAATATCGTTGAGAGTCTTCGTCGAACTCCCACTTGAGCTCATACCCGTCTCCTGGAGCGGAATCATCGGGCCCTGCATCTGGTGTAATAGTAATCTGTGAGCCACAGGGACTCAGCAATCTCGCACCCTCGCGATCAAGACTATTTAAGCTTATAGGAAGGGTTAGGCAAAATATATGTGGAGCTGCAGCAAGCGACTAACATATATGGTGGCTATCTTATTTGCAAAAGAGAGCGAGAAGAGGCAAGGCACGAGCGAGAGACTAGAGAACAACCTGTGCAAACATTACTCCAACACCGTGTCCACTTCCCGGACTCCGCCGAGAAGAGGCCATCACGGTAACACACTCGGTTGATTCATTTTAATTAAATAAGGTTCAAGTTATCTACAACCGGACATTAACAAATTCCCATCTGCCCATAACCGCGGGCACGGCTTTCGAAAGTTCAATCCCTGTAGGGGAGTCCCAACTTAGCCCATGACAAGCTCTCACGGTCAACGAAGGAATAGACCTCCTCCCAAGATGTTCCGATCAGACTCGGTATCTCCGTAACTCAAGACACTTCGACAGGTTAAAACAAGACCAGCAACACCGCCCGAATGAGCCGACAAATCCCGATAGGAGCTGCACATATCTCTTTCTCAGGGCACACTCAGATGAGCAAGACGTCGGGTAGGCCAACCCAGAGCTGCCCCTGGTAGCCCCGGACATCGCTCGGTTGGACCAACACTCAGAGGAGCACTGGCCCGGGGGGGCGGTTAAAATAAGATGACCCTTGAGTCTGCAGAACCCAAGGGAAAGAAAAGGCTAGGTGGCGAATGGTAAGACCAATGTTGGGCATTGCTGGAAAAGCTTTAATCAAGGCGAACTATCAAGGGGTTCCCATTGTAACCCAACCGCGTAAGGAACGCAAAATCCGGGAACATAACACCGATATGACGGAAACTAGGGCGGCAAGAGTGGAACAAAACACTAGGCGAGAGGCCGAGCCTTCCACCCTTTACCAAGTATATAGATGCATTAAGATAACATGGCAATATAATGATATCCCAACAAGTAAATAAAAGATGTTCCAACAAGGAACGGCCTCCAATCTTCACCTGCAACTAGCAACACTATAAGAGGGGCTGAGCAAAGCGGTAACATAGCCAATCAACGGTTTGCTAGGACAATGGTGGGTTAGAGGTTTGACATGGCAATTTAGGAGGCTTGCAAGCAAGTGGTAGGCATCGTAGCAATGGCATAGCAAAAGAGCGAGCAAACTAGCATAGCAAAGATAGTAGTGATTTCGAGGGTATGATCATCTTGCCTGCACAGTTGTCAGAGTTGACTGGATCCTCACAAGCAAACTCAACGGGCTCCTCGGTAGCGAACTCGTCTCCCGGCTCTACCCAAACAAGACAAACAAGCAACAAGGACACAATCAACCACGTGCAAGGATCAAGCGATATGATGCAATGATGATATGCTATGCGGGATGCGATGCGGGATGCAAAATGCAAGATATGACAGGAAATGCATTAACCTGGCCTCAACTTGGAATTCCAAGGGTGCCACTGGAAAGATGAGATGAAATCGCTTGAAAACGATATAAAGAACGCCGGAATCGGAGTTACGGTTTGGAAATGGCAAGCGATTCAAAATTGACACCGATCTGCGATTTACAGCAAGTAGGCATCTAAATGCAATGAGATGAACATGCTACAGCCACCAAACATGGCAACAAAATACATGGCAGGGATGCACACAAGATGCTTAACAAAAGTCTAGCACTGAGCTACGGCCAAATCATCCATTATGAGGTTCAAACAAGCATGGCAAAAACGCAAATGCAAAACAGATCTCGGACTTGGTGAAATTAACACTTGTCTGAAATTTCAGATCATGAAGCCCTCTTCGGAGCATCAAAACAACATGCTACAGGACCTGAACATGACAAAGAAAGACATGGCATGGAGCTACTCAACAAGCTTAACAAAAGTCCCTTAGTGACCTTGAGCCAAAAGGGATCACAAAATATACTAACAAGCACACGATCATAGCAAAAACATAATCAGTTTTCAGACTTAGTGAAAACTGGGACATGCTGAAACATAACTCACGAAGGCATGTAAACGAGCTCGATGCACTCACTACGGTGCAAGTCATGGCAAGGCAAGCATACACCATAAAGAAGGCACAAAATACAAGCTAGACATGGCAAGAACAATGGCATAGCATGCACGGATCAACTACAATAGCATCGGCAAAATCGCAAACAAGTTGACGAACTGTCCAGATTCACAATGAAGCAAAAGTAGAGCTCGATTGACTCAAGCTAGGGTGCTCCATAATTGCAAACAAAGACATGGATGGATAGAGCACTACAGGATTAACAAAACTCCCTTACTGATCATCCTCAAAAGAGGCTCGGATCACTAGGAATCAACAAGAACATATGGCATCATGAACTAAATAATCCCAGACTTAGTGAAAACTAGTAAGTCTCTGAAAACAAATTCACCGGGTGCCTCACTTTGCAAGCTTGCACAAGTCACCACACACATCACAAAAATACATGGATTGCACCTCTGGAAAGATAACAAGATGCTTAACAAAACATATGAAGGACTCACAGGCATATCATGCACAGAATAATCATGGCAAAAATGACAAAAGTCTAAGATGAACTAGCAGATCTGACAATTAACTTACGAAGGCCTCTTCTAACAGCATTCCGGGCATCAAGATGAACTCAAATGAAAATGATGCAATGGGATGAAATGATGTACTCGTCGAGGCGAACATTTTGATATACTATATGTCCAAAACGGAGCTACGAATGCAAATTTACAGCAGGTCAAAGATCGCATAGAAATTAGAGGGAGAGGGGAAAAAGTCAACCCTAGGGTTTCGGATCTGGATCTGGATCCAGGCGGTTACTGTAGCACACTGTTCATCGGGGTTCGCCGGAGCCCTCCTCGTCGCCGAAGATGGAGGGGAGAGGCCGGGGCCGGCCGGATCCGGCGAGGGAAGACGCGGGCGGCGGCGGCGGTGGCGTTCCGCGGCGGCGGCGGCGAGGGACGCCGGCGGCGCGAGGCGGCGGAGAGGCGGCGCGGC
>NC_041382.1:274990382-274993376 GCF_002162155.2 Triticum dicoccoides | reverse complement strand
GGGCCGCCGGCGGCGGCGAGGTGGCGCTGCCACGTGTCGAGGCGGGATTGGCGGCGGCGAAGTGTCCGGCCGGGTCGGACACGTCCGGCGGGCGCGAGGGAATTTTAGGGTTTCGGAGAGGGAGAGAGATCCGAAAAACGGGGGGGGGGCTATTTATAGGCATAAGTGGAGCTAGGAGAGTCCAAATGAGGTGCGGTTTTCGGCCACACGATCGTGATCGAACGCTCTAGGACATGGAGCAGAGTTTGGTGGGTTTTGGGCCAAAATGGAGGGGTGTTGGGCTGCAACACACACGAGGCCTTTTCGGTCCCTCGGTTAACTGTTGGAGTATCAAACGAAGTCCAAATGGCACGAAACTTGACAGGCGGTCTACCGGTAGTAAACCAAGGCCGCTTGGCAAGTCTCGGTCCAATCCGGAAATGTTTAATCCCCACACACGAAAGAACGATAGAATTGGCCACCGGAGGAGAACGAAGCGCCGGAATGCAAAACGGACAACGGGAAAAATGCTCGAATGCATGAGACGAACACGTATGCAAATGCAATGCCCATGATGACATGACATGAGATGCATGACAAAGACAACAACACACGGAGACAAAAACCCGAACCTGAGGAAATAAAATAACTTAACGCCGAAAACGGCAAGAGTTGGAGTACAAATTGGGACAAGAATGGTATTTCTCACTGAGGGCAAGAATGGTATTTCTCATCATGAATTCAGTTGATATCCTGGAAGATCTCAGAATGCTGATGATGATCACGACACATTTGTCGAGATATTTCATGAAGATGTAATCGATCGACGATGGCATCAAGTCAAAGAATGATGAAGCGAATGGCTATTGGAACCATGGGTACGACACAAACTCGAAATCAAGCTTGCTTTTTAAGACGAAATGATATGACGGACAAGATCGATGTAAGCTTAGCTCATTGCCGAAAGTTGTGCTCCGAGATTAAGAACCAGGTAGCATAGTTAAAATCGGCACGAGAATGATATAGCCGAGCAGGCTAGGAATGACGTGATTGAGTTCAAACTCGTAAGTAATGAAGGTTACCAAGAGTTGTTTAATCGCGGTGCGGACTCGATTCAGTTATCGGTGTCTTTGAGTGTTTAATAACTCAGAGTCCGTGAAAAATTGGAATCAGTGAGAATGTAGTACTTGAAGAAGGACTCATAAGAAGTTATGCAGTTCCGTGATAATCTCGAGACACCAAGGGGTAATACTCGGCGATAGATCAAAGTAGAGGTTGGACTGGGGTATTGCTCTGTAGGAGACAAGTGCTTAAACTTGCACGAGAAAGGGTATTTAAAGGAGAACATGGTCGGAACCACGATTGCAAAAGGCCAGATCCCAGATATAAGATGAACTTTTACCAAGGGAATAATTAATTTAAGAGAAGCTTTAATGATAAGATCTACATCGTGTCCATGGGCATGAACACAAAGTTCAAGGTCGATCCCACTTCCCCAATGCATGACCATTCATTCACTGCTCTTATTAAAAAATGATTTGAGTGTGAAAACCTACCTGGCGAATTACCAGAGGAGTATGATCCGTGAAAACATTTCGGGCTCACGCAGATTAAGGAAGGCATAGGTTCAACCCATCGGGGTATCTTAGAAACATATACCACAAGCTTCAGGAGCGAATAACTCAAGTTCGGGAGTAGAGCATGGTTGGCAAAAGCAGGGGATACAATTTACCAAAGGCATTATGTATCCGAAGAAAAGCTCACAATGTTTAATGAATATGAAGGACGGTGTCGAACAAAATCCAACAAAGGATCTGGTGGTCCATAAGGGATCTGATGTGAGTATCGGTACTCAACCATAGGAAGAAAGAATGCAAGGGGATCAGATTATAGAAACAACTGACTAACTCAAAGCTCAAATGCAAAGGAATTATGAATTCCAAGACAAGGGATCAGAAGCAATGCTCTAATTAGGGATGGATAAGTTGAATAGCCTTAGAGGTACAATCGATGGCAATTTGTGAAGGAAATATGCCCTAAAGGCAATAATAAAGTTATTATTTATTTCCTTATATCATGATAAATGTTTATTATTCATGCTAGAATTTTATTAACCAGAAACATAATACATGTGTGAATACATAGACAAACAGAGTGTCACTAGTATGCCTCTACTTGACTAGCTCGTTAATCGAAGATGATTATGTTTAGTATGTTGCTATTGCTTTCTTCATGACTTATACATGTTCCTATGACTATGAGATTATGCAACTCCCGTTTGCCGTAGGAACACTTTGTGTGCTACCAAACGTCACAACGTAACTGGGTGATTATAAAGGAGCTCTACAGGTGTCTCCAAAGGTACATGTTGGGTTGGCGTATTTCGAGATTAGGATTTGTCACTCCGATTGTCAGAGAGGTATCTCTGGGCCCTCTCGGTAATGCACATCACATAAGCCTTGCAAGCATTGAAACTAATGAGTTAGTTGTGAGATGATGTATTACGGAACGAGTAAAGAGACTTGCCGGTAACGAGATTGAACTAGGTATTGAGATACCGACGATCGAACCTCGGGCAAGTAACATACCGATGACAAAGGGAACAACGTATGTTGTTATGCGGTCTGACCGATAAAAGATCTTCGTAGAATATGTAGGAGCCAATATGAGCATCCAGGTTCCGCTATTGGTTATTGACCGGAGACGTGTCTCGGTCATGTCTGCATTGTTCTCGAACCCGTAGGGTCCGCACGCTTAAGGTTTCGATGACAGTTATATTATGAGTTTATGCATTTTGATGTACCGAAGTTTGTTCGGAGTCCCGGATGTGATCACGGACATGACGAGGAGTCTCTAAATGGTCGAGACATAAAGATTGATATATTGGAAGCCTATATTTGGATATCGAAAGTGTTCCGGATGAAATCGGGATTTTACCGGAGTACCGGGAGGTTACCGGAACCCCCCGGGAGGTATATGGGCCTTAGTGGGCTTTAGTGGAAGAGAGGAGAGGTG
>NC_041382.1:274966080-274989949 GCF_002162155.2 Triticum dicoccoides | reverse complement strand
CTCCCGGTGGGAGTAGGACTCCTCCTGGCGCGCCCTCCTCCTGGCCGGCCGCACCCCCCCCCTTTGATCCTTTATATACGAGGGCAGGGGGCACCCCTTGACACAAGTTGATCCACGTGATCATATTCTTAACCGTGTGCGGTGCCCCCTTCCACCATAGTCCTCGATAGTATTGTAGCGGTGCTTAGGCGAAGCCCTGCGATGGTAGTACATCAAGATCGTCACCACGCCGTCGTGCTGACGAAACTCTTCCCCGACACTTTGCTGGATCGGAGTCCTGGGATCTTCATCGAGCTGAACGTGTTCTAGAACTTGGAGGTGCCGTAGTTTCGGTGCTTGATCGGACGGGCCGTGAAGACGTACGACTACATCAACCGCGTTGTGCGAACGCTTCCGCTGTCGGTCTACAAGGGTACATAGATCACACTCTCCCCTCTCGTTGCTATGCATCACCATGATCTTGCGTGTGCATAGGAAAATTTTGAAATTACTACGTTCCCCAACAGTGGCATCCGAGCCTAGGTTTTATGTGTTGATGTTATATGCACGAGTAGAACACAAGTGAGTTGTGGGCGATATAAGTCATACTGCTTACCAGCATGTCATACTTTGGTTCGGCGGTATTGTTGGACGAAGCAGCCCGGACCGACATTACGCGTACGCTTACGCGAGACCGGTTCTCCCGATGTGCTTTGCACAAAGGTGGCTAGCGGGCGACAGTTTCTCCAACTTTAGTTGAACCGAGTGTGGCTACGCCTGGTCCTTGCGAAGGTTAAAACAACACCAACTTGACAAACTATCGTTGTGGTTTTGATGCGTAGGTAAGATTGGTTCTTGCTTAAGCCCGTAGCAGCCACGTAAAACTTGCAACAACAAAGTAGAGGACGTCTAACTTGTTTTTGCAGGGCATGTTGTGATGTGATATGGTCAAGACATGATGCTAAATTTTACTGTATGAGATGATCATGTTTTGTAACCGAGTTATCGGCAACTGTCAGGAGCCATATGGTTGTCGCTTTATTGTATGCAATGCAATCGCGCTGTAATGCTTTACTTTATCACTAAGCGGTAGCGATAGTCGTGGAAGCATAAGATTGGCGAGACGACAACGATGTTACGATGGAGATCAAGGTGTCGCGCCGGTGACGAAGGTGATCATGACGGTGCTTCGAAGATGGAGATCACAAGCACAAGATGATGGTGGCCATATCATATCACTTATATTGATTGCATGTGATGTTTATCTTTTATGCATCCTATCTTGCTTTGATTGACGGTAGCATTATAAGATGATCTCTCACTAATTATCAAGAAGTGTTCTCCCTGATTATGCACCGTTGCGAAAGTTCTTCGTGCTGAGACACCACGTGATGATCGGGTGTGATAGGCTCTGCGTTCAAATACAACGGGTGCAAAACAGTTGCACACGCAGAATACTCAGGTTATACTTGACGAGCCAAGCATATACAGATATGGCCTCGGAACACGGAGACCGAAAGGTCGAGCGTGAATCATATAGCAGATATGATCAACATAGCGATGTTCACCAATGAAACTACTCCATCTCACGTGATGATCGGACATGGTTTAGTTGATTTGGATCACGTAATCACTTAGAGGATTAGAGGGATGTCTATCTAAGTGGGAGTTCTTAAGTAATATGATTAATTGAACTTAAATTTATCATGAACTTAGTCCTGGTAGTATTTTGCAAATTATGTTGTAGATCAATAGCTCGTGTTGTTGCTTCCCTGTGTTTATTTTGATATGTTCCTAGAGAAAATTGTGTTGAAAGATGTTAGTAGCAATGATGCGGATTGGATCCATGATCTGAGGTTTATCCTCATTGCTGCACAGAAGAATTATGTCCTTGATGCACCGCTAGGTGACGGGCCTATTGCAGGAGCAGATGCAGACGTTATGAACATTTGGCTAGCTCAATATGATGACTACTTGATAGTTTAGTGCACCATGCTTAATGACTTAGAATCGGGACTTCAAAGACGTTTTGAACGTCATGGAGCATATGAGATGTTCCAGGAGTTGAAGTTAATATTTCAAGCAAATGCTCGAATTGAGAGATATGAAGTCTCCATTAAGTTCTATAGCTGCAAGATGGAGGAGAACAGTTCTGTCAGTGAGCATATACTCAAATTGTCTGAGTACTACAATCGCTTGAATCAATTGGGAGTTAATCTTCCAGATAAGATAGTGATTGACAGAATTCTCCAGTCACCATCACCAAGTTAGTAGAACTTCGTGATGAACTATGATATGCAAGGGATAACGGAAACGATTCCCAAGCTCTTCGTAATGCGGAAATTGACGAAGGTAGAAATCGAGAAAAACATCAAGTGTTGATGGTAGACAAGACCACTAGTTTCAAGAAAAGGGCAGAGGGAAGAAGGGGAACTTCAAGAAGAACAACAAGCAAGTTGATGCTCAAGTGAAGAAGCCCAAGTCTGGTCCTAAGCCTGAGACTAAGTGTTTCTACTGCAAAGGGACTGGTCACTGGAAGCGAAACTACCCCAAGTGATTGGCAGATAAGAAGGATGGCAAAGTGAACATAAGTATATTTGATATACATGTTATTGATGTCTACTTTACTAGTGTTTATAGCAACCCCTCAGTATTTGATACTAGTTCAGTTGCCAAGATTAGTAACTCGAAACGGGAGTTGCAGAATAAACAGAGACTAGTTAAGGGTGAAGTGACGATGTGTGTTGGAAGTGGTTCCAAGATTGATATGATCATCATCGCACACTCCCTATACTTTCGGGATTAGTGTTGAACCTGAATAAGTATTATTTGGTGTTTGCGTTGAGCATGAATATGATTTGATCATGTTTATTGTAATATGGTTATTCATTTAAGTAAGAGAATAAATTGTTGTTCTGTTTACATGAATAAAACCTTATATGGTTACACACCCAATGAAAATAGTTCATTGGATCTCGATCGTAGTGATACACATAATCATAATATTGAAACCAAAAGATGCAAAGTTAATAATGATAGTGCAACTTATTTGTGGCACTACCATTTAGGTCATATTGGTGTAAAGCGCATGAAGAAACTCCATGCTAATGGGTTTTTGGAATCACTTGATTATGAATCAGTTGATGCTTGCGAACCATGCCTCATGGGCAAGATGACTAAAACGCCGTTCTCCGGAACTATGAAGCGAGCAACTGACTTATTGGAAATAATACATACTGATGTATGAGATCCGATGAGTGTTAAGGCTCGTGGCAGGTATCATTATTTTCTGACCTTCACAAATGATTTGAGCAGATATGGGTATATCTACTTAATGAAACACAAGTCTGAAATATTTGAAAAGTTCAAAGAATTTCAGAGTGAAGTGGAGAATCATCGTAACAAGAAAATAAAAGTTTCTACGATATGATCGCAGAGGTAAAATATTTGAGTTACGAGTCTGGCCTTCAGTTAAAACAATGTGAAATAGTTTCACTACTCACGCCACCTGGAACACCACAGCATAATGGTGTGTCCAAACATCATAACCGTACTTTATTAGATATGGTGTGATCTATGATGTCTCTTACCGATCTACCACTATCGTTTTGGGGTTATGCATTAAAGACAGTTGCATTCACGTTTAAAAGGGCACCATCTAAGTCTGTCGAGATGACACAATCTGAACTGTGGTTTGGCAAGAAACCAAAGTTGTCGTTTCTTAAAGTTTGGGATTGTGATGCTTATATGAAAAAGTTTCATCCTGATAAGCTCAAACCCAAATCGGAGAAATATGTCTTCATAGGATACCCAAAGGAGACTATTGGGTACACCTTCTATCACAGATCCGAAGGCAAGACATTCGTTGCTAAGAATGGATCCTTTCTACAGAAGGAGTTTCTCTTGAAAGAAGTGAGTGGGAGGAAAGTAGAACTTGATAAGGTAATTGTACCTTCTCCCTTATTGAAAAGTAGTTCATCACAAGAAATCTGTTCCTGTGACTACTACACCAATTAGTGAGGAAGACTAATGATGATGATCATGTAACTTCAGATCAAGTTAATACCGAATCTCGTAGGTAAACTAGAGTGAGATCCGCACCAAAGTGGTATCGTAATCCTGTTCTGGAAGTCATGTTACTAGACCATGACGAACTTGCGAACTATGAGGAAGCGATGATGAGCCTAGATTCCGCGAAATGGCTTGAGGCCATGAAATCTGAGATGAGATCCATGTATGAGAACAAAGTATGGACTTTGATTGACTTGCCCAATGATCGGCGAGTCATTGAGATTAAATGGATCTTCTGGAGGAAGACGGACGCTGATAGTAGTGTTACTATCTACAAAGCTAGAATTGTTGCAAAAAGGTTTTTTCGACAAGTTCAAGGTGTTGACTATGATGAGAGTTTCTCACTAGTATCTATGCTTAAGTCTGTCCGAATGATGTTAGCAATTGCCGCATTTTATGAAATCCAGCAAATGGATGTCAAAACCGCATTCCTGAATGGATTTCTAGAAGAAGAGTTGTATATGATGCAGCCAGAAGGTTTTGTCGATCCAAAAGGAGCTAACAAAGTGTGCAAGCTCCAGCGATCCATTTATGGACTGGTGCAAGCCTCTCGGAGTTGGAATAAACGCTTTGATAGTATGATCAAGGCATATAGTTTTATACAGACTTGCGGTGAAGCCTATATTTACAAGAAAGTGAGTGGGAGTACTACAACATTTCTGATAAGTATATGTGAATGACATATTGTTGATTGAAAATAATGTAGAATTATTCTGCAAAGCATAAAGGAGTGTTTTTAAAGAAGTTTTTCAAAGAAAGACCTCGGTGAAGCTGCTTACATATTAAGCATCAAAATCTATAGAGATAGATCAAAACGCTTGATAAGTTTTTTCAATGAGTACATACCTTGACAATATTTTGAAGTAGTTCAAAAATGGAACAGTCAAAGAAAGAGTTCTTGGCTGTGTTACAAGGTATGAAATTGAGTAAGACTCAAAGCCCAACCACGGCAGAAGATAGAAAGAGAATGAAAGTCATTCCCTATGCCTCAGCCATAGGTTCTATAAAGTATGCCAGATGTGTACCAGATCTATTGTATACCCTACACTGTGTTAAGCAAGGGAGTACAATAGTGATCTAAGAGTAGATCACTGGACATTGGTCAAAATTATCCTTAGTGGAATAAGGAAATATTTCTCGATTATGGAGGTGACAAAAGGTTCGTCGTAAAAAGTTACGTCGATGCAAGTTTTGACACAGATCTGGATGACTCTAAGTCTCGATCTAGATACATATTGAAAGTGGGAGCAATTAGCTAGAATAGCTCCGTGCAGAGCATTGTAGACATAGAATTCGCAAAATACTTACGGATCTGTATGTGACAGACACGTTGACTAAAATTATCTCACAAGCAAAACATGATCACACCTTAGTACTCTTTGGGTGTTAATCACATAAATGATGTGAACTAGATTATTGACTCTAGTAAACCCTTTGGGTATAGGTCACATGACGATGTGAACTATGGGTGTTAATCACATGGTGATGTGAACTCTTAGTGTTGAATCACATGGCGATGTGAACTAGATTATTGACTCTAGTGCAAGTGGGAGACTGAAGGAAATATGCCCTAGAGGCAATAATAAAGTTATTATTTATTTCCTTATATCATGATAAATGTTTATTATTCATGCTAGAATTGTATTAACCGGAAACATAATACGTGTGTGAATACATAGACAAACAGAGTGTCACTAGTATGCCTCTACTTGACTAGCTCGTTAATCGAAGATGGTTATGTTTCCTAACCATAAACAAAAGAGTTGTTATTTGATTAACGGGATCACATCATTAGATGAATGATCTGATTGACATGACCCATTCCATTAGCTTAGCACCCGATCGTTTAGTATGTTGCTATTGCTTTCTTCATGACTTATACATGTTCCTATGACTATGAGATTATGCAACTCCCGTTTGCCGGAGGAACACTGTTTGTGCTACCAAACGTCACAACGTAACTGGGTGATTATAAAGGAGCTCTATAGGTGTCTCCAAAGGTACATGGTGGGTTGGCGTATTTTGAGATTAGGATTTGTCACTCCGATTGTCGGAGAGGTATCTCTGGGCCCTCTCGGTAATGCACATCACATAAGCCTTGCAAGCATTGCAACTAATGAGTTAGTTGTGAGATGATGTATTACGAAATGAGTAAAGAGACTTGCCGGTAACGAGATTGAACTAGGTATTGAGATACCGACGATCGAATCTCGGGCAAGTAACATACCGATGACAAAGGGAACAACGTATATTGTTATGTGGTCTGACCGATAAAAGATCTTTGTAGAATATGTAGGAGCCAATATGAGCATCCAGGTTCCGCTATTGGTTATTGACCGGAATGTGTCTCGGTCATGTCTACATTGTTCTCGAACCCGTAGGGTCCGCACGCTTAAGGTTTCGATGACAGTTATATTATGAGTTTATGCATTTTGATGTACCGAAGTTTGTTCGGAGTCCCGGATGTGATCACGGACATGCCGAGGAGTCTCGAAATGGTCGAGACATAAAGATTGATATATTGGAAGCCTATATTTGGATATCGTAAGTGTTCCGGATGAAATCGGGATTTTATCGGAGTACCGGGAGGATACCGGAACCCCCCGAGAGGTATATGGGCCTTAGTGGGCTTTAGTGGAAGAGAGGAGAGGTGGCCAGGGCTGGGCCGCGCGCCCCTCCCCCCCTAGTCCGAATAGGACAAGGAGAGGGGGGCCGGCGCCCCCCCTTCCTTCTCTCTCTCCTCTTTTCCCCTCCCGAATCCTAGTCCAACTAGGAAAGGGGGGAATCCTACTCCCGGTGGGAGTAGGACTCCTCCTGGCGCGCCCTCCTCCTGGCCGGCCGCACCCCCCCCCCCATTGATCCTTTATATACGGGGGCAAGGGGCACCCCTTGACACAAGTTGATCCACGTGATCATATTCTTAACCGTGTGCGGTGCCCCCTTCCACCATAGTCCTCGATAATATTGTAGCGGTGCTTAGGCAAAGCCCTGCAACGGTAGTACATCAAGATCATCACCACGCTGTCGTGCTGACGAAACTCTTCCCTGACACTTTGCTGGATCGGAGTCCGGGGATCGTCATCGAGCTGAACGTGTGCTAGAACTCGGAGGTGCTGTAGTTTCGGTGCTTGATCGGTCGGGCCGTGAAGACGTACGACGACATCAACCACGTTGTGCATCCACTGTCGGTCTACAAGGGTACGTAGATCACACTCTCCCCTCTCGTTGCTATGCATCACCATGATCTTGCGTGTGCGTAGGAAAATTTTGAAATTACTACGTTCGCCAACAATTTGATTGGTCGAGATCCAGCTCATGTTTAAAATGACGTCTAAGCCGGAAGGACGAAACGAAGGATCTGATTAAGGAATGTGAGCATTCGCAACATATTGATTCAACAGACTGAAACTAATCATGACTAAGGATGCCAATAAGATTACCGGACTTATGAGGTTAATCATAATGCAAGCAAGCAAGAATTTCAAGAGCAATAGGATGTTGAGGATTTTCGGGGATCGAATGGTATTTTGAAGACTTTTGTGAAATACATTAATCAACTAGGGATGAGCGGATACTCGTTAAGTGCGAGAAATTATCCGTAAGGGTATGTCTACGCCAAAGAGCTGCAAAGCGGTGGGCACAAAGGATTCTCGAATTGTCGAAGAAATTTTCAGGGTATCAAGTAATAACAGGGGCAACTACGAACAAAGGTAAGAACGACAAGTGTAAGCAGTTATCCATAAGGATTTATCGTTGGTCGGGAATAGCAAAAGTGGTGGGCACAAGGTCTTGAGAGAATAACTGAGAGTATCTTCGGAATCGTCTGGTGAAGCGGGCTATCATCTGGAATGAAGGGGATCTTCGGGTGGATGTGATCGCGAGATCCTAAAATTATATTTTAGCAAGATCATTTAACCCGAATAGTAGAGATATTAGATTCCCAGAGAATAGATCGAGTAAAAGATCCTAATACCACCCAAATGGCGACGTGGGCCCATGGGCCGCACAGCCATGTTAGTAAAACAGTTTTCATCGACTAGACTCAACTTCGGCCAAGGAGTGTGGAAGGGGGATTCCTACAGGCAGTCGGCTCTGATACCAACTTGTGACACCCCCGATTCAATCATACACTAATCATACACGCAAACGTGTACGGTCAAGATCAGGGAATCACGACAAGATATCACAACACAACTCTACAAATAAAATAAGTTATACAAGCATCATATTACAAGCCAGGGGCCTCGAGGGCTCGAATACAAGATCTCGATCATAGACGAGTCAGCGGAAGCAACAATATCTGAGTACAGACATAAGTTAAACAAATTTTCCTTAAGAAGGCTAGCACAAACTGGGATACAGGTCGAAAGAGGCGCAGACCTCCTGCCTGGGATCCTCCTGAACTACTCCTGGTCATCATCAGCGGGCTGCACATAGTAGTAGGCACCTCCCGAGTAGTAGTCGTCATCGACAATGGCGTCTGGCTCCTGGGCTCCATCGTCTGGTCGCGGCAATCGAGTATAGAAAGGGGGAAAAGGGGGAGCAAAGCAACCGCGAGTACTCATCCAAAGTACTCTCAAGCAAGGAGCTACACTACATATGTATGCATCAGTACCAAATGGAATAAGGGTATCATATGTGGACTGAACTGCAGAATGCCGGAATAAGAGGGGGATAGCTAGTCCTATCGAAGACTATGCTTCTGGCCACCTCTATCTTGCAGCATGTACAAGAGAGCAGAAGGTAAGTCCACCAAGTAGCATCGTGTAGCATAATCCTACCCGGCGATCCTCTCCTCGTCGCCCTGTTAGAGAGCAACCACCAGGTTGTATCTGGTACTTGGAAGGGTGTGTTTTATTAAGCATCCAGTTCTAGTTGTCATAAGGTTAAGGTACAACTCCAAGTCGTCCTGTTACCGAAGATCACGGCTATTCGAATAGATTAACTTCCCTGCAGGGGTGCACCACATTTCCCAACACGCTCGATCCCCTTTGTCCGGACACACTTTCCTGGGTCATGCCCGGCCTCGGAAGATCAACACGTCGCAGCCCTACCTAGGCACAATAGAGAGGTCAGCATGCCGGTCTAAATCCTATGGCGCAGCGGTCTGGGCCCATCGCCCATTACACACCTGCATGTTGCGTACGCGGCCGGTGAGCAGACCTAGCCCCCCTTATACAAGAGCAGGCGTTCCAGTCCAACCCGGCGCGCGCCGCTTAGTCGCTGACATCATGAAGGCTTCGGCTGATACCACGACGTCGAGTGCCCATAACTGTTCCCACGTAGTTGGTTAGTGCGTATAGGCTAGTAGCCAGACTTAGATCAAATACCCAGATCTCGTTAAGCGTGTTATTTTGAAGTAACCGCGAACGCCGACCAGGGCCAGGCCCACCTCTCTCCTAGGTGGTCTCAACCTGCCCTGTCGCTTTGCCACAAAGTAACAATCGGGGGCCGTCGGGAACCCAGGCCCACCACTACCTGGGTGGAACCACCTGCCCCTTCAACCCCCAACATCAGAATCACTTGCGGGTACTCAATGAGCCGACCCCACTTTAGTAACAACATTTATATGTATAAAGTATATAATATATACCCGTGATCACCTCCCGAGTGATCACGGCCCGGTAGTATAGCATGGCAGACAGACAAGAATGTAGGGCCACTGATGATAAACTAGCATCCTATACTAAGCATTTAGGATTGCAGGTAAGGTATCAACAGCTGTAGCAACAATGACAGACTATGCATCAGAATAGGATTAACGGAAAGCAGTAACATGCTACACTACTCTAATGCGAGCAGTAGAAGGAGAGTACGCGATATTTGGTGATCAAGGGGGGGCTTGCCTGGTTGCTCTGGCAAGAGAGAGGGGTCGTCAACACCGTAGTCGTACTGGGTAGCAGCGGCTTCGGTCTCTGTGTCTAGAGAGAGAAGAGGGGGAAGAAACAATGAATATAATGCAAACAGATGCATAGTGATGCATGACAAGACAAGTAGCGGTGCTAGGGGTGCCCTAACGCTGTATGAGGTGATACCGGTGAAGGGGGGAAACATCCGGGAAAATATCCCCGGCGTTTCGCGTTTTTGGATAGATAAATCAGAGGGGGAAAGTTGCGTGTTCGCTATGCTAGGGATGCGTGGCGGACGAACGGGCTGCATATCCGGATTCGTCTCGTCGTTCTGATCAACTTTCATGTACAAAGTTTTTCCATCCGAGCTACAGTTTATTTTATATTAATTTTAAAAGATTTAAATCATTTTTAGCATTTATTTAATTTATTTTAATTCAACATTATCCAGAATAGTGCTTGCTGATGTCAGCATGACGTCAGCAATCAATAGAGGTGTTGACTGGGTCAAGCTGACGTGTGGGTCCCATCTGTCATTGACACATCGCCCTAACTAACATATTAGTTAGTTTAATTAGGTATTTAGGTTAATTAAGTTCAATTAGTTTAACTAAACATGATTAATTAATTAATTTAATTAATTTAATTATTTTTATAATTCTTTTTTACATTTATTTTCGTTCTTATCCCGGGGCGAGCCCCAGCGGTCAGTGGCTCAACCGAGCCACTCGGTGATGGGCATGCGTCCACACGCACAGAGGCATGGCCGCGGCCGCAGTAGGGCGTCGAAGAGCAGGGACGAGGCGGGGCGTAGGCGGCGTAGTTGGGTGGCGCAGGTGTCAGGACCCCGATCCTAAGTCACACCGATCTAGCATGTAACACATCATATCACTTTGCGGCCTCACGCACGGTATTCCCACGGGTGCCACCTTACCTGGCCCGGGACCGTTTGCGCCTTTTGGCTCACGTATATGATAGTGTCGCTAGCATCCATATGACAAAGAACCCGGGCTGACATGGCTAGTCGTGAACCCAAAGTGGCACTAACTTACAGGGACAGGCATCCATGACCCAGCATCGAACGTGTCGGTCATCAGCGAGTGAATCCAGGCTGTAGTACTGGGCTAGCAGGACTCCGGTGAACCGGGCTGTAGCGGGCTAGCAGGACTCCGGTATTCATCGCGTGACATTTCCCCGAAGGGACAGACACAGGAACGAAGAAGGACACATGCCGGCCAGCCTAAGTATTCCGGAGCAGTAGCAAGCTACCATGGCTCAGTGGAAACACTAGGAGACATTTCCCGGTAAGAGAGGCTACTAAGGATAAACAACTAGATAGTCAGATCCCACACATACTAAGCATTGCAATAACATACACACAATATGCTCGATATGTGCAAATACAACATGGTATCACAAAATGACTCTACAACTCAAGTATTTTATTAGGCTCCGAGGAGCGAGATATTACAAACATGGGTCTCATGACTCAACAATCAGAGCATACAAGTCAAAGCACAAGCGGAAGCTTAACATGTCTGAGTACAGACAACTATAAATGAAAAAGGCTGAGAAGCCTGACTATCTACCAGATCCTGCCGAGGGCACAAAATCGTAGCTGAGGTAACAAGCTAAACGTCGAAGTCCACGTGGAACTACTAGTGAGACTGAAGTCTCTCTGCAAAAACATAAATTAAGCAACGTGAGTACAAATGTACCCAGCAAGACTTACATCAGATCTATCTACATATGCATCATTATCAACAAAGGGGGTGGTGGAGTTTAACTGCAGCAAGCCAGCTTTGACTCGGTGGCTAACCTGAACTATGACTGCAAGTAACTCTTTTGAGGTGGCGCACACGAGTCCACATATTCACCATATCAATACACCACTATGGATCCGCTCCCGTCTCCCTATGAGAACGCCATCCATAGCACTCACGCTTATCTTGCGTATTTTACAGTATCCACTTTCACTTGTCTATGAACTATGCAAGGGGTCCAAGTTTCCATATCCGAGGAATCCGGCTATTCGAATAGATAATGATAACCCTGCAGGGGTGTACTTCTTCACACACGCTTTCGCCACTTATCGCCCTGTACACGTCATGTACCTCGGCAACCTTCAAGCGGAAGCCGGGCGAGGGAGTCGGCCACGACCTGACTAACCGAACAAGTCTCTAGTCCAGGTTTATCGCCTATTCGGGTTCCATCCGCAAGGAGATCCGGCCGGGGTGTCGCTCACGGCCCCAAACGATGTGAGCAGGGTTCCCAAGCCCACCATCCGGGTGCCACTTGGTACACCGTGCCACTGTGCCTAGTCTGTCCCAAGCCCACCTGTACCGGGTGCCACTTGGTAGACTACTAACACTACCTACAAACACCAGAAACTAGTTGCAACTCCTGGACAGAGATCATGTTGATTAATAAGTCGAGAGGGGTCGAGTTACCGGAACCCAATGTGTGGTAGTAACTGGTCATGGATCACAAACACAGAACTCAGTTCCTGAAGACGGCTGCAATGAGACAACCCACCATGTACTCCTACATGGCCTCTCACCGCTACCTTTACCAAATCGTGTTCACACACTTAGCTCACACACAGTAGGACATGTTCACACGCCTCTGATTCATCCCCGATGAATCAGACCTGACTCAACTCTAAGCAGTAGCAGGCATGACAAACAAACATGAATGAGTAGGCACAACAGGGCTCAAACAACTCCTACTCATGCTAGTGGGTTTCATCTATTTACTGTGGCAATGACAGGTCATGCAAAGGATAAAGGGGTTCAACTACCGCAACAAGTAACAATTATGTCGTTGTTGTCCTAATGTAGTAAAAGAGAGCAGGAGCGAGAGAGTGGGATTTTATCGGAATGAACAAGGGGGTTTTGCTTGCCTGGCACTTCTGAAGATAACATTGAGTCTTCATTAGTGTCAACGATCACATCATCGGTATCACGTCTATCGAGAGGGGACAAATACCGGCAAACAAGAAAGAACACAATCAATGCAATGAACAATATGATGCATGCTATGACATGGCAAAATGAATGTGTTTTGGGCTAATGCATCTAGCAACAAGTTAAATGGGGTTGGTTTGAATACAAGATTCAAATTCAAACCCCATATGTGATTATTTAAATGCCATTCACTTCATTTTTCCTAAACAGTAGTGATAAGTTGTTCTAACATGCATGGAAATGGTACAGATGGATTCCTTGAATTTTTCTGATAATTTTTCATATATAATTTATTTAATTTGGAGTTACGGTTGAATTTCTATGAATTTTAGAAGTTTATACAATTTTCTGGAATTAATAAATCATTTCTGATTTATTTTCAACTCCAGAAAAGCTTTACTGCGTCAACATGACGTCGGTGTGACGTCAGCAGGTCAACTGCAGTTGACCAGGTCAAACCTGACCAGTGGGGTCCACTGATCAGTGACCCGGTGTTGTTAGTGACACTGACATGTGGGGTCGGGTCAACTGACGCATCAGCACAGTCAACTCTGACTGGTGGGTCCCGCTTTATTAAACTATCTTAAACAGAAATAAAACCTGGATTAATTAGGGCCTGGGGCCCAGGTGTCATTGTCACTGAACGGGTTAATTAGTGGCGCCATTAGCCGCTATTGACACTGCCACGTCGGCACGGCCGGAGTTAAACCGCCGGCGAGGTCAGCGACGGCCGAACGGCTCGGGTTTCGCCCTCCGGCGACCAAACGCCGCGCGGAGAGGCTCTGTGGGTTCCTAGCGCTCGTGCGCATCCGGAGGAGGCGACGGAAGGGCGCGGGGTGGTTAGCACTCGCCAGAGCGGAGCTTGCGGCGGCGGCCGGAGTTCGGCTAGATGCAGGCGCGGGCTGCAGCTCGCTTCCGAGCAAACGGAGCACACAGGCGGTAGCCACTAGAAGAAGGAGGTCGACCGGGTACTCAGCCGTGACGTTGGCCCGTCGCAGCGACGACGGCGACAAACGCGGCGGCCAGAGCTCACGGGCACTTGCGGGCGGCGGCTATGGAGCGGAATAGAGCACGAGCGAGGAGGGGAAACAGAGAAGATCTTACGGCGGTCCTGGAGATCAGCACGGAAGGCTCGGGGACGGCCTGGCTGCAGCGAATCGACAACGGAGAGGTCCGGCGACCGGCGGTGAAGAAGATGGCGATTGCGTTGCTTCGGTGCCTCCGGGCTCGCGAGATTCGCCGGAGAGGAGCCGCTCGAGGTAGCAGAGGCGATGGACGACTCGAGGAGGCGAGGCATGCGCGGTGGCTACAGATACGGTTGACGGCGGCGAGAGGCGTGCTCGGGGCTGCGAGAGAGAGAGCGGCAGGGGAGAGAGGAGCCGACAGGGAGGGAGTGAGAGGGGGTCGGGGGTGTCGTGGCGTCGCGGAAGGCGACCAGGGCGACGAGGGGGTAGCCAGGCAGGCAAGGAGGAGCTGGCGTGGCTCGCCTGCGCGCCGGGCACGCAGCTGCTTCGGGGCGAGGGGAGGAAGACGACGGAGGGGCTGCAGTGGTGGGCTGGGCCGATTCTGCTGGGCCACCAGGTGGGTGGGCCTCAGGTAAGCGTCGGGTAAGTTTTCTCTGCTCTGTCTTTTACTTATTGTTTTCTATTTTTTTCTGCAGCTTTGTGGCTTTATTAAAAATACTAAATCAATCCCAAAAATCATGCAACTGCTCATGACCACTGTTAGAAATATATCCTACAGTAAACATTTCAGTTTGGGATTATTTGAGCATTTAAAATATTTTATAGTATTTAAATGCCCAAATGCAAATAAGTAATGATTTAAATTCAAAGTCCCAAAAATAAATCCTTTTAAAATGTTCATTATTTTTGGTTTGGATCAAAACCCTTGCCAAAAATATTAAACATCTAAGGAGAGCATTTTGGAGCAATGAATGAGATTTTAGGGTTTTTGCCCTTCTTTTATTTAGGGTTTTTGAGGCTTCCAAAATTCCTCAGTTCAAGTTTCAAAAATTTAAACATGATGCACACATGGAAGCAAGCATAGATCAGGCCAGAACTAGGGATGTGACAACTCACCCCCACTAAACAAAAATCTCGTCCCGAGATTCAAGCGTAGGGTAAGACGAAGGGGAAACGCAAACTAGTATAATCTTCATGATCCAGGGTGCAGTTCAAATGAACGTTGATTTGAACACCATCTTTGTCTTGTCGTCTTGCTCTGAGAACTCCAGCTAATCATGACAAGAAGAGGAAAGGAAAACTCTAGAAGGATCGATCTTCTCGAAGGTCGAACAACTCAGGATTAACTCTCAGAATGAGACGTAGCAACATCTCTCAAGCTGAGAGACGAAGCACACCTCTAGAGGGATGGAGTGGAATAGATGATGAGGGTTCACTAGGTAGACAACAATTCCAGACTTAAGAATGTGGTGATCGGTTGTCAACCTAGCGAGGAATTGAATTGCCATGATACCATACAATGCACCTTGGGGAAGGTGACTCATAGAAATATCCCCTTAAGTGGCAAAAAGAATTACCTTTGATTCAAGGATCATTGAAACTCTTTATACCAGCTTAAGGCAAATCATAATCGATCATATAGAGGGGTTCGATAGAATGGCATACTCGAACTTGGATGATGTGGATTACCTTGTTGAAAACAATGTAATGGATGAATTTGCTTACCACCGGAAATGGAAGAGACCCATGGTAGAATGGTACATTTGCGGTGCAAGCTGGGAACAAAATGCAAATGCTGGGAATGATTCTGGTAACCGGGGAAGAACCCAACAATAGAGAGTGAATTCACTGTTTGAAAAGGTCATAGCATTGCCGAGGAAACTGAGAGCAATCCAATTAGTACCGATGATAACACCTAGCGCTTGGGCGTGCTCTCAAGAACTTGAGCATTTCCATAATTATCAAGGTTTTACCAATATCCGTGTCAAGGATTCTGGCAACACAACTTACTACCATGATGAATGATGAAGGATGATGCAGATGCAAAGGAAGATAACACTTTCTCAGATTTCACCTTAGCGAGGCCAAGGAAACAAAATCTGGATGATCGACCGAGAGACATTTAGCACTCCGCTTCTAATGTTCTCCTTGATGTGCTAGTGTAACCCATTCATAGATATGGTTTGATATCTAGAACATCAACTAAAAGGTCGGACTTCGGGAACACAAAAATCATAAGGCACAACTAGGGAGTAAATCCTACGAAGTCCTTATGGGAAGGTGGCCAACTTCTTCAATCAGGATACTGCAATAATAGGTCTTTCGGCTGGGTGGTGCTGGCCACGACATCCACTTTACCAGTTATCGAGGGACCAATATTATAGTTCTTGGGGAAATGTTCCAACCATCAAGTCTGCCTGAGATTCAGATCTGGTTGGTGTCAGGATATTCCAGACTCATCGAGTCTAGGAAGAAAAACGAAAGTTTGCAACACAAATCGACGAGATGACGTTGCGAAATTCTCGGGGAATGAACTACGATAGTAAGCTCCAAAACATGAGCTGGTTCTGCTACAAACATGTGAACACGATGTCCTAGACAAGCATGACCACGTGGTAGCCTTACAATAAAACACTACCGAGTTCTGGTTGGGAACCATCACCGTGGATAACGAAGTCCTTGCATAAGTCATATGATTAGCTCTTATGAAGGAACTTCTTCTCCTTGAACAAATCAATCAGTGGCTTGGTGTGCTCGGGACACATATGGAATGAAGGTTGCAAGTCTCCAGACCACAGAATACTTCGCACGTGTGCATGACTGATTTGGGATGATTCCAGAGGAAACAAAAACAATCTTTCTCAAATTCATGGTGGCAACTTTCACCAAATGCACGTGTATAAGAGGAAGTCACTCCTTTCATCAAACAAGTACTTCATGAGCTAGCATGAAGAAAATGCTTCCAAAAGTTTCCAACACTAGCTTAATGTTCAGCAGAATTATGGAGAAGACAAAATGATGTTGATGGGCTCAATAACAAATCATCGAGATTTCCATGAAGATGGAATTCCACGACTAGGTGAACATGGTGATAGCATTGGTCAGACCAAAGATGTAATGGTGTATGCTCGAGGAGTCAACCACGAGTAAAACAACATTATGAACATCGTTGGTTCTGATTTGATTTGAGAATAGCCCACACTCAAATCAAAGGATTGATAAGACAATAGGTCCAGCAACTGATCACAGGGACCAACCGATGAAGATATCATCTTTCTTCAACACACACTACACAAGAATATCCCTTTGGAACGAACTAAGTCCGGCAAGCTTTTATCTTCCAACTCTCCAAGTTGTTGTCTAGCTTAACCAACTAGCTCAGGGATATCTAACACCGATCTTGGAGAGAGAGTGGTTTACAAGAAACCAACTTGATCACGAGCTCAACATAGCGGTCAGGTAACAACCTGGTGATACCTCCGAGAAGATCTTCGAGAAATCACGAACCACCGATATGTTACTAAGCTCGAGAGCAATCTCGCTTTTGAGGGCAAGACGATATGATCAAATGAGTGAGGACTTGACAAAATCCTAACTCATCGATTGAAAAATGCACCAGGAGTAAGGACTAGGTAGCACGATCAATCTTAGAATGATGACTCAATAATCAGCACGCTAAGAATGAGGTTGTTGTCCATTTAACTACCAAGCAACGGAGTTGCTAGCAGTATTGATTTCACACACCACGATTCACTTGTCGGCATTCCGGTTACAATAACACAGGAACCGAGGAATGAACAATGATGGCAAGAAGTATCACTGTACCAAGAATTCATAGGATGGTGTGCAATTCCTATAACAATCCCGATATAAAGATGGTAATACTCCAAGGTAGAACAGAGCAAAAGCTGGATTGGTATTTTGATCTGCGGAGTACAATTGTTTTAACCCAATCCTAGATATGGATGAGGTACTGGAGTTTGTTTCTCCTAGTCATTCCAGAATAGAATGGCTTGACGGACCACAAGAGTAATAGGTATCGATGAACGATTGCACGCATACTCTTGACTATCAATTGATAGACGAGGGTCAGAAGACAACTAAAGAGGGACAACTCAAGGAACATACGATTTTCTGAGTTGTGGATGCATGGTTTAACATGTCGAACGAAGTTCAACATATTTCTTCCGGATAACCCATGCAGAAAGGTAGAACTGGCAGAGCCACAATATATAATGGAGAACTCATCAAGAGCACTCTGGTTGTGATTGTTCAGTTCAACGAGGAACTTCTGCCATAAGTAGTTCATGGTATTTGAAAGAAGAAGATACCACGGACTCCAAGGACTATCGCAAAGGTTACTAATAACCTAAGGGAGCTAGCAATTACTATCAACATGAAGTAAGTAGGGTGAATCTCGGGTTCAAAACCCAAGGAATAGAATACCTACTCCTAAGTAGCACCACGAGATGCTTTCGAGAATGATGGCCAGAATCTTCACACTGGGAACACAAAACGTTGCTAGATTACTAGGTGACTCCCTAGAACACCTAGGGTCATAATAATTATTCCAACATATATGTCGAGGCAATAAAGTACCTCAACTCACTAATTTGTGTGATTGATCTGACCAAAAGGACATCGGGAACGGAAGAACGGATTTGCAAATGCATCAGATTGTTTAGAAACCTGAGATGACTCGGACAGCATAACGGCGGTAAATGCTCAAAAAGATTTGAGACAATCACAAAAATGGTGGCATAACCACTCGGAAGCACAATATCAAGGTTTCGAGATCAACAGTTAACATACAGAAGTAGTAAAGGCTGAACTGAGATTTAAAACTAACAATTCTATAGGTCTATGGATTAGTAACACGTCATCCTGAGAGATAGAAGAGAATTTTAGTTCTTAATCCCCGTAGAAAAGAAGAGTTGACTCAGATCAGAAGGACATAAGGTAAAGGAGTAAAAACAGCCTTACGTTCCATCCCACAATCAATTCCCTTATATAACTAAAGCATTTCTAGACTCAACTTCGACCAGTTTGGCTTGGTAATCCTACAGGCAGTCAAGCTCTGATACCAACGCCGTCAGGACCCCGATCCTAAGTCACACCGATCTAGCATGTAACACATCATATCACTTTGCGGCCTCACGCACGGTATTCCCACGGGTGCCACTACCTGGCCCGGGACCGTTTGCGCCTTTTGTCTCACGTATATGATAGTGTTGCTAGCATCCATATGACAAAGAACCCGGGCTGACATGGCTAGTCGTGAACCCAAAGTGGCACTAACTTACAGGGACAGGCATCCATGACCCAGCATCGAACGTGTCGGTCATCGGCGAGTGAATCCAGGCTATAGCACTGGGCTAGCAGGACTCCGGTGAACCGGGCTGTAGCGGGCTAGCAGGACTCCGGTATTCATCGCGTGATATTTCCCCGAAGGGACAGACACAGGAACGAAGAAGGACACATGCCGGCTAGCCTAAGTGTTCCGGAGCAGTAGCAAGCTACCATGGCTCAGTGGAAACACTAGGAGACATTTCCCGGTAAGAGAGGCTACTAAGGATAAACAACTAGATAGTCAGATCCCACACATACCAAGCATTGCAATAACATACACACAATATGCTCGATATGTGCAAATACAACATGGTATCACAAAATGACTCTACAACTCAAGTATTTTATTAGGCTCCGAGGAGCGAGATATTACAAACATGGGTCTCATGACTCAACAATCAGAGCATACAAGTCAAAGCACAAGCGGAAGCTTAACATGTCTGAGTACAGACAACTATAAATGAAAAAGGCTGAGAAGCCTGACTATCTACCAGATCCTGCCGAGGGCACAAGATCGTAGCTGAGGTAACAAGCTAAACGTCGAAGTCCACGTGGAACTACTAGTGAGACTGAAGTCTCTCTGCAAAAACATAAATTAAGCAACGTGAGTACAAATGTACCCAGCAAGACTTACATCAGATCTATCTACATATGCATCATTATCAACAAAGGGGGTGGTGGAGTTTAACTGCAGCAAGCCAGCTTTGACTCGGTGGCTAACCTGAACTACGACTGCAAGTAACTCTTTTGAGGTGGCGCACACGAGTCCACATATTCACCATATCAATACACCACTATGGATCCGCTCCCGTCTCCCTACGAGAACGCCATCCATAGCACTCACGCTTATCTTGCGTATTTTAGAGTATCCACTTTCACTTGTCCATGAACTATGCAAGGGGTCCAAGTTTCCATATCCGAGGAATCCGGCTATTCGAATAGATAATGATAACCCTGCAGGGGTGTACTTCTTCACACACGCTTTCACCACTTATCGCCCTGTACACGTCATGTACCTCGGCAACCTTCAAGCGGAAGCCGGGCGAGGGAGTCGGCCACGACCTGACTAACCGAACAAGTCTCTAGTCCAGGTTTATCGCCTATTCGGGTTCCATCCGCAAGGAGATCCGGCCGGGGTGTCGCTCACGGCCCCAAACGATGTGAGCAGGGTTCCCAAGCCCACCATCCGGGTGCCACTTGGTACACCGTGCCACTGTGCCTAGTCTGTCCCAAGCCCACCTGTACTGGGTGCCACTTGGTAGACTACTAACACTACCTACAAACACCAGAAACTAGTTGCAACTCCTGGACAGAGATCATGTTGATTAATAAGTCGAGAGGGGTCGAGTTACCGGAACCCAATGTGTGGTAGTAACTGGTCATGGATCACAAACACAGAACTCAGTTCCTGAAGACGGCTGCAATGAGACAACCCACCATGTACTCCTACATGGCCTCTCACCGCTACCTTTACCAAATCGTGTTCACACACTTAGCTCACACACAGTAGGACATGTTCACACGCCTCTGATTCATCCCCGATGAATCAGACCTGACTCAACTCTAAGCAGTAGCAGGCATGACAAACAAACATGAATGAGTAGGCACAACAGGGCTCAAACAACTCCTACTCATGCTAGTGGGTTTCATCTATTTACTGTGGCAATGACAGGTCATGCAAAGGATAAAGGGGTTCAACTACCGCAACAAGTAACAATTATGTCGTTGTTGTCCTAATGTAGTAAAAGAGAGCAGGAGCGAGAGAGTGGGATTTTATCGGAATGAACAAGGGGGTTTTGCTTGCCTGGCACTTCTGAATATAACATTGAGTCTTCATCAGTGTCAATGATCACATCATCGGTATCACGTCTATCGAGAGGGGACAAATACCGGCAAACAAGAAAGAACACAATTAATGCAATGCACAATATGATGCATGCTATGACATGGCAAAATGAATGTGTTTTGGGCTAATGCATCTAGCAACAAGTTAAATGGGGTTGGCTTGAATACAAGATTCAAATTCAAACCCCATATGTGATTATTTAAATGCCATTCACTTCATTTGTCCTAAACAGTAGCGATAAGTTGTTCTAACATGCATGGAAATGGTACAGATGGATTCCTTGAATTTTTCTGATAATTTTTCATATATAATTTATTTAATTTGGAGTTACGGTTGAATTTCTATGAATTTTAGAAGTTTATACAATTTTCTGGAATTAATAAATCATTTCTGATTTATTTTAAACTCCAGAAAAGCTTTACTGCGTCAGCATGACGTTGGTGTGACGTCAGCAGGTCAACTGCAGTTGACCAGGTCAAACCTGACCAGTGGGGTCCACTGATCAGTGACCCGGTGTTGTTAGTGACACTGACATGTGGGGTCGGGTCAACTGACGCGTCAGCACAGTCAACTCTGACTGGTGGGTCCCGCTTTATTAAACTATCTTAAACAGAAATAAAACCTGGATTAATTAGGGCCTGGGGCCCAGGTGTCATTGTCACTGGACGGGTTAATTAGTGGCGCCATTAGCCGCTATTGACACTGCCACGTCGGCACGGCCGGAGTTAAACCGCCGGCGAGGTCAGCGACGGCCGAACGGCTCGGGTTTCGCCCTCCGGCGACCAAACGCCCCGCGGAGAGGCTCTGTGGGTTCCTAGCGCTCGTGCGCATCCGAAGGAGGCGACGGAAGGGCGCGGGGTGGTCAGCACTCGCCGGAGCGGAGCTTGCGGCGGCGGCCGGAGTTCGGCTAGATGCAGGCGCGGGCTGCAGCTTGCTTCCGAGCAAACGGAGCACACAGGCGGTAGCTACTAGAAGAAGGAGGTCGACCGGGTACTCAGCCGTGACGTTGGCCCGTCGCAGCGACGACGGTGACACCCGCTGCGGTCGGAGCTCACGGGCACTTGCGGGCGGCGGCTATGGAGCGGAATAGAGCACGAGCGAGGAGGGGAAACAGAGAAGATCTTACGGCGGTCCTGGAGATCAGCACGGAAGGCTCGGGGACGGCCTGGCTGCAGCGAATCGACAACGAAGAGGTCCGGCGACCGGCGGTGAAGAAGATGGCGATTGCGTTGCTTCGGTGCCTCCGGGCTCGCGAGATTCGCCGGAGAGGAGCCGCTCGAGGTAGCAGAGGCGATGGACGACTCGAGGAGGCGAGGCGTGCGCGGTGGCTACAGATACGGTTGACGGCGGCGAGAGGCGTGCTCGGGGCTGCGAGAGAGAGAGCGGCAGGGGAGAGAGGAGCCGACAGGGAGGGAGTGAGAGGGGGTCGGGGGTGTCGTGGCGTCGCGGAAGGCGACCAGGGCGACGAGGGGGTAGCCAGGCAGGCAAGGAGGAGCTGGCGCGGCTCGCCTGCGCGCCGAGCACGCAGCTGCTTCGGGGCGAGGGGAGGAAGACGACGGAGGGGCTGCAGTGGTGGGCTGGGCCGATTCTGCTGGGCCACCAGGTGGGTGGGCCTCAGGTAAGCGTCGGGTAAGTTTTCTCTGCTCTGTCTTTTACTTATTGTTTTCTATTTTTTTTCTGCAGCTTTGTGGCTTTATTAAAAATATTAAATCAATCCCAAAAATCATGCAACTGCTCATGACCACTGTTAGAAATATATCCTACAGTAAACATTTCAGTTTGGGATTATTTGAGCATTTAAAATATTTTATAGTATTTAAATGCCCAAATGCAAATAAGTAATGATTTAAATTCAAAGTCCCAAAAATAAATCCTTTTAAAATGTTCATTATTTTTGGTTTGGATCAAAACCCTTGCCAAAAATATTAAACATCTAAGGAGAGCATTTTGGAGCAATGAATGAGATTTTGGGGTTTTTGCCCTTCTTTTATTTAGGGTTTTTGAGGCTTCCAAAATTCCTCAGTTCAAGTTTCAAAAATCTAAACATGATGCACACATGGAAGCAAGCATAGATCAGGCCAGAACTAGGGATGTGACAGCAGGCGAGGCACGACAACGGGCGCGCGGGCTACGAACACGGCGAGGACGCCAGGCGGGGCAGCGGGAGCAGTGGGGCGTCGGGGCAGTGCGTGGATGGGCGCCGACGTGGAGCAGCGGCAACAGGCGAGGGGCGGCGCCGGTGCGGCCTCGCAGAGGGAGGGAGGGGACCACAGGCGCTGGCCGGCAGCAGCGAACGCAGGGGCGACGCGGTGGAGGCAGAGGTGGGAGCCGAGCAGCGGCAGGGCTACGTCGGCGGCGCGAGCACGGGCGTGGGGAGCGGCGTCGCAATAGCAGTGCCGGTGAGGCAACGCACGAGGGGGTGGCCAGGTCGGTCTCTGCGCAGTGAGCGGCGGTGTTCTACGGCTAAGAGGGCGGGACAGGGGAGGAGGACGAGGTCCTCACCCACGTTGTCGGGAAGAGGGCGTTGAGGCTTGGGGTAGTCCAGCGAGGGAGAGGATGGGGAGATCCGGCGATGGGGTCCGGCACGTCGAGGCAGCGGGGGCGTCCAGCGACGCGACGCCGTGGAGGAGGACGAAGGCGCGGCGGCGCGGCGTCGGGCGGCGATGCATCAGGGTCGAGCGACGGGGCGGGAGCGTTGGAGGACGTGGCGGCGCGAGAGGGAGGGAGCCGCGAGGAGGAGGCCGGAGGGCGGCGCTCGGCGCCGGCGGGTGGCGACTGTCCTCGGGCGCGGGCGCTCCGAGAGGAGGGGAGCGAACAGGGGCGCCCGTCCTCCGTGCGTGTGTG
>NC_041382.1:274939813-274965660 GCF_002162155.2 Triticum dicoccoides | reverse complement strand
GTGTGTGTTCTTCATGGGTGACGGCGCGGGGAGGGAACGAGGGAGAGTGGGGGATCGTGGGGGAACCGGGGTGTAGTGGGCTAGGGTTGCAGGGTGGGGGGTTATGCAGGGGTGCGGCTGGGCCAACCTAATGGCCTGGTGCCCTGCTGGGCCGAACGACCCAGTGAAGGGGGGTCTTGCTTCCTTTTTTGCTTTGTTTTGTTTTTGTTTTACTTTACTTTTTATGTTTATAGTTTAGAATCTAATTATTTTAGTTTTGTAAAACACACCTTTAGCACCTAGATTATCATATCAAGTTAGACCAAGGCCATAGAAAGTTTAGTGCCAAATTAAATTAGTTCAATGTTATATTAACTATAAAAGGCATTTACTTAATTGTTTTACCTACTATTTTAATTATTGTAGAGCCGTTAAACACTTCGTTAAAGTTTGTTTTTGCCACCACAATTACCTAGGATTTATCCGACACATTTAGAACATTTTTGTTTTAGCGTTTGATATTTTTTTGCTGTTTGCTTGATTTTGAATTTGAATTTGAATCGGTTTTGAATCAACACAATATTAGCAACAGTAATCAAAATGATGTGGCATCGTTCACAAAGTTTTACTGTAGCTTAATTACCCGGCCGTCACAGTCGTCAAGCCCGGCACGATACGCACGGTCCTCCACCTTGTGGTCTCCCGTGCTTGGCCGCTGCACCAGATGGACGTCTCCAACGCCTTCCTCCATGGTCACCTCGAGGAGTAGGTCTTCTGCCAGCAGCCCACCGGATTTGTTGACCCGGCGCTTCCCGACCACGTGTGTCTGCTTTCGCGGTCCTTGTACGGACTCATATAGGCTCCGCGCGCTTGGTACCAGCACATCGTGGCGTTTCTCCACCAGCTTGGGTTCCGCTCTACCCGCTCGGATGCCTCACTCTTCGTCTATCATCAGGGCTATGACACGTGAAGGAAATAAGCCCTAGAGGCAATAATAAAGTTATTATTTATTTCCTTATTTCATGATAAATGTTTATTATTCATGCTAGAATTGTATTAACCGGAAACATAATACATGTGTCAATACATAGACAAACAGAGTGTCACTAGTATGCCTCTACTTGACTAGCTCGTTGAATCAAAGATGGTTATGTTTCCTAGCCATAGACATGAGTTGTCATTTGATTAACGGGGTCACATCATTAGAGAATGATGTGATTGACTTGACCCATTCCGTTAGCATAGCACTTGATCGTTTAGTATGTTGCTATTGCTTTCTTCATAACTTATACATGTTCCTATGACTATGAGATTACGCAACTCCCGTTTACCGGAGGAACACTTTGTGTGCTACCAAACGTCACAACGTAACTGGGTGATTATAAAGGTGCTCTACAGGTGTCTCCAAAGGTACTTGTTGGATTGGCGTATTTTGAGATTAGGATTTGTCACTCCGATTGTCGGAGAGATATCTCTAGGCCCACTCGGTAATGCACATCACTATAAGCCTTGCAAGCATTGCAACTAATGAGTTAGTTGCGGGATGATGTGTTACGGAACGAGTAAAGAGACTTGCCGGTAACGAGATTGAACTAGGTATTGAGATACCGACGATTAAATCTCGGGCAAGTAACATACCGATGACAAAGGAAACAACGTATGTTGTTATGCGGTCTGGCCGATAAAGATCTTCGTAGAATATGTGGAAGCCAATATGAGCATCCAGGTTCCGCTATTGGTTATTGACCGGAGACGTGTCCCGGTCATGTCTACATAGTTCTCGAACCCGTAGGGTCCGCACGCTTAAAGTTCGATGACGGTTATATTATGAGTTTATGTGTTTTGATGTACCGAAGGAGTTCGGAGTCCCGGATGAGATCGAGGACATGGCGAGGAGTCTCGAAATGGTCGAGACGTAAAGATCGATATATTGGACGACTATATTCGGACATCGGAAAGGTTCCGAGTGATTCGGGTATTTTCGGGAGTACCGGGGAGTTACGGGAATTCGTATTGGGCCTTAATGGGCCATACAGGAAAGGAGAGAAAGGCCTCAAAGGGTGGCCGCACCCCTCCCCATGGGCTGGTCCGGATTGGACTAGGGAGGGGGGCGCCCCCTTCCTTCCTTCTCCTTTTCCCTTCCCTTTCCTTCTCTCCTACTCCTACTACTTGGAAGGGATCCTAGTTCTATTAGGAAAGGGGGAATCCTACTCCCGGTGGGAGTAGGACTCCCCTAGGGCGCGCCATAGAGAGGGCCGGCCCCTCCCCTCCTCCACTCCTTTATATACGTGGCCAGGGGGCATCCCATAGACATAACAATTGATCTCTTGATCTCTTAGCCGTGTGCGGTGCCCTCCTCCACCATAATCCACCTCGATCATATCGTAGCGGTGCTTAGGCGAAGCCCTACCTCGGTAGAACATCATCATCGTCACCACGCCGTCGTGCTGACGAAACTCTCCCTCAACACTCGGCTGGATCAGAGTTCGAGGGACGTCATCGAGTTGAACGTGTGCAGAACTCGGAGGTGCCGTGCGTTCGGTACTTGATCGGTCGGATCGTGAAGACGTACGACTACATCAATCGTGTTGTGCTAACGCTTCCGCTTTCGGTCTACGAGGGTACGTGGACAACACTCTCCTCTCTCGTTGCTATGCATCACCATGATCTTGCGTGTGCATAGGAAATTTTTTGAAATTACTACGTTCCCCAACAGTGGCATCCGAGCCTAGGTTTTATGCATTGATGTTGTGCACGACTAGAACACAAGTGAGTTGTGGGCGATATAAGTCATACTTCTTACCACCATGTCATACTTTGGTTCGGCGGTATTGTTGGATGAAGCGGCCCGGACCGACATTACGCGTACGCTTACGCAAGACTGGTTCTACCGACGTGCTTTGCACACAGGTGGCTGGCGGGTGTCAGTTTCTCTAACTTTAGTTGAACCAAGTGTGGCTATGCCCGGTCCTTGCGAAGGTTAAAACAGCACCAACTTGACAAACTATCGTTGTGGTTTTGATGCGTAGGTAAGAACGGTTCTTGCTTAAGCCCGTAGCAACCACGTAAAACTTGCAACAACAAAGTAGAGGATGTCTAACTTGTTTTTGCAGGGCATGTTGTGATGTGATATGGTCAAGACATGATGCTAAATTTTATTGTATGAGATGATCATGTTTTTGTAACCGAGTTATCCGCAACTGGCAGGAGCCATATGGTTGTCGCTTTATTGTATGCAATGCAATTGCGCTGTAATGCTTTACTTTATCACTAAGCGGTAGCGATAGTCATGGAAGCATAAGATTGGCGAGACGACAACAATGCTACGGTGGTGATCAAGGTGTCGCGCCGGTGACGATGGTGATCATGACGGTGCTTCGGAGATGGAGATCACAAGCACAAGACGATGATGGTCATATCATATCACTTATATTAATTGCATGTGATGTTTATCTTTTAATGCATCTTATTTTGCTTAGTTCGACGGTAGCTTTATAAGATGATCTCTCACTAAATTTTAAGATAAAAAGTGTTCTCCCTGAGTATTCACCGTTGCCAAAGTTCGTCGTGCCCAGACACCACGTGATGATCGGGTGTGATAAGCTCTACGTCCATCTACAACGGGTGCAAGCCAGTTTTGCACACGCAGAATACTCAGGTTAAACTTGACGAGCCTAGCATATGCAGATATGGCCTCGGAACACTGAGACCGAAAGGTCGAGCGTGAATCATATAGTAGATATGATGAACATAGTGATGTTCACCATTGAAAACTACTCCATTTCATGTGATGATCGGTTATGGTTTAGTTGATTTGGATCACGTGATCACTTAGACGATTAGAGGGATGTCTTTCTAAGTGGGAGTTCTTAAGTAATATGATTAATTGAACTTAAATTTATCATGAACTTAGTCCTGGTAGTATTAGCATATCTATGTTGTAGATCAATAGCTCGCGTTTAGCTCCACTGTTTTATTTTAGATATGTTCCTAGAGAAAACTAAGTTGAAAGATGATAGTAGCAATAATGTGGACTGGGTCCGTGATCTGAGGTTTATCCTCATTGCTGCACAGAAGAATTATGTCCTTGATGCACCGCTAGGTGACTGACCTATTGCAGGAGCAGATGCAGATGTTATGAACATTTGGCTAACTCAATATGATGACTACTTGATAGTTTAGTGCACCATGCTTAACGGCTTAGAATCGGGGCTTCAAAGACGTTTTGAACGCCATGGAGCATATAAGATGTTCCAAGAGTTGAAATTGGTATTTCATACTCATGCCCGTGTCGAGAGGTATGACCTCTGACAGTACTTTGCCTACAAGATGGAGGAGAATAGCTCAACCAGTGAGCATGTGCTCAGATTGTCTGAGTACTACAATTTCTTGAATCAAGTGGGAGTTAATCTTCCAGATAAGAGAGTAATTGACAAAGTTCTCTAGTCACTATCACCGAGTTACTAGAACTTAGTGATGAACTATAATATGCAAGGGATGACAAAAGTAATTCCCAAGCTCTTCGTGATGCTGAAATCAACGAAGGTAGAAATCAAGAAAAGCATCAAGTGTTGATGGTTGACAAAGACCACTAGTTTCAAAAGGGGCAAAGGGAAGAAAGGGAACTTCAAGAAGAACGGCAAGCAAGTTGCTGCTCAAGTGAAGAAGCCCAAGTCTGGACCTAAGCCTGAGACTGAGTGCTTCTATTGTAAAGGGACTGGTCACTAGAAGCGGAACTGTCCCAAGTATTTGGCGGATAAGAAGGATGGCAAAGTGAACAAAGGTATATTTGATATACAGATTATTGATGTGTATTTTACTAGTGTTCATAGCAACCCCTCGGTGTTTGATACTGGTTCAGTTGCTAAGAGTAGTAACTCGAAACGGGAGTTGCAGAATGAACAAAGACTAGTTAAGGGTGAAGTGACGATGTGTGTTGGAAGTGGTTCCAAGATTGATATGATCATCATCGCACACTCCCTATACTTTTGGGATTAGTGTTGAACCTAAATAAGTGTTATTTGGTGTTTGCGTTGAGCATGAATATGATTTGATCATGTTTATTGCAATACGGTTATTCATTTAAGTAAGAGAATAAATTGTTGTTCTGTTTACATAAATAAAACCTTCTATGGTCATACACCCAATGAAAATGGTTTGTTGGATCTCAATTGTGGTGATACACATTCTCATAATATTGAAGCCAAAAGATGCAAAGTTAATAATGATAGTGCAACTTATTTGTGGCACTGCCGTTTAGGTCATATTGGTGTAAAGCGCATGAAGAAAATCCATGCTGATGGGCTTTTGGAATCACTTGATTATGAATCAGTTGATGCTTGCGAACCGTGCCTCATGGGCAAGATGACTAAGACTCCGTTCTCCGGAACAATGGAGCAAGCAACTGACTTATTGGAAATAATACATACTGATGTATGCAGTCCGATGAATGTTGAGGCTCGCGGCGGGTATCGTTATTTTCTGACCTTCACAGATGATTTGAGCTGATATGGGTATATCTACTTGATGAAACATAAGTCTGAAACATTTGAAAAGTTCAAAGAACTTCAGAGTGAAGTGGAAAATCATCGTGACAAGAAAATAAAGTTTCTACGATCTGATCGCAGAGACAAATATTTGAGTTACGAGTTTGATCTACAATTAAAACAATGTGGAATAGTTTCACAAAATCATGCCACCTGGAACACCACAGCATAATGGTGTGTCCAAACGGCATAACCGTACTATTATTGGATATAGTGCAACCTATGATGTTTCTTACCGATTAATCACTATAGTTTTGGCGTTATGCATTAGAGACAGCTGCATTCACGTTAAAAAGGGCACCATCTAAATCCGTTGAGGCGACACCGTATGAACTGTGGTTTGGCAAGAAACCAAAGTTGTCGTTTCTTAAAGTTTGAGGTTGCAATGCTTATGTGGAAAAGTTTCAACCTGATAAGCTCAAACCCAAATCGGAGAAGTGCGTCTTCATAGGATACCCAAAAGAAAATGTTGGGTACACCTTCTATCACAGATCCAAAGGCAAGTTGTTCATTGCTGAGAATGGATCCTTTCTAGAGAAGGAGTTTCTCTCGAAAGAAGTGAGTGGGAGGAAAGTAGAACTTGATGAGATAATTGTACCTGCTCCCTTATTGGAAAGTAGTTCATCATAGAAATCTGTTCCTGTGACTACTACACCAATTAGTGAGGAAGCTAATGAAGATGATCATGTAACTTCAGATCAAGTTACTACCGAACCTCGTAGGTAAACCAGAGTGAGATCCGCACCAAAGTGGTACGGTAATCCTGTTCTGGAGGTCATGTTACTTGACCATGACGAGCCTGCGAACTATGAGGAAGCGATGATGAACCCAGATTCCGCGAAATGGCTTGAGGCCATGAAATCTGAGATGAGATCCATGTATGAGAACAAAGTATGGACTTTGATTGACTTGCCCATTGATCGGCGAGCCATTGAGATTAAATGGATCTTCAAGAGGAAGACGGACGCTAATAGTAGTGTTACTATCTACAAAGCTAGAATTGTTGCAAAAAGGTTTTTGACAAGTTCAAGGTGTTGACTACGATGAGAGTTTCTCACTCGTATCTATGCTTAAGTCTGTCCGAATCATGTTAGCAATTGCCGCATTTTATGATATCTGGCAAATGGATAAACAAAACTACATTCCTTAATGGATTTATTAAAGAAGAGTTGTATATGATGCAACCAGAAGGTTTTGTCAATCCTAAAGGTACTAACAAAATATGCAAGCTCCAGCGATCCATCTATGGACTGATGCAAGCATCTCGGAGTTGGAATATACGCTTTGATAAGTTGATCAAAGCATATAGTTTTATACAGACTTGCGGTGAAGCCTGTATTTACAAGAAAGTGAGTGGGAGCACTACAACATTTCTGATAAGTATATGTGAATGACATATTGTTGATCGGAGATAATGTAGAATTATTCTGCAAAGCATAAAGGAATGTTTGAAAGGAGTTTTTTAAAGAAAGACTTCAGTGAAGCTGCTTACATATTGAGCATCAAGATCTATAGAGATAGATAAAGACGCTTGATAAGTTTTTCAATGAGTACATACCTTAACAAGATTTTGAAGTAGTTCAAAATGGAACAGTCAAAGAAGGAGTTCTTGCCTGTGTTACAAGGTGTGAAGTTGAGTAAGACTCAAAACCCGAGCACGGCAGAAGATAGAGAGAGAATGAAAGTCATTCCCTATGCCTCAGCCATAGGTTCTATAAAGTATGCCATGATGTGTACCAGACCTATTGTATACCCTGCCCTGAGTTTAGCAAGGGAGTACAATAATGATCTAGGAGTAGATCACTGGACATTGGTCAAAAATTATCCTTAGTGGAATAAGGATATGTTTCTCGATTATGGAGGTGACAAAAAGGTTCGTCGTAAAGGGTTACGTTGATGCAAATTTTGACATTGATCCAGATGACTCTAAATCTCAATCTGGATACATATTGAAAGTGGGAGCAATTAACTAGAGTAGCTCCGTGCAGAGCATTGTTGACATAGAAATTTACAAAATACTTACGGATCTGAATGTGGCAGACCCGTTGACTAAACATCTCTCACAAGCAAAACATGATCACACCTTAGTACTCTTTGGGTGTTAATCACATAGCAATGTGAACTACATTATTGAATCTAGTAAACCCTTTGGGTGTTGGTCACATGACGATGTGAACTATGGGTGTTAATCACATGATGATGTGAACTATTGGTGTTAAATCACATGGCGATGCGAACTAGATTATTGACTTTAGTGCAAGTGGGAGACTGAAGGAAATATGCCCTAGAGGCAATAATAAAGTTATTATTTATTTCCTTATTTCATGATAAATGTTTATTATTCATGCTAGAATTGTATTAACCGGCAACATAATACATGTGTGAATACATAGACAAACAGAGTGTCACTAGTATGCCTCTACTTGACTAGCTCGTTGAATCAAAGATGGTTAAGTTTCCTAGCCATAGACATGAGTTGTCATTTGATTAACGGGGTCACATCATTAGAGAATGTTGTGATTGACTTGACCCATTCCGTTAGCATAGCACTTGATCATTTAGTTTGTTGCTATTGCTTTCTTCATAACTTATACATGTTCCTATGACTATGAGATTATGCAACTCCCATTTACCGGAGAAACACTTTGTGTGCTACCAAAACGTCACAACGTAACTGGATGATTATAAAGGTGCTCTACAGGTGTCTCCAAAGGTACTTGTTGGGTTGACGTATTTCAAGATTAGGATTTGTCACTCCGATTGTCGGAGAGGTATCTCTGGGCCCACTCGGTAATGCACATCACTATAAGCGTTGCAAGCATTGCAACTAATGAGTTAGTTGCGGGATGATGTGTTACGGAACGAGTAAAGAGACTTGCCGGTAACGAGATTGAACTAGGTATTGAGATACCGACGATCAAATCTCGAGCAAGTAACATACCGATGACAAAGGGAACAACGTATGTTGTTATGCGGTCTGACCGGTAAAGATCTTCGTAGAATATGTGGGAGCCAATATGAGCATCCAGGTTCCGCTATTGGTTATTGACCAGAGACGTGTCTCGGTCATGTCTACATAGTTCTCGAACCCGTAAGGTCCGCACGCTTAAAATTCGATGACGATTATATTATGAATTTATGTGTTTTGATGTACCGAAGGAGTTCGGAGTCCCGGATGAGATCGGGGAAATGACGAGGAGTCTCGAAATGGTCGAGACGTAAAGATCGATATATTGGACGACTATATTCGGACATCGGAAAGGTTCCGAGTGATTCGGATATTTTCGGGAGTACCGGTGAAGGACGGGAATTCGTATTGGGCCTTAATGGGCCATACGGGAAAGGAGAGAAAGGCCTCAAAGGGTGGCCGCACCCCTCCCCATGGGCTGGTCCGAATTGGACTAGGGAGGGGGGCGCCCCCTTCCTTCCTTCTTCTTTTCCCTTCCCTTTCCTTCTCTCCTACTCCTACTACTTGGAAGGGATCCTAGTTCTACTAGGAAAGGGGGAATCCTACTCCCGGTGGGAGTAGGACTCCCCTAGGGCACGCCATAGAGAGGGCCGGCCCCTCTCCTCCTTCACTCCTTTATATACGTGGCCAGGGGCACCCCATAGACACAACAATTGATCTCTTAATCTCTTAGGCATGTGCGGTGCCCCCTCCACCATAATCCACCTCGATCATATCGTAGCGGTGCTTAGGCGAAGCCCTGCGTCGGTAGAACGTCATCATCGTCATCACACCGTCGTGCTGACGAAACTCTCCCTCAACACTCGGCTGGATCAGAGTTCGAGGAACGTCATCGAGTTGAATGTGTGCAGAACTCGGAGGTGTCGTGCGTTCGGTACTTGATCGGTCGGATCGTGAAGACGTACGACTACATCAACCGTGTTGTGCTAACGCTTCCGCTTTCGGTCTACGAGGGTACGTGGACAACACTCTCCTCTCTCGTTGCTATGCATCACCATGGTCTTGCGTGTGCGTAGGAAAATTTTTTAAATTACTATGTTCCCCAACAACACGGCCTACTTGCTGCTCTATGTCGACGACATCATCCTGACGGCATGTACGGCTGGTCTCCTCAGTCAGCTCACGGCTCATCTTCGCGATGAGTTCGCCATCAAGGACTTGGGTCCTTTGCACTACTTTCTCGGGGTCGAGGTGGTGCTTCGTCCGGATGTCTTCTTCCTTCATCAGCGGAAGTACGCTCACGAGCTCCTGGAGCACGCTGGCATGCTTAACTGCAAGCCCGCCGCTACGCCTGTTGATAGGAAGGCCAAGCTTTCTGCCACGGATGGTTCTCCTCCTTCGATGCTGCTTTCTATCGGTCTATCATTGGTGCTCTCCAGTACCTCACTCTGACTCAACCGGAGATACAGTATGCCGTGCAGCAGGTGTGTCTTCATATGCATGCTCCTCGAGACGTTCATTGGGCTGCCGTCAAGCGGATTCTCCGCTATATCTGTGGCACTATGGATCTTGGCGTCACGCTTCACGCCTCCGTCGACACCGCCCTCACTGCCTACTCCGATGCAGACTGGGCAGGCTGCCCTGACACTCGTCGCTTCACTTCGGGCTATTGTGTCTACCTTGGACCCCCACTCATCTCGGGCTATTGTGTCTACCTTGGACCCTCACTCATCTCGTGGTCGTCCAAGCGACAGCCTACGGTCTCTCGTTCCAGTGCTAAGGCTGAGTATCGTGCGGTGGCCAACGCCGTCGCCGAGTGTTCGTGGCTTCGCCAGCTGCTTCAAGAGCTCTCTTGCCCTGTTGACCATGCCACGATGGTCTACTGCGACAACGTCTCGGCGGTCTACCTCTTCGCTAACCTAGTGCATCATCGACGGACCAAGCATATTGAGTTGGATATTCATTTTGTTCGGGAACAGGTGGCCCTTGGCCATATTCGTGTTTTACACGTCCCTACTTTCCAACAATTTACAGATATCATGACCAAGGGCTTGCCTACAGCGTCATTTGAGGAGTTCCGGTCCAGTCTTTGCATCAACCGCGATGCCGCTTCAACTGTGGGGAGTGTTTAGTATATGTGTTATGTGCATATTGTGTATTGGGCCCGCCTCCTACCTTGTATAGTTGAGGTCCGTGGTCCATCTTTGTACATCATATATACGTGCCTATGCACGAGAGCAATACAATTCACATATTTTACAACAGTTTCCTACTCCCTTCAATCCATAACTAATTTAAATTTGGGCCTGAATCCCCAAGGAACGTTTGCTATCATAGCATTTGCGAATGATCAAGAGAACTTTTTTAGTGTTGTACATGGCAGTTCATTTGTTTTTAGGCAAATTTCTTTAGAAACTGCCATCCGCGCAATCTGGGTCTTGTGGTTACGAGAGCGTTCACTGGGAATTTCGTCCTGAGTAACGGTTGCCAATTATCATTACCGTTTGAATTTACATGCAGTGAGCTCCAGGCAGATGCCCAGAACGGCCAGTAGCTAGAAGGCCCTACCTGAATAGCATACTAACTGTTGCACAACAGAATATAGAATCTTTGCATCCCCACCTCCCAGCAGGCACTACCAGTGCAGGGGAGTTGAGCCATGCTATGTTAAAAGCCAACGCACTTGGCCCATCTGAACCAGCATGATATCTTCTTTGGTAACCGATAGGGTTCCAGAGATGCAGGATCCAACTCCAGGGACTTAGGATCTGTCCAGATGTATACCCCTCGTTCTTGCTTGCTTCCCGGCACCGTGTTGTCAAGGATTATTGCAACAACCAGAGCCACCACAACATTGATGGATAGAAGAGCGTTCACTGCATAATTTAGCTGCAGAACAAACCCGAGAATTAGGTCGGCTCATGGTTAACTACAGCGAAGATGGTTTAACCACTATCCAGCTTGTTCAGAGAGAAATCTCACCCCATCACTGGCAGTGCGAACTGGTCCACTCGAAGCTGCAGCGTACGGAACAAGATAGCCCGGTAGAATGAGATTGGAGCTGGGTTCATATTGCTGAAAGTATGCGGGGATGGACAGGGAGATGAACAGGGTAAAACCAACGATTATCATGTTCCTTGAGCTTACAGCTTCGGTATATCGCAATGTGGATAAGCCAAGTGCGACAATAAGAGCCCAGGTGAAGCAAAGAACAGAGGCGGCCAAAGCAACAGGGATAGAAGCAAGGAGAGCTCCGATTTTTCCTGCAGCCAAGGAATTCAGATGTAAGCAGTCTACAACTAGTCAACGACAAAATGGTCGTGAGAAAAATATTAGACCATACCAAAGACAGAGAAAATGACCAGCAAGGCTCCCCCAAGCTGCAAAGCTCTTCTGCTGGCCATTTTGGTTGTGTCAAGGGTATGGATGTTCTCTGTTAATGTTGTCGACCCAGTTCCTGTACCCCATAGTCCGGCGATAAAAGTACAAATCCCCTCAAGGCCAATCCCTCTGCTAACAACTCCACGTGTTGGAGGGCTTAAATTAACTAGCAACGAAGCAGCATGATATGATGAAAGCTGCAGAAGTACCAGCGGGTGTTACTTCGATCATTACTTATTCGAGATGAAGGATAGGTCTTTTATTAGTACATTGACAAAAACTACTTACTGAATCAACTGATGCAACCACTGAAACTATCACCATAACGATAGCTGTTTTGAAATGAAATGTAGGAGGGCCCCACTGCAATGGATACGGAACCCTCACCCAGGCAGCACTTCTCCAAGCATTAGAAACATCAGTTCGACAACGCCTCATAATCTCTGCATGTCTTCTGCATGAATCCAATAATATATTTGAACTGGGTATACTTGAACTGCAGCCCTTGAAGTTGTATGCACCACCAGCAGTTAGGAAGAATGCATACACCCATATAATGCCAACACTGAGTGGTACCTGGCAACAGAAGATTCCAGTGCAGTTAGAAGGCAGCAAAACATTAGTTCATGGATGTAGTCTATCGGCACAACAATGAAAATGCAGGGATAGGATTAGAGAAGTACTGCATAGATGAGGAAGATATGGTTTCCAAACAGGGATATTTTTCTCATGTACTGCAATGCAGAAGGGCAGTGATCAGTATGATACTGGGAGCAATACAAGTTAAAGAACAAACCACCTACGGTGGCAACGGTGACACTAGAAATATGAAATGGCAGAAGCAAATAAAATAAATGAGATAATGTGCATGGTTACTTGATAAAAAGAAGAGAATCTCGCAGGCATACCAGGGTGCACAGAAGAAGCAATACAATGAGGGGCATGCTTATTTCTACACAACTACCAGCATGAGGGAAACCATAACTGAAAAACGCCAAACCCACTGCAGCAATAGTTGGTGCCACGACGACTGGGTTTATCAATCTGTAATACCACAATTAGACATATGTCCTAGGCTGGTAATTTCATGATGACCTTTTTTACATACCTCAGAAGCAGTGACATAAGACCACTGTACCCCAAAATTATTTGGAAAACTGAACCAACAAGTATAGCCCCCTGTAATTCCCTCATTATGTGCTTGAATTTCTGCATGTCATAAAGAATGAATACCAAATTGAGAGAGATAATGCATGATAAAAGGCCCTTGGTCCAAAGATCAAAGGGTGAAACTTTTGCTTTTATTAAGAAAATGCTAGATCCTCACTTAGGTGAAAACTCAATCCAGCACATAAATGCTTGGTGTGGAATCTCATATGCCACTAAATGTGAAACTACATAATGCAAGTACAGTACACTCCAGATATCTCTTTTAAGGGTGTGGTTTCTGTTCCCTTGGAGACAAGTTGTGGAAATAAGATATCTGGAGTGGACTGTGCTTGCATCATGTAGTTTCACATTAAGACTTGGTCCTCACCAATAGAACACAAACCACACCCTTAAATGAGAACAGAGCTATAATGTTGGTTGTCACATTAGATTTCTGGTGATGCGGACATATGCAGAAGGCGCTCACTACTAGACCTTATTGTGGTTCTATTTAAGGGGTGACAGCTATTTGATATGCTTCCATATCAGGAAATACCAAATAACCATGGTACCCTGCTTTGCAACTGGCCACTAAGTCCACAGTATTCATGCTTATGGTACTCAAATTTTCATTATTCAAAATTAAGTGCCCAATTAATGTATATTCATCAGTAAATTTTCTACACCATGCTGAAATAACTCTTTTATGTGCCTCCCTCACAAACATTTACGGCAGCTTACCAAATTTAGGTGATTTTTATTTGAACTTTTAGAACTGGATATCAAAAGCATACCTGCTTCTCACTTTGCAACCTTAGCCGAACAGCTCGGTGGAAAAATTATGCCTACTTCCTTATCACTTCACCACCACAGATTGTACGTATAGGTTCAATGTTGTATTATACAGACGTACTCCCTCCGTTCGGAATTACTTGTCGCAAAAATGGATGTATCTAGACGTATTTTAGTTCTAGATACATCCATTTCCGAGACAAGTAATTCCGAACGGAGGGAGTAATGTTTTGCCATTCATAAACATGAACAGGTGAGTTTTCATTCTATGAGATTTGGAGTAATGTGTCCATTGCATTATCTGAAAATGCTTGAGGAAGAATGTGCAGATAAAGTAAAGAGGGTCTAGAATTTGAGCATACATCATCATTAAGATTTCTGAACTTCTCAGAGTTCGCGATCACCAATGCAGGAGCCAAATATACAAAAGAACTTCCTTGAATCAATGGAAGCCGAGAACCAAGAAAAGTATGAAGTATTGTTGTAAGACCAGACACTAATAACATGGTGGAAATGACTGTTGCAGTGTCCACCTGTCACATGAAATGAACATATTATTTCAAGGCAGTTTTACAGCTAAACGCAAGTAAGGATAAAAGAAAGGAAGGGGGAGGTCATACATCCGATCCACCCATGGTTGGTACCAATATCAAAGGAATAAAAACAAGCGAACCGGCTATTGACAAGTAGTGTTGTATGCCATAAAATACGAGGAGTGCTGTAATGGAAAAAGAAAATTAAGTTAATAACTGTCCCTGCAGTTTCCATCAGATTGACATCAAAACTCATCCCAAACGCGAGGAATAGCAGGCCAAATTTGAATTGCATTACAGCACAGGGTTTTCAATTGTGTGATCTGATAAAAAATGAAGTTAAATGATGTGTGCCCTGCAGTATGCAGGCTGTTTCATCCTTAGAATTGTAATAATGTAAAATCAGGCCGTCTGCTAGCCTAAAAGTGGATTTTAAATATTAGAATGCCACTTCAAAGTTGAAGTAGGTATGAACCCACAGAAGATGCTGAAGACCTAAATTGATGCCCAAGGAATTTATTTACTTGACTTGGATATCTAGGGGATAGATTAATAAAGCCGAAGCAATAAGCCGTTGATATCCTTGCATTATGTTGAGATAAGTGTGCCGACAAGAGTATTATTAGGTAACAAAATTATTAGAAGCAGACTGGGCAGAACTTTAACATTTCGTAAACATTTCGCAAACATGCGGTGCTTCCCACACTTCCGGTGCGCCGCTTAAAGCTTGATGAAAGTGATAATTGGCTAAATGTCACTATAGATACCAAAAGCAAAAGGAGAATGGATTAAATTTGTGTTTGGTTCATATGTAAAAATCATGCATTACACAGTATCCAGATTAATAGAAATAATAGAGCAAATCACGTTAAAGTCGCAAGAAAAACAGATGACATAACTAAAATAACTAAGCAAGTTTTCTTTCCCTATTTTCAGCCATTTTGGTATATATTTATGGGTGTGTCTAGGGCACATCTAGATGTGCCCTAGTTATTGCACATCTAAGTGAGTGAATCAAACATAAAGAGAAAAAGATAAAAGAGAAAGAAAATATTCACACGAATCTTAATGTAAGATCAATGACATATGACTTAGATGTGCAATACTTATGGCACATCTAGATGTGCTTTAGCAAAACTGTATATTTATATCAGAATATAAAATGATTGCAGAAACATATATATTAGCAATTATTACTTGTCCAATAAAGCTGACATGGACAGCTGGAGCTGCAAATCTGTGCTTGTCTGATCACACAACCCCTTAAAGCAGCTTGTGTAATAAACATTGTGCTACAATCAAGCTCCAAAATACAGTGCGTGAATAAACACTTGAATCAACTGGAGTGTGTAGAAACAAGGGGTTCCAATTAATCAAACATACATACATTGTCTAATTAGGCATAGCAGATTGCATACCCAGAGGTTAAGGATCATCTTGGTGAAGGACTTTGATGTAACTTTATATACATTATGTGGCAGGCACTCATAAAAACTCCTACGTAACAATTAGACATGATGATACATGACCCCTCGGACATTAGTATCACAATCAGAAAGACTAAAATCCATCTATCTATTCGTCATTAAATTAGTGCAACGCAGGTAATAGCTTGAAGCAGAAGAGCAGGGAACTCACCCCACCCGGGGTTCTCGGAGACGCCGCAGCGGAGCCCTGATGGCCGATTAAGAGGCGCCGTCTCCTCGCCTTGCACACCGCCGGCAACACCGTCCTCCTCGTTGGCCCACTGCTGCTGGTAGTACGCGGCCAGCTCCGCGTCCCACTCCTCATCCTCCTTTTTCTTCCTCGCCTCTGCCTCCTCAGCCTTTCGCTTCGCCTCCGCCTCCTCCGCCTTCTTCCTCGCACTCGTATCCGCATCCGCGTCGGCGCGCACGCCGTTGGCGCTCCTGCTCACATTGAGCGCCGCCCTCTCGCCGAGCAGGCGCTCGACGCCGTCCCTCCTCCTCGCCGGTTCTGGCTGCGCTGGCACCTCGACGGGCGGGATCTCGAGCTCGCCGCGGAGGTCGATGCGGCGGCGAGGTCGGACTTGGTGGTCGAGGTCGAGCGGCGGCGCGGGATCGGGGTCGTCCTCCGCAGCCGCGGGAGGGCGCGGCGGGCGGCGGGAGGATGCCAGGGGAGGCGGAGGCGGCGGGGGACGCGCGGTGGCGGTGGAGGAGTTGGAGACCGCGGACTCGCCGGAGAAGAAGGCGGAGGGGTGGAAGCCGGTGCGGCGGGCCCAGGAGCGCAGCTCCCGGGGGTTGTGGTCGGTGTTGTTCCCCGTGAAGGGCGGCACCCGCGCGTCGTCCTCGGCGTCTCCGCGTGCAGGCGGGGGCGCGGCCCCGCCGCCGCGGGCTGTAGTTCGGCCGGAGCTGGGCATCGCCGGCGGAACGCGCAGCAGCTTGAGTAGTGTGGAAGGTAGCTAGCACAGCAGCTGCTCCGCAAGTGACCGACCGCTGTGAGGAGAGAGAGAGAGATACGGGTACCACGTCGCTTCAGAACGCAGCCGTCGTCGGGGAACGAACGTTGGTTGCGTGACTGACACGAGGTGGCCTACCGTGGACGACGGTTGGCGGGGCCCGTGCGGCAGGGAGACAGCGGTGGTTGGCGCGGGGATCGTGGGGTGTCGCGCCGTCGCGGAGCTGTGTCGGTTAGGCTCAGGCCTCAAGCCCATCACCAGGTGTGTGATGTGAGGCGCTATTTCGATTTTGTTTTGGTTTGCTTGCTACTGTACGTCGCATGCGGTGGTGCTCCCCATGCTCCAAGTTCAAAACATCGATTCTAAATGTTCTAAAAATTTTGAAAAAAATATGAGTGTTCATAAGCAAAGTGACTACAACCTTGTTCGCACACGAACACGTCACTATATATCCTTGACGCCGGGGGTGATGCATCGCAGCTCACGTCGAAGGTGACCCGTCTAAAAACGCGGTACGCAAGCAATCCGGCGGGTGTTTTTGAGGACCCGAAATCCAGGAGGGACCAATCTAACGCGCGGCGGCTATGGGCTGCCCTAGGTCGATTCGCCCACCCCTAGAGCCTCGAGGATCGCTGCCCTTCAATACGAAGAACGGACGAAAAATGAGAGAGAAAGAACAAGAAAGAGATGTAAAACCTAGGATAAAAAGTAGTATATTGATTTGTCGATTGTGTGTTATTCAATCGACCGTAACCTCTCATCTATTTATGAGGCAGCTGAACCTCCCGTATAAGAAAAGTACTAAAACTTCCACCCAAAACATCAAAAACCCTAACCTAACTCGGACATAAATCTTTGGCAATTTTCTGGATCAACTCGGAGCCACCGAGTGGTTTGCTTCGGTCCCACTGAGTGAACGTGGCCAACCTTCTGTAAGCTTCTGTATCTCGCTCAGAATTTTCTGGGTGGTTTCACTCGGAATTACCGAGTCAACTCGGTCTCGTTGAGTCAAATCAACTCGGTTGGTTCGAAATGACTCTGCAACTTCTGTTTCTGACCTTTTTTACTTTCACAGGTTGCATACAATCTCGGATTAAGATGATTTTTATATCAAAATCAACCAATTCAAAGAGACACACAACTTTCATGTTGAAACGTTTTCCATCAGAGGCCATATTAATTGGGTTTCATGACATTCTTTAAGCTGGTGTCAACATGAGCATATCTGAACTTGTCATAACTTTTGCGTCCGAAATCTGTTTTATACCATCTTCATATCCATCCTGATGTTTTCTTGAAGAGAGCATTTCATGGTGACTTCCAATCACAAGTTTGAATTAATCTTAACATAGCTTTAAGCAACTTTTACTATTGTGTCACTTTTGAGCGTTAACACATGCCCCTATTTTTCGGCAAAGCTAGCTTGCCGAAAAATAACTTGTATCATGTTCGTTCTAAGGATGATGTTAACACTCCATCGGCCATTTATATATGCTTAGTGTAATACTTTTGTATCGGCCATGTTTATGCTTAGGACGATAATTCTCTATCAACCATTGCTTTTACATTTTTGTTTACATCATACCTTGGAACCAATTAGCAAGTAACATCGGGATGATTACAATCCACCGATGCATCGGCCAAAGCAACACAAGCCGAATTATCCGCATGAATGACTTCTACTTCATCATCGACCCATTATATTAAGAATTGATGCATGGTAGATGGCACGCATTGGTTAGCATGAACCCAATCACAACCTAATATAACATTATAGTTACCTTGCACCTCGGCGATGAAGAACATGGCGGCCAAAGTTTTGCTTCCCACAGTATGTTCCATGCACATCACACCTTTGGCCTCTATCTTTTCTTTACACAAATCCATTAAGAACCATATTATTCTTCATCAATGCATCGTCATATAATCCCAACTTCTTGAAGACCGAATAGGGCATAAGATTTACCACAACACCACCATCAAGGAGCATTCTAGGAACCGGCGATATGTTAATATGACCTTTGAGGAACAATGGCTTCGAGTGTTTCACCGGTTCTTTTGGCTTCTCGAAGACAACATTCTTAGGACCAAAATCTAGCTGGGCCACCTCCCCTTCTTCACCTATAGCAAAAAATTAGGCAGGTAAATAATACACCATATTAATATCCATACCTTCCTAAACCGACGTAGATTCATAATCCATCATCTCGTCTTCATCTCCCAACATGTATATTGGATTTGAAGTTTCCTCAATTGAAGGGGATGTTTCGGGTGGTGTGGACGATGTTGTAAGGGTCGCATCATCCTCTTTTGGTGGTGTAGGTGTCACTGTAGCTAATGTAGAAGCATCTATGTTTTCTTTTTGTTTAGGCCTCCACACTTGTTTTGCGAGTGGCATGGGCCGAATTTTATTGAACAATTCATCCCTTTGCTTCTCTTCTCTGCGCTCTACCTTCTTGTGGTTCCTCATGCGTTGCAATCTCCTTTTCATGGTCTTAGTTAGACTATGAGGACACCACTTAGGTTGAGTATATTTGGGATCCCTAGGTTTGGCCTTGTTTGTGCTAGCCTCATGATCATTAGCCATGGAACCCCGCTGAACAATAACAATATCAGCAATAGAATTAGTCGAATTACCAACAATTGGCACTTTGATCTCCTTTTGCTTGTCGCATTCTGAAATTTCCGCATTAGGTGACTTAGCACACTACACTTTTTATTGACCTTCCTTGGAGAAAATTTTTGTTGGCCGACTAGCACCATGGCTCGAACGACCTTGTGGGGGATAATGAAGCCTCTCACGAGCAGGCCTTCTAGGGGTTGCCCACGCCATATGAAAAGCATAAGGAGCCATTGGGGGCTGCCCCCGACCTCCATTGAAGTCTCCCATATAATATGGCGTATAGGGGGGTGGCAACTTCCACGGTGTCCGTGCCCATGCACTACTTCAGGATGCTGCCAATGCGACACTACGATCAGAGACCCTTTGACGAAACTGTGTGCGATGCATTAATCACAAACGGTGATGGAAAAAACGTCAAAAAAGGTGCAAACCGTTTGCGATAGCGGAGCCATCAAACACAGTTCAGATTTTAGTTGCGTGTGCGATTCAGGGCACACGGTTAAGCCGTTCGAACTGTTTGCGATGAGGCGGAACAACAGAAACGGACAGCCATATCAATGTGTGTATGATATACAGCATATGCTTCGCTCCGATGAACTATTTGCTATTAGGGAGTGTAACAGAAATGGTTCATCAGATCAAGGTGTGTGATATATGACATATGGTTCACTCGCACGAACTGTTTTCGATTAGCGAACACAACAGAAACGGTTCAACTTAACAAGATGTGTGTGATACGTGGCAAATAGCCGACTCGAATGAACTGTTTGCGATGAGAAATTACAACACAGACGGTTAATACAGTTAGTTCGTGTGCGATTTTGTATGTACAAAAAACTTTGAAAATGCAAACTAGTTCCTTGCGGTGGCTAGGAGTATCGCACACGATGCGTCTGCGAGTACTCGCGTGCGATGATTAGTAAGTTACACATACGGTCGCAAGGGTGCTATGCTGATCATGGAGTCCGAGAAGACCATCGTCGGAAGGCCGCCAGCTCAGCCTTTTAGCTTTATATTTTATTATAATTGTATGCATATGTAGGTCGTGAGTGTTCTGGGCCTTGCCGCATGTGGCATTTTAAATTATCCTGAATATGTCAGACAATTATTAAGAATTATTAACCGTTGCCATTGTGTAAATTTGCCTCAACAGTAAGCAGAGCATGTGCAGGGACGCTAGAGCGGAGCGTGCCACGGCCGCCTCAATGGCGAGCAAAATGCGCGGACGGACGTGAGCAGAGTGCGCCGCGGCCACCTCAACGACGAGTAACCACATGGTCAACCTTCTACCATCAATAAATTTTGACCTTGTTTCTCGTCACATTGCAGATTACAATGCAATAAGTAATTGAAAATCTGTTCACACCTATCAAACTAATATGTGTTCACACTTAGCATCGGGCTATAAAAACTACCCACTCAAAAATTACTTCACAGTTCCTCTCCCCATCACCCACAAAAACTGGTCTTTCCTGTCAAGTCGTTCTGCCATGACCGGTAGGAGGAGTTTAGGGTCGACATATAACCAGGCAGCAAATACCAAGGCCGTGGAAGCACTAGAGAGGTCCCGCCACGAAGCCGCAGCCGCAGCAAAGATGTCCCAGCGCGCCGCGGAGCCCTCGACCGAGATCTCACAGGCACGCGAGGGCTCTCACAAGCACATTTGCAGCGTCGGCCATCGCAACGAGCCGACATTCCTAAAGTCCTTCACCAGCGATGACAACATTCTCGCTGGCGTCACTACGCGGCAGGAGCTGGTCGACGACTTGATGAAGCTGCTCAAGATCAGTGATGGCTCGGTTGACAAGGCGACCAGCCTCGTCGAGCAAATCATGAGTGATAATGCGAAGCTCCTCAAGGCGCTCGCCCAGAAGGAGGAGGAGGCCCCCGGCTGGAAGATGCTGCATGAGCAGAGCAGTGCCTCGGGAATGACGCTGACAACGGTCGTCGAGAAACTGATGGGTGACTTGTGGAAGCTCCAGATCGAGCGCGAGCAGGAGGTGGAGAAATCCGTGGCTGCTTTCAAGCAAAGTCGTGAGGAATTGAAGAAGGAGCTGGAGGATGTCGTTGCCTGGCGATCCATCGACGAGTAGAGACGGTAGCGACCCAAATCGTTGTCTGTAATTTCCTTCTTCTCTTGCCTCCGTGTCTTCCGTGCTTTGCCACATGTGGCATTTTAAATTATCCGGAATATGTAAGACAATTATTATCTGCGCCATTGTAAAATTGTTGTCGTATTAACCGTTGCCATTTTATTTGTGCTCGTATTATCCGTTGCCCTATGTGGCAATTTAAATTAGGGCGGAATACGAGTTGAAAACACGAACAAAGCAAATGTTGCCATGGGATCACAAGCAAACACCCTCCGTCCAGGTGCTTTAATTAACCCATTAATGGAGAAGTTGTGAGCGAGGCGGGCGGCGGCTGGTGCATGGAGGTCAAAGAGCTTGCTTCCCGGTGAGCATGGGCGGCCTTGCTGCTCGCACGTGTCCCGTCGAGTCTGCGAGGTGGACAGGATGCACGCGTCCCGTCGAGCCTGCGCGGCGGACTGCTCGCACACATCCTGTCGAGCCTGCACGGCGAACTTCTCGTGCTCGTCCCGTCTAATCAAACAGTTGCACGCACACCACCAAGTATGGTTAAATTTCGACACGATTAATATAATACAACCGTTTGTGATATTAATGTGTCAGCTTTTTGTTTCAAAAAGGATTTCGTTGGCTACTAATGTGTGTGCATTTTCTCAAACTGGACGATTTTTTACCACGACATATATGTGCCATGTCATGAAACCATACCAAGTTTCATGGTTTTTGGGTGAGTTTTTGATTTACAGGGATTTAAATACCGAGATTCTCAATGTTTCAGGATGACGACAAGTTTGTAATTCATTTCCCATTCCTTAAATGAGACCTAAACATGCACCCAATGCCACATGAACGATTTCCCACCCATTTTGCTTCACTGGAGCATGTGCTTGTAGTTCAAATTTGAATTATGGACTACATTAAATGTGTAGAAAACTTAGTAATTAATAATATATACAATGGCCAAACGAACCCTGAACAGTTTCAAATTTCAGCCCGACACTCCTGTTATTCTATGTTGCCTGTAGAAAACAAAGTTCAAGGCGAGAAGAGGCAGCGATTATCGTTTCACCCACAAGAGGGGAATGTTTCCCTACCGGAACCACCAGGGTTGCGACAGACTCCGGTTTGTAAAAGGCTTGTAATATAGCTTTGCCCAAATTGGACAATTATATGTACCATGTAGTGACACCATGCCAAGTTTCATGATTTCCTGGTGAGTTTTGGATTTACAGAGATTTAAAAACCGAGATTCGCAATGTTTGTGGCCAAGCCAGGATGGCGAGACGGTTGAATTCGTTCCCATTCATTCCATGGGACCTAAACATGCATCCCAAGAAAACATGTACGTTTTTTCTAGCCATTTTGATGCACTGGAGCATGTATTTGTAGTTCGGATTTGGATTATGGTCATTAAATGCCTAGAAAACTCAATTAATGAATGAAAAAGGTCAAACGAACCCTGGATAATTTCAAAGTTCAGCGTGAATCTCCCGTTGTTCCGTGTCGCATGTAGAAGAAAATACGAGGCTAGATGAGGGAGCGATTATCGTTTGGCCCACAAGGGGACACGTTTCCCTATCGAAACCACGAGGGTTCTTGCGACAAGCTCTGGTTTGTAAGAGGTTTGTAATAAAGTGTGGCCCAAATTGGCAACGTTTTTACCACGACACATATGTGCCATGACGTGACACCATGCCACCTTTGATGACTTCCTGGTGAGTTTTGGATTTATGGGGATTTAAAAACCAAGATTCAAAATGTTAGAGGACGAGCCAGGACACTAGTACGGTTGTAATTCGTGGCATGGGACCTAAACATGCACACAAGGACACATGTATAATTTTTCTAGCCATTTTGCTGAACTGGAGCATGTATTTGAAGTTCATATTTGAATTATGGACATAAAATTCCTAGGAAACTCAATTAGTGTATAAAAAGGCCAAACAAACCCTGAACAAGTTTATATTTCAGCATGGATATCATGTCGTTCCATGTTGCCCGTGGAAGAAAACAGAAGGCGAAAAGAGGCAGTGATTACGTTTCGCCCACAAGGGGAACACGTTTCCCTATCGGAACCATGAGGCTTCTTTGAGACAAGCTCCGGTTTGTAATAAAGCTTGGCCCAAATTGGACAATGTTTTTACCATGACATATATGTGCCATGACGTGACACCATGTCACCTTTGATGACTTTCTAGTGAGTTTAGGATTTACAGGGATTTAAAAACCGAGATTCCAAATGTTTGAGGATGAGCCAGGACGCGGGTACGGTTGTAATTCGTTTCCATTCCTGGCATGGGACCTAAACATGCACCCAAGGACACATGTATAATTTTTCTAGGCATTTTGGTGAACTGGAGCATGTATTTGAAGTTCAGATTTGAATTATGGACATTAAATGCCTAGTAAATCCAATTAGTGTATAAAAAGGCCAAACGAACCTTGAATAAGTTTAAAGTTCAGCATGGATATCCTGTTGTTCCATGTTGCTCGTAGAAGAAAATACAAGGCAAAAAGAGACAGTGATTACATTTCGCTCACAAGGGGGACACATTTCCCTATAGGAACCACGAGGCTTCTTTGAGAGAAGCTCCGGTTTGTAAGAGGCTTGTAATAAAACTTGCGCCAAAATGGACGAAAAAAATTCCTCGACATATATGTGCCATGTCATGACACCATGCCAGGTTTCAAGATTTTCGGGTTAGTTTTGGATTTACAGAGATTTAAAAACCGAGATTATTCTCATGAAATGTTTTCAAATAGCACACGGTTCACTCACGAAAGCCGTGTGCCTACCAAACCATGGTCGATGCCCTGCTCCCCCTACTGCACGCACTATCTGAGTCATGCATTCTGATTGGCCAGAACCCAAACCCCACGGATCGTACGTGTGCACCGTTGGATGCTCCCAAATCAAACGACAACCCTGAGCCCTTTCGATAGCACATGCACTACATGGGTAAGCACTATGCGCATGCGTCGTGCTAGCTCACGCTTCCTTCTCTACTAGGTTTCTAAACAGGCTACCGTTTCTCGCCACTCCTCTCATTGATTTCCCTCCTCTTCTCCCATCGTTTTCCCGCTACCAGTGTCAGTGCTCATTGAAGGCTAGTGGCAACACACCGGCCATGTAAATATCTCACACAGTTTCTAAAAGCACAAATGTGTGTGATAGGAGGGAGTAGGTCCCTGCTACCTCTTGAGCTTGCGTTGGTTTTCCCCGAAGAGGAAAGGATGATGCAGCAGAGTAGCATAAGTATTTCCCTCAGTTTTTGAGAACCAAGGTATCAATCCAGTAGGAGGCCACGCGCAAGTCCCTCGTACCTACACAACACAAAGAGCTCAATGCAACCAACGCGACTAGGGGTTGTCAATCCCTTCACGCTCACTTACGGAAGTGAGATCCGATAGATAATATTTTTGGTATTTTTGATATAAATATGCAAAGTGAAAAGTAAAAGGCAAAGTAAAAAACAAAACAAGATTAAAGTGATGGAGATTGATATGATGAGAATAGACCCGGGGGCCATAGGTTTCACTAGTGGCTTCTCTCAAGAGCATAAGTTTTCTACGGTGGGTGAACAAATTACTGTTGAGCAATTGACAGAATTGAGCATAGTTATGAGAATATCTAGGCATGATCATGTATATAGGCATCGCATCCGTGACAAGTAGATCGAAACGATTCTGCATCTACTACTATTACTCCACTCATCGACCGCTATCCAGCATGCATCTAGAGTATTAAGTTAAAACAGAGTAATGCTTTAAGTAAGATGACATGATGTAGAGAGATAAATTCATGCAATATGAAATAAACCCCATCTTGTTATCCTCGATGGCAACGATACAATACGTGTCTTGCTGCCCCTTCTGTCACTGGGAAAGAACACCGCAAGATCGAACCCAAAGCTAAGCACTTCTCCCATGGCAAGAACTACCAATCTAGTTGGCCAAACCAAACGGATAATTCGAAGAGACTTGCAAAGATAACCAATCATACATAAAAGAATTCAGAGAAGATTCAAATATTTTTCATAGATAGACTTGATCATAAACCCACAATTCACCGGTCTCAACAAACACACCGCAAAAGAAGAAGATTACATCGAATAGATCTCCACAAGAGAGGGGGAGAAGATTGTATTGAGATCCAAAAAGAGAGAAGAAGTCATCTAGATAATAACTATGGACCCGAAGGTCTGAGGTAAACTACTCACACTTCATCGGAGGGGCTATGATGATGTAGAAGCCCTCCGCGATGACGGCCCTCTCCGGCGGAGCTCTGAAACAGGCCCCAAGATGGGATTTCGTGGATACAGAAAGTTGCGGCGGTGGAATTAGGCTTTTGGCTCCTGTTCTAATCGTTTGGGGGTACGTGGGTATATATAGGAGGAAAGAGTACGTCGGTGGAGCACCAAGGGGCCCAT
>NC_041382.1:274922607-274939360 GCF_002162155.2 Triticum dicoccoides | reverse complement strand
GGGGGGGGGCTACCCTCGTGACCACCTCCGGTACTTCTTGGAGTAGGGTCCAAGTCTCCTGGGTCTTATCCGAGAAGAAAATCACGTTCCAAAAAGGATTTTTTTTCTGTTTGGACTCCGTTTGATATTCTGTTTCTTCGAAACACTAAAATAGGCAAAAAACAGCAATTCTGGGCTGGGCCTCCGGTTAATAGGTTAGTCCCAAAAATAATATAAAAGTGGAAAATAAAGCCCAATATAGTCCAAAACAATAGATAATATAGCATGGAGCAATAAAAAATTATAGATACGTTGGAGACGTATCAGGCATCCCCAAGCTTAATTCCTGCTCGTCCTCGAGTAGGTAAATGATAAAAAGAGAATTTTTAATGCGGAGTGCTACTTGGCATAATTTCAATGCAAAATTTCTTAATTGTGGTATGAATACTCAGATTAGAAAGATTCAAGACAAAAGTTCATATTGATATAAAGAATAATAACACTTCAAGCAAACTAACAAAGCAATTATGTCTTCTCAAAGTAACATGGCCAAAGAAAGTTCATCCCTACAAAATCATATAGTTTAGTCATGCTCCATTTTCGTCACACAAGAATGCTCTCATCATGCACAACCCCGATTACAAGCCAAGCAATTGTTTCATACCTTAATAATTTCAAACTCATAAGCTTTCATGCAATACATGAGCGTGAGCCATGGATATAGCACTATGGGTGGAATAGAATATAATGATGGGGGTTGTGTGGAGAAGACAAAAAAGGAGAAAGTCTCACATCAACGAGGCTAATCAATGGGCTAGGGAGATGCCCATCGATTGATGTTAATGCGAGGAGTAGGGATTGCCATGCAACGGATGCACTAGAGCTATAAATGTATGAAAGCTCAACAAAAGAAACTAAGTGGGTGTGCATCCAACTTGCTTGCTCATGAAGACCTAGGGCACTTGAGGAGGCCCATTGTTGGAATATACAAGCCAAGTTCTATAATGAAGAATTCCCACTAGTATATGAAAGTGATAACTTAAGAGACTCTCTATATGAAGAACATGGTGCTACTTTGAAGCACAAGTGTGGAAAAAAGGATAGTAACATTGCCCTTTTTTTGGGCCTTCCCTTTTTTTAGCCTTTATTTTTTTGGGACAATGCTCTATTGAATGATGATCATCACACTTCTATTTTTTTACAACTCAATGATTACAACTCGATACTAGAACAAAGTATGACTCTATATGAATGCCTCCGACGGTGTACCGGGATATGCAATGAATCAAGAGTGACAAGTAAAAATTATGAACGGTGGCTTTGCCACAAATACTATGTCAACTACATGATCATTCTAAGCAATATGACAATGATGAATGTGTCATGATAAACTGGATGGTGGAAAGTTGCATGGCAATATATCTAGGAATGGCTATGGAAATGCCATAATAGGTAGGTATGGTGGCTGTTTTGAGGAAGATATAAGGAGGTTTATGTGTGAAAGAGCGTATCATATCACGGGGTTTGGATGCACCGGCTAAGTTTGCACCAACTCTCAATGTGAGAAAGGGCAATGCACGGTACCATAGAGGCTAGCAATAATGGAAGGGTGAGAGTGTGTATAATCCATGGACTCAACATTAGTCATAAAGAACTCATATACTTATTGCAAAAATCTACAAGCCATCAAAAACCAAAGTATTACACGCATGCTCCTAGGGGGATAGATTGGTAGGAAAAGACCATCGCTCGTCCCCGACCGCCACTCATAAGGAGGACAATCAAATAACACCTCATGTTTCAAATTTGTTGCATAATGTTAACCATACGTGCATGCTACGGGACTTGCAAACTTTAACTCAAGCACTTCTTAAATTCACAATTACTCTACTAGCATGACTTTGATATTACTACCTCCATATCTCAAAACAATTATCAATCATCCAACTTTTCTTAGTATTCAACGCACTCAAAAGAAAGTTTCACAAAACTTGAATACCAAGCAAGTTATTATTAAGCAAATTACCATGCTATTACGACTCTCAAAATAATTTAAGTGAAGCATGAGAGATCATAGTTTATTTAAAACAAAACACCACCATGCTCTAAAAGATCTAAGTGAAGTACATAGAGCAAAATTTCAACACTCAAAAGATATAAGTGAAGCACATAGAGTAAAACTACATAGCTCAAAAGATATAAGTGAAGCACATAGAGTATTCTATCGAATTTTAATTCATAGATGACTCTCTCAAAAGGTGTGTACAGCAAGGATGATTGTGTCACACTAACAAACAAAGACACAAATAATACAAGACGCTCCAAGCATAACACATATCATGTTGGTGAATAAAAATATAGCTCCAAGTAAATTACCGATGGAAGTGGACGAAAGAGGGGATGCCTTCCGGGGCATCCCCAAGCTTTGAATTTTTGGTGTCCTTGGATTATCTTGGGGGTGCCATGGGCATCCCCAAGCTTAGCCTCTTGCCACTCCTTGTTCCATAATCCATCAAAAGAACTCACCCAAAACTTGAAAACTTCACAACACAAAACTCAATAGAAATCTCGTGAGCTCCGTTAGAGAAAGAAAACATAAAACCACTTCAAGGTACTGTAATGAACTCATTATTTATTTATTTTGGTGTTAAACCTACTGTATTACAACTTCTCTATGGATTATAAACTATTTTACTAATCATAGATTCATCAAAATAAGCAAACAACACACGAAAAACAGAATCTGTTAAAAACAGAACAGTCTGTAGTAATCTGTCACTAACGCAAACTTCTGGAACTCCAAAAATCTACCAAAATTAGACGACCTAGATAATTTGTTTATTGATCAGCAGAAATTGGAATCAGTATTTTATCACGTTCTGATGATTTTTAGTAATTCGGGCACTGCACGCAAAGTTTCTGGAAACTACAGCAAGATCAAATAACTATCATCCAAGAAGATCCAATAGGTCTAGCTTGGCACAAACACTAATTAAAACACAAAACCACATATAAACAGAGGGTAGATGGGTTATTTATTCCCTAACAGAAGAAAAACACAAAAAACAAAAAATAAAATTGGGTTGCCTCCCAATAAGCGCTATCGTTTAACGCCCCTAGCTAGGCATAAAAGCGAGGATAGATCTAGGTGTTGCCATCTTTGGAAGGCAATCCATAAGTGGCTCTCATGATGGTTTCATATGGCAATTTTATTTTCTTTCTTGGAAAGTGTTCCATGCCCTTTTTAATGGAAATTGGAATCTAATATTCCCTTCCTTCATATCAATAATCGCACCAACTGTTCTAAGGAAAGGTCTACCAAGAATAATAGGGCAAGAAGGATTGCAATCTATATCAAGAACAATGAAATCTACGGGCACATAATTCCTATTTGCAATAATAGGAACATCGTTAATCCTTCCCATAGGTTTCTTAATAGTAGAATCCGTGAGATTTAAGTTTAAAGAGCAATCATCAAGATCGCGGAAATCTAGCAAATCACACAAAGTTTTGGGGATAGTGGAGACACTAGCACCCAAATCACATAAAGAATAAAACTCATGCTCTTTAATTTTAATTTTGATAGTTGGTTCCCACTCATCATAGAGTTTTCTAGGGATAGAGACTTTCAACTCAAGTTTTTCTTCATAAGATTGCATCAAGGCATCAACAATATGTTCGGTGAAGGCTTTCTTTTGACTATAAGCATGCGGAGAATTTAGCATGGATTGCAACAAGGAAATACAATCAATCAAAGAGCAACTTTCATAATTAAATTCCTTGAAATACAATATAGTGGGTTTAACAACATCTAAATTTTTATTTCTTTCAATCCTACTTTCATCAATTTCATCATAAAGATCTAAATACCCCGAATTTTTAGAACGCCTTCTAGGTAAAGGAAGATCATATTCAGTTTCATAAAGATTCATGTTGCAAAACAAAGATTTGATAGGGGACACATCAATAACTTTTAGATCTTCATCTTGATTTTCATAAGTATTGGAAGAACACGCTTTAATAAAGGCATCTTTTGAAGCACGCATCCTAGCGGTTCTTTCCTTGCACTCATCAATGGAAATTCTCATAGCTTTGAGAGACTCATTGATATCATGCTTAGGAGGAATAGATCTAAGCTTTAAAGAATCAATCTCAAGAGAAATTCTATCAACGTTCCTAGCCAAATCATCAACTTTAAGCACTTTCTCTTCAAGCAAAGCATTAAAATTCTTTTGTGAATTCATAAACTCTTTAACACTATTCTCAAATTCAGAGGGCATCTTATTATAATTTCCATAAGAGTTGTTGTAGGAATTTCCATAATTATTAGAAGGATTACTAGGATATGGCCTAGGATTAAAATTCCCTCTATAAACGTTGTTACCAAAATTATTCCTACCAACAAAATTCACATCCATAGATTCATTGTTATTCTGAATCAAGGTAGACAAAGGCATATCATTAGGATCAGAAGAAACACTCTTAGTAGCAAATAATTTCATAAGTTCATCCATCTTTCCACTCAAAACATTGATTTCTTCTATCGCATGCACTTTTTTATTAGAAGATCTTTCAGTATGCCATTGAGAATAATTAACCATAATATTATCTAGGATTTTAGTAGCATCTCCTAAAGTGATTTCCATAAAAGTGCCTCCTGCGGCCGAATCTAAAAGATTTCTAGAAGCAAAATTCAATCCGGCATAAATTTTTTGTATAATCATCCACAAATTTAAACCATGAGTAGGGCAATTACGTATCATTAATTTCATTCTCTCCCGAGCTTGTGCAACATGTTCATGATCAAGTTGCTTAAAATTCATAATGTCGTTTCTAAGAGAGACGATCTTAGCGGGAGGAAAATACTTAGAGATAAAAGCATCTTTGCACTTGTTCCAAGAATCAATACTATTTTTAGGCAAAGACGAAAACCAAGCTTTAGCACGATCTCTAAGCGAAAAAGGAAATAGCTTCAATTTAACGACATCATTATCGACATCTTTTTTCTTTTGCATATCACATAAATCAACGAAGCTATTCAGATGAGTAGCGGCATCTTCACTAGGAAGGCCGGCGAATTGATCTTTCATAACAGGATTCAACAAAGCAGTATTGATTTCACAAGATTCAGTATTGTCAAGAGGAGCAATCGGAGTGCTAAGAAAATCATTATTGTTGGTATTGGTGAAGTCACACAATTTGGTAGTATCTTGAGCCATCGCGACAAACAAGCAATCCAACACACGAGCAAACAAAAGGCAAGCGAGAAAAAGGCAAACGGAGAAGGAGAAGTGGAAGGAGAAAGAGAGGGCGAATAAAACAGCAAGGGTGAAATGGGGGAGAGGAACACGAGAGGCAAATGGAAACTAATGTAATACGGGAGATAGGGATTGTGATGGGTACTTGGTGTGTTGACTCTTTGCGTAGACTCCCCGGCAACGGCGCCAAAAATTCTTCTTGCTACCTCTTGAGCTTGTGTTGGTTTTCCCCGAAGAGGAAAGGATGGTGCAGCAGAGTAGCATAAGTATTTCCCTCATTTTTTGAGAACCAAGGTATCAATCCAGTAGGAGGCCACGCGCAAGTCCCTCGTACCTACACAACACAAAGAGCTCAATGCAACCAACGCGATTAGGGGTTGTCAATCCCTTCACGGACACTTACGGAAGTGAGATCCGATAGATAATATTTTTGGTATTTTTGATATAAAGATGCAAAGTGAAAAGTAAAAGGCAAAGTAAAAACAAAACAAGATTAAAGTGATGGAGATTGATATGATGAGAATAGACCCGGGGGCCATAGGTTTCACTAGTGGCTTCTCTCAAGAGCATAAGTTTTCTACAATGGGTGAACAAATTACTTTTGAGCAATTGACAGAATTGAGCATAGTTATGAGAATATATAGGCATGATCATGTATATAGGCATCACGTCCGTGACAAGTAGATCGAAACGATTCTGCATCTACTACTATTACTCCACTCATCGACCGCTATCCAGCATGCATCTAGATTATTAAGTTAAAAACAGAGTAACGCTTTAAGCAAGATGACATGATGTAGAGAGATAAATTCATGCAATATGAAATAAACCCCATCTTGTTATCCTCGATGGCAACGATACAATACGTGTCTTGCTGCCCCTTCTGTCACTGGGAAAGAACACTGCAAGATCGAACCCAAAGCTAAGCACTTCTCCCATGGCAAGAACTACCAATCTAGTGTTGGGGAACGTAGCATAAATTCAAAATTTTCCTACGTGTCACCAAGATCTATCTATGGAGTCATCTAGCAACGAGGGAGGAGTGGATCTACATACCCTTGTAGATCTCGCGCGGAAGCGTTCAAGAGAACGGGGTTGGTGGAGTCGTACTCGTCGTGATCCAAATCACCGATGATCCTAGCGCCGAACGGACGGCACCTCCGCGTTCAACACATGTACGGAGCAGCGATGTCTCCTCCTTCTTGATCCAGCAAGGGGGGAGGAGAGGTTGATGGAGATCCAGCAGCACGACGGCGTGGTGGTGGAAGTAGCGGGATTCCAACAGGGCTTCGCCAGGCGCTGCGAGAGGAGGGAGATGTGTCATGGGAGGGAGAGGGAGGCGCCAGGGCTTAGGTGTTGCTGCCCTCCCTTCCCCCCACTATATGTAGGGCCAAGGGAGAGGGGGCGCTGCCTTGGCCCTTCCTCCAAGGAAGGGTGCGGCCAAGGAGGAGTCCATCCTCCCCAAGGCACCTCGAAGGTGCCTTCCCCCTTTAGGACTCTTCCCTTCCCTTATCTCTTGGCGCATGGGCCTCTTGGGGCCGGTGCCCTTGGCCCACACAGGCCAAGGTGCACCCCCTACAGCCCATGTGGCCCCCTGGGGCAGGTGGCCCCACCCGGTGGACCCCCGGGACCCTTCCGGTGGTCCCGGTACAATACCGGTGACCCCGAAACTTGTCCCGATAGCCGAAATAGCACTTCCTATATATAATTCTTTACCTCCGGACCATTCCGGAACTCCTCGTGATGTCCGGGATCTCATCCGGGACTCTGAACAACTTTCGGGTTACCGCATACTAATATCTCTATAACCCTAGCGTCACCGAACCTGAAGTGTGTAGACCCTACTTGTTCGGGAGACACGTAGATATGACCGAGACGACTCTCCGGACAATAACCAACAGCGGGATCTGGATACCCATGTTGGCTCCCACATGCTCCTCGATGATCTCATCGGATGAACCACGATGTCGAGGATTCAATCAATCCCGCATACAATTCCCTTTGTCTAGCGGTACGATACTTGCCTGAGATTCGATCGTCGGTATCCCGATACCTTGTTCAATCTCGTTACCGGCAATTCTCTTTACTCGTTTCGTAACACATCATCCCGTGATCAACTCCTTGATCACATTGTGCACACTATGATGATGTCCTACCGAGTGGGCCCAGAGATACCTCTCCGTCACACGGAGTGACAAATCCCAGTCTCGATTCGTGCCAACCCAACATACACTTTCGGAGATACCTGTAGTGTACCTTTATAGCCACCCAGTTACATTGTGACGTTTGGCACACCCAAAGCACTCCTACGGTATCCGGGAGTTGCACAATCTCATGGTCTAAGGAAATGATACTTGACATTAGAAAAGCTTTAGCGAACGAACTACACGATCTTTGTGCTAGGCTTAGGATTGGGTCTTGTCCATCACATCATTCTCCTAATGATGTGATCCCGTTATCAACGACATCCAATGTCCATGGTCAGGAAACCGTAACCATCTATTGATTAATGAGCTAGTCAACTAGAGGCTTACTAGGGACATGGTGTTGTCTATGTATCCACACATGTATCTGAGTTTCCTATCAATACAATTCTAGCATGGACAATAAACGATTATCATGAACAAGGAAATATAATAATAACCAATTTATTATTGCCTCTAGGGCATATTTCCAACAGTCTCCCACTTGCACTAGAGTCAATAATCCAGTTCACATCGCTATGTGACTAACACTCAAGGTTACATCCCCATGTGACTAACACCCAAAGAGTTTACTAGAGTCATTAATCTAGTTCACATTACCATGTGATTAACACTCGATGAGTTCTGGGTTTGATCATGTTATGCTTGTGAGAGATGTTATAGTCAACGGGTCTGAATCTTTCAGATCCGTATGTACTTCGCAAATTTCTATGTCATCTTGTAGATGCAACTACTACGCTACATTTGGAGCTATTCCAAATAACTGTTCTACTATACAAATCCAGTTTACTACTCAGAATAATCTGGATTAGTGTCAAAGTTTGCATCGGCGTAAACCTTTATGACGAACTCTTTTATCACCTCCATAATCGAGAAAATTCCTTAGTCCACTAGTTACTAAGGATAACTTTGACCGCTGTCCTGTGATCCATTCTTGGATCACTCTTGTACCCCTTGACTGACTCATGGCAAGGCACACTTCAGGTGCGGTACACAGCATAGCATACTGTAGAGCCTACGTCTTAAGCATAGGGGACGACCTTCGTCCTTTCTCTCTATTCTGCCGTGGTCGAGCTTTAAGTCTTAACTTCATACCTTACAACTCAGGCAAAAACTCCTTCTTTGACTGATCCATCTTGAACACCTTCAAGATCATGTCAAGGTATGTGCTCATTTGAAAGTACCATTAAGCGTTTTGATCTATCCTTATAGATCTTGATGCTCAATGTTCAAGTGGCTTAATCCAGGCTTTCCATTGAAAAAACACTTTTCAAATAACCCTATATGCTTTCCAGAAATTCTACGTCATTTCTGATCAACAATATGTCAATAACATATATTCATCAAAAATTCTATAGTGCTCCCACTCACTTCTTTGGAAATACAAGTTTCTCATAAACTTTGTATACACCCAAAATCTTTGATCATCTCATCAAAGCATACATTCCAACTCCGAGATGCTTACTCCAGTCCCTAGAAGGATTGCTGGAGCTTTGCATACTTATTAGCATCTTTCAGGATTGACAAAACCTTCCGGTTGTATCACATACAACCTTTCCTCAAGAAAATCGTCGAGGAAACAATGTTTTGACATCCTATTTGCAAGATTTCATAAATAATGCAGTAACCGCTAATATAATTCCAACAGACTCTTAGCATCGCTATGAGTGAGAAAGTCTCATCATAGTCAACTCCTTGAACTTGTCGGAAAAAATCTTAACGACAAGTCGAGATTTCTTAATGGTGATACTTACCATCATTGTCCGTCTTCCTTTTAAAATCCATCTGTACTCAATAGCCTTACGACCATCGAGCCGTTCTGCCAAAGTCTACACTTTGTTTTCATACATGGATCCTCTCTCGGATTTTATGGCCTCGAGCCATTTATCGGAATCCGGGCCCACCATCGCTTCTCCATGGCTCGTAGGTTCATTGTTGTCTAGCAACATGACTTCCAAGATAGGATCACGTACCACTCTGAAGTAGTACGCATCCTTGTCATCCCACGAGGTTTGGTAGTGACTTGATCTGAAGTTTCATGATCACTATCATAACCTTCCACTTCAATTGGTGTAGGTGCCACAGGAACAACTTCCTGTGCCCTGCCATACACTAGTTGAAGAGACGGTTCAATAACCTCATCAAGTCTCCACCATCCTCCCACTCAATTCTTTCGAGAGAAACTTTTCCTCGAGAAAGGACCCGATTCTTGAAACAATCCCTTATTGCTTTCGGTTCTGAGACAGGAGGTATACCCAACTGTTTTGGGTGTCCTATGAAGATGCATTTATCCGCTTTGGGTTCGAGCTTATCAGCCTGAAACTTTTTCGCATAAGCGTCGCAGCCCCAAACTTTTAAGAAATGACAGCTTAGGTTTCTCTAAACCATAGTTCACACGGTGTCATTACGTGGTGCCCTATTTAAAGTGAATGTGGTTGTCTCTAATGCCTAACCCATAAACTATCGTGGTAATTCGATAAGAGACATCATGGTATGCATCATATCCAATAGGGTGCAGTTATGATGTTCGGACACACCATCACACTATGGTGTTCCAGGCTGTATTAGTTGTGAAACAATTTCCACAATGTCTTAATTCTGTGCCAAACTCGTAATTCAGATATTCATCTCTATGATCATATCATAGACATTTTATCCTCTTGCCACGACGATCTTTCAACTTCACCCTGAAATTACTTGAACCTTTCAATAATCCAGACTCGTAATTCATCAAGTAAATATACTCAATATCTACTCAAATCATCTGTGAAGTAAGAACATAATGATATCCACTACACGCCTCAGCACTCATTGGACTGCACACATCAAAATGTATTACTTCCAACAAGTTGCTTTCTAGTTCCATTTCACTGAAAACGAGGCTTTCAGTCATCTTGCCCATGTGGTATGATTTGCATGTCTCAAGTGATTCAAAATCAAGTGAGTCCAAACGGTCCATTTGCATGGAGTTTCTTCATGCATATACACCAATAGACATGGTTCGCATGCCTCAAACTTTTCAAAAACGAGTGAGTCCAAAGATCCATCAACATGGAGCCTCTTCATGCGTTTTATACCGATATGACTTAAGTGGCAGTGCCACAAGTAGGTGGTACTATCATTACTATCTTATATCTTTTGGCATGAACATGTGTATCACTATGATCGAGATTCAATGAACCATTCATTTTAGGTGCAAGACCATTGAAGGTATTATTCAAATAAACAGAGTAACCATTATTCTCCTTAAAAGAATAACCGTATTACGATAGACATAATCCAATCATGTCTATGCTCAACGCAAACACCAATCTTGATGGTAGAGGGAGCGTGCGATGCTTGATCATATCAACATTGGAAACACTTCCAACACATATCGTCAACTCACCTTTAGCTAGTCTCCGTTTATTCTGTAGCTTTCATTTCGAGTTACTAACACTTAGCAACCGAATCGGTATCTAATACCCTGGTGCTACTAGGAGTACTAGTAAAGTACACATCAACACAATGTATATCCAATATACTTCTATCGACCTTGCCAGCCTTCTCATCTACCAAGTATCTAGGGTAATTCTGCTCCAGTGGTTGTCCCCTTATTACAGAAGCACTTAGTCTCGGGTTTGGGTTCAACCTTGGGTTTCTTCACTAGAGAAACAGCTGATTTGCTGTTTCATGAAGCATCCCTTTTGCCCTTGCCCTCCTTGAAACTAGTGGTTTCACAAACCATCAACAATTGATGCTCCTTTTTGATTTCTACTTTTGTGGTGTCAAACATCGCGAATATCTCAAGGATCATCATATATGTCCCCGATACATTATAGTTCATCATGAAGCTCTAGCAGCTTGGTGGTAATGAATTCGGAGAAACATCACTATCTCATTTGGAAGATCAACTCCCACTTGATTCAAATGATTGTTGTACTCAGACAATCTGAGCACAAGCTCAACAATTGAGCTTTTCTCCTTAGTTTGCAGGCTAAGAAAATCGTCGGAGGTCTCATACCTCTTGACGTGGGCACTAGTCTGAAATCCCAATTTCATCCCTCGAAACATCTCATATGTTTCGCGATGTTTCAAAACGTCTTCGGTGCCTCAACTCTAAACCGTTTAACTGAACTATCACGTAGTTATCAAAATGTGTATGTCAGATGTTCGCAACATCCATAGACAACGTTCGAGGTTCAGCACACTGAGCGATGCATTAAGGACATAAGCCTTCTATGAAGCAATGAGGACAAACCTCAGTTTACGGACCTAGTCCGCATAATCACTACTATCAACTTTCAACTAAATTTTCTCTAGGAACATATCTAAACAGTAGAACTGAAGCGCGAGCTACGACATAATTTGCGAAGACCTTTTGACTATGTTTAGGATAATTAAGTTCATCTTATGAACTCCCACTCAGATAGACATCCCTCTAGTCATCTAAGTGATTACATGATCCGAGTCAACTAGGCCGTGTCCGATCATCACGTGAGACGGACTAGTCATCATCGGTGAACATCTTCATGTTGATCGTATCTACCATACGACTCATGCTCGACCTTTCGGTCTCTTGTGTTCCCAGGCCATGTCTGTACATGCTAGGCTCGTCAAGTCAACCTAAGTGTTTCGTGTGTGTAAATCTGTCTTACACCCGTTGTATGTGAACGTTAGAATCTAACACCCGATCATCACGTGGTGCTTCGAAACAACGAACTGTCGCAACGGTGCACAGTTAGGGGGAACACTTTCTTGAAATTATTATGAGGGATCATCTTATTTACTACCGTCGTTCTAAGTAAACAAGATGCAAAAACATGATAAACATCACATGCAATCAAATAGTGACATGATATGGCCAATATCATATTGCTCCTTTTGATCTCCATCTTCGGGGCTCCATGATCATCATCGTCACCGGCATGACACCATGATCTCCATCTTCATGATCTCTATCATCGTGTCTTCATGAAGTTGTCTCGTCAACTATTACTTTACTACTACAGCTAACGGTTAGCAATAAAGTAAAGTAATTACATGACGTTTATGTTGACACGCAGGTCATAAATAAATTAAGACAACTCCTATGGCTCCTGCCGGTTGTCATACTCATAGACATGCAAGTCGTGATTCCTATTACAAGAACATGATCAATTTCATACATCACATATATCATTCATCACATCCTTTTGGCCATATCACATCACATAGCATACCCTGCAAAAACAAGTTAGACGTCCTCTAATTGTTGTTTGCATGTTTTACGTGGCTGCTATGGGTTTCTAGCAAGAACGTTTCTTACCTACGCAAAAACCACAACGTGATATGCCAATTGCTATTTACCCTTCATAAGGACCCTTTTCATCGAATCCGATCCGACTAAAGTGGGAGAGACAGACACCCGCTAGCCACCTTATGCAACTAGTGCATGTCAGTCGGTGGAACCAGTCTCACGTAAGAGTATGTGTAAGGTCGGTCCGGGCCGCTTCATCCCACAATGCCGCCGAATCAAGATTGGACTAGTAACGGTAAGCATATTGAACAAAATCAACGCCCACAACTACTTTGTGTTCTACTCGTGCATAGAAACTACGCATAGACCTAGCTCATGATGCCACTGTTGGGGAACGTAGCATAAATTAAAAATTTTACTACGTGTCACCAAGATCTATCTATGGAGTCATCTAGCAATGAGGGAGGAGTGGATCTACATACCCTTGTAGATCTCGCGCGGAAGCGTTCAAGAGAACGGGGTTGATGGACTCGTACTCGTCGTGATCCAAATCACCGATGATCCTAGCGCCGAACGGACGGCACCTCCGCGTTCAACACACGTACGGAGCAGTGACGTCTCCTCCTTCTTGATCCAGCAAGGGGGGAGGAGAGGTTGATGGAGATCCAGCAGCACGACGGCGTGGTGGTGGAAGTAGCGGGATTCCAACAGGGCTTCGCCAAGCGCTGCGGAAGGAGGGAGATGTGTCATGGGAGGGAGAGGGAGGCGCCAGGGCTTAGGTGTTGCTGCCCTCCCTTCCCCCCACTATATATAGGGCCAAGGGAGAGGGAGGGCGCAGCCTTGGCCCTTCCTCCAAGGAAGGGTGCGGCCAAGGAGGAATCCATCCTCCCCAAGGCACCTCGGAGGTGCCTTCCCCCTTTAGGACTCTTCCCTTCCCTTATCTCTTGGTGCATGGGCCTCTTGGGGCTGGTGCCCTTGGCCCATACAGGCCAAGGTGCACCCCCTACAACCCATGTGGCCCCCCGGGGCAGGTGTCCCCACCCGGTGGACCCCCGGGACCCTTCCGGTGGTCCCGGTACAATACCGGTGACCCCGAAACTTGTCCCGATAGCCGAAATAGCACTTCCTATATATAATTCTTTACCTCCGGACCATTCCGGAACTCCTCGTGATGTCCGGGATCTCATCCGGGACTCTGAAAAAACTTTCGGGTTACCGCATACTAATATCTCTATAACCCTAGCATCACCGAACCTTAAGTGTGTAGACCCTACGGGTTCGGGAGACACGTAGACATGACCGAGACGACTCTCCGGACAATAACCAACAACGGGATCTGGATACCCATGTTGGCTCCCACATGCTCCTCGATGATCTCATCGGATGAACCACGATGTCGAGGATTCAATCAATCCCGCATACAATTCCCTTTGTCTAGCGGTACGATACTTGCCCGAGATTCGATCATCGGTATCCCGATACCTTGTTCAATCTCGTTACCGGCAATTCTCTTTACTCGTTTGGTAACACATCATCTCGTGATCAACTCCTTGATCACATTGTGCACACTATCATGATGTCCTACCGAGTGGGCCTAGAGATACCTCTCCGTCACACGGAGTGACAAATCCCAGTCTCGATTCATGCCAACCCAACATACACTTTCGGAGATACCTGTAGTGTACCTTTATAGCCACCCAGTTACGTTGTGACGTTTGGCACACCCAAAGCACTCCTACGGTATCCGGGAGTTGCACAATCTCATGGTCTAAGGAAATGATACGTGACATTAGAAAAGCTTTAGCGAACAAACTACACGATCTTTGTGCTAGGCTTAGGATTGGGTCTTGTCCATCACATCATTCTCCTAATGATGTGATCCCGTTATCAACGACATCCAATGTCCATGGTCAGGAAACCATAACCATCTATTGATTAATGAGCTAGTCAACTAGAGGCTTACTAGGGACATGGTGTTATCTATGTATCCACACATGTATCTGAGTTTCCTATCAATACAATTCTAGCATGGACAATAAACGATTATCATGAACAAGTAAATATAATAATAACCAATTTATTATTGCCTCTAGGGCATATTTCCAACATCTAGTTGGCCAAACCAAATGGATAATTCGAAGAGACTTGCAAAGATAACCAATCATACATAAAAGAATTCAGAGAAGATTCAAATATTGTTCATAGATAGACTTGATCATAAACCCACAATTCATCGGTCTCAACAAACACACCGCAAAAGAAGAAGATTACATCGAATAGATCTCCACAAGAGAGGGGGAGAGCATTGTATTGAGATCCAAAAAGAGATAAGAAGCCATCTAGCTTATAACTATGGACCCGAAGGTCTGAGGTAAACTACTCACACTTCATCGGAGGGGCTATGATGATGTAGAAGCCCTCCGTGATGACGACCCTCTTCGGCGGAGCTCCGGAACAGGCCCCAAGATGGGATCTCGTGGATACAGAAAGTTGCGGCGGTGGAATTAGGTTTTTGGCTCCTGTTCTGATCATTTGGGGGGTACGTGGGTATATATAGGAGGAAGGAGTACGTCGGTGAAGCACCAAAGGGCCCACGAGGCAGGGGGCGCTCCCTGTAGGGGGGGCACCCCCTACCCTCGTGACCGCCTCCGGTACTTCTTGGAGTAGGGTCCAAGTCTCCTGGGTCTTATCCGAGAAGAAAATCACGTTCCAAAAATGATTTTTCTGTTTGGACTCCGTTTGATATTATGTTTCTTCGAAACACTGAAATAGGCAAAAAACAGCAATTCTGGGCTGGGCCTCCGGTTAATAGGTTAGTCCCAAAAATAATATAAAGTGGAAAATAAAGCCCAATATAGTCCAAAACAGTAGATAATATAGCATGGAGCAATCAAAAATTATAGATACGTTGGAGACGTATCAGTCCCATAGGGTGGCCGGCGTGAAATGCCTTAATGGCAAGGAGGGAATTCTTATCAGCAAGGGACGGCTTCCCATCTGCTAGCCTAGTCGAGTAGAACGCAGAAGTTAAGCGTGCTCGGGCTGGAGTAGTCCCAGGATGGGTGACCTGGTGGGAAGTTGCATATCTCAAGCTTCATTTAAATGCTATGACACGGTCATTATAAAGATATATTATATCTCTGTAGTGACCTATCATGGCAATTATATAAACCTTGGGATCCTTGTTTTGCTATTGTAGACTATGTTTTTATGGGTTATTTTTTGGTATAGAAAATTAAAGAATGATTGACTTGACCTGTCATGGCGATTATATAAACCTACTATGTTTTTATGGGTTATTTTTTCCTCTAAAAAATTAAAGAATGATTGACGTGACCTGTCATGGAGATTATATAAACCTTTGTCAGGTTGCATGCAGGGTATAGGGGGCAGGGTGTTCTTCTCGAGCATGTCTCCCTTGTGCGGCTTATAGACGCGACACATATCTGTGGGCTCCCCGAGGTATATATACTATCCTTTATCGACAATTAGGGGGCCCCACACTATCTATCCCTTTGACCCAACAACAAGAAGGGTTTGACCATGATGGTTTCCTGTTGATACTAGTAAGGTACATGTGCATTGCACGCATGAGATTTGGTAACCAAATTATGAATAAATACCACACTATAGCATGTAAGTTTTGAGTCATATATGCATGATGTAGATGTTCGTTTAATTCTTGTAGTTCATCTCATCCAAAATCAATTAGTTTTATAAAAAATCTATTTTAAGATTCATGGAATTATGCATTGTAAAGCATAAAGTAAATACAAAAGTGACAATTCATTTAGAAAAAAAAAGTTTGGGCAATTAAGATATGTAATATTCTAGAGAACAAAGGAGAAGTGCTTATGTTTTGAGGTTTCTGCATTATGCTTAAGTTCAACCATGGAGTCTTCTAGATTGTACATGTGGCAGAAATGTGGTGGAATGTAGATGATATCGAATGGCCAGTAGTGCTCGGATTTGCCATCTTTGTACCGTCGTATTGGTTTCATCCAACGACCAACTTTCAAAATTATTCACACACACTATATAGGGGTATAGATGTAGATGTGTCCCATGGTAGACCAAATAAAGTTTGAGCGCAT
>NC_041382.1:274921659-274922437 GCF_002162155.2 Triticum dicoccoides | reverse complement strand
TGGGAAACTGACATCGTACGTATTGAACCAGTGTAACACCCCGGATGTAACTTTCCCAATTTGTACTCCAACTCTTGCCGTTTCTGGCGTTAAGTTATTTTATTTCCTCGGGTTCGGGTTTTTGTCTCCGTGTGTTGTTGTCTTTGTCATGCATCTCATATCATGTCATCATGTGCATTGCATTTGCATACGTGTTCTTCTCATGCATTCGAGCATTTTTCCCGTTGTCTGTTTTGCATTCCGGCGCTTCGTTCTCCTCCGGTGGCCAATTCTAGCTTTCTTCATGTGTGGGGATTAAACATTTCCGGATTGGACCGAGAGTTGCCAAGTGGCCTTGGTTTACTACCGGTAGACTGCCTGTAAAGTTTCGTATCATTTGGACTTCGTTTGATACTCCAACGGTTAACCGAGGGACCGAAAAGGCCTCGTGTGTGTTGCAGCCCAACACCCCTCCAATTTGGCCCAAAACCCACCAAACTCTGCTCCATGTCCTGGAGCGTTCGATCACGATCGCGTGGCCGAAAAACGTACCTCATTTGGACTCTCCTAGCTCCCTCTATGCCTATATATACACCCCCCATTCTAAATCTCGAATTCTCTCCCCCCTAACCCTAAAAAACCTCTCTCCGCCGCACCGGACATGTCCGGACGAGCCGGACAACGTCCGGATCTCACCCGCCGCCGCCCGCAGCCAGTGGCGTGCCGCCACGTGGCCGCCGCCGTCCCTCACCCGCCGCGGCCCGGGAGGCCCAAACCGGGCCCCCGCGAGCCCATCCCC
>NC_041382.1:274900192-274921373 GCF_002162155.2 Triticum dicoccoides | reverse complement strand
GCCGCCTCGGCCCCGCTTCTTCCTCGCCGTCCGGCGACCTTGGCCCCCCTCTCTCCGGCGAGCTTCGTCCGATTCCGGTGAACAGGAGCACGAACTCCGGCGAGCTCAGATCTGGCCTCGGTTCGCGCGCCGCGAGGAACCCTAGATCTAGCGGTTGACTTTTCCCCTCTCCCATCATTTTTTTATGCGATCTTTGACCTGCTGTAACTTTGCATCTGTAGCTCCGATTTGGGCATATAGCATACCAAACTGTTCGCCTCGACGAGTACATCATTTCATTCCATAGCATCATTTTCATTTGAGCTCATCTTGATGCCCGAAATGCTGTTAGAAGAGGCCTTCGTGAGTTAATTGTCAGATCTGCTAGTTCATCTTAGACTTTTGTCATTTTTGCCATGATTATTGTGTGCATGATATGCCTGTGAGTCCTTCATATGTTTTGCTAAGCATCTTGTTATCTTTCCAAAGATGCAACCCATGCATTTTTGTGATGTGTGTGGTGACTTGTGCAAGCTTGCAAAGTGAGGCACCCGGTGAATCTGTTTTCAGAGACTTAGTAGTTTTCACTAAGTCTGGGATTATTTAGTTCATGATGCCATATGTTCTTGTTGATTCCTAGTGATCCATGCCTCTTTTGAGGATGATCAGTAAGGGAGTTTTGTTAATCCTGTATTGCTCTATCCATCCATGTATTTTTTTGCAATTATGGAGCACCCTAGCTTGAGTCAATCGAGCTCTACTTTTGCTTCGTTGCGAATCTGGGCAGATCGTCAACTTGTTTGCCATTTTGCCGATGCTATTGTAGTTGATCCATGCATGCTATGCCTTTGTTCTTGCCATGTCTAGCTTGTATTTTGTGCCTTATTAGTGGATGTATGCTTGCCTTGCCATGACTTGCACCGTAGTGAGTGCATCGAGCTCGTAAACATGCCTTCGTGAGTTATATTTCAGCATGTCCCAGTTTTCACTAAGTCTGAAAACTGATTATGTTTTTGCTATGTTCGTGTGCTTGTTACTATATTTTGTGATCCCTTTTGGCTCAAGGTCACTAAGGGACTTTTGTTAAGCTTGTTGAGTAGCTCCATGCCATGTCTTTCTTTGTCATGTTCAGGTCCTGTAGCATGTTGTTTTGTTGCTCCGAAGAGGGCTATATGATCTGAAATTCCAGACAAGTGTTAATTTCACTAAGTCTGAGATCTGTTTTACCATTTGCGTTTTTTCCATGCTTGTTTGAACCTGTTAATGGATGATTTGGCCGTAGCTCAGTGCTAGACTTTTGTTAAGCATCTTGTGTGCATCCCTGCCATGTATTTTATTGTCATGTTTGGTGGCTGTAGCATGTTCATCTCATTGCATTTAGATGCCTACTTGCTGTAAATCGCAGACCGGTGTCATTTTTAATCGCTTGCCATTTCCAAACCGTAACTCCGATTCCGGCGTTCTTTATATCGTTTTCAAGCGATTTCATCTCATCTTTCTAGTGGCACCCTTGGAATTCCAAGTTGAGGACAGGTTCATGCATTTCCTGTCATATCTTGCATTTGGCATCCCGCATCGCATCCCGCATAGCATATCATCTTTGCATCGAGTTGATTGAGTTTGCACGTGGTTGATTGTGTCCTTGTTGCTTGTTTGTCTTGTTTGGGTAGAGCCGGGAGACGAGTTCGCTACCGAGGAGCCCGTTGAGTTTGCTTTTGAGGATCCAGTCAACTCTGACATCCGTGCAGGCAAGATGATCATACCCTCGAAATCACTACTATCTTTGCTATGCTAGTTTGCTCGCTCTTTTCCTATGCCATTGCTACGATGCCTACCACTTGCTTGTCAGCCTCCCAAATTGCCATGTCAAACCTCTAACCCACCATTGTCCTAGCAAACCGTTGATTGGCTATGTTACCGCTTTGCTCAGCCCCTCTTATAGAGTTGCTAGTTGCAGGTGAAGATTGGAGGCCGTTCCTTGTTGGAACATCTTTTATTTACTTGTTGGGATATCATTATATTGCCTTGTTATCTTAATGCATCTATATACTTGGTAAAGGGTGGAAGGCTCGGCCTCTCGCCTAGTGTTTTGTTCCACTCTTGCCGCCCTAGTTTCCGTCATATCAGTGTTATGTTCCCAGATTTTGCGTTCCTTACGCGGTTGGGTTATAATGGGAACCCCTTGATATTTCGCCTTGATTAAAGCTTTTCCAGCAATGCCCAACCTTGGTTTTACCATTTGCCACCTAGCCTTTTCTTTCCCTTGGGTTCTGCAGACTCAAGGGTCATCTTATTTTAACCCCCCCGGGCCAGTGCTCCTCTGAGTGTTGGTCCACCTGTCAGCTACCGGTGGCCACCAGGGGCAACTCTGGGCTGGCCTACCCGTACCTAGGACAATCTGATTGTGCCCTGAGAAAGAGATATGTGCAGCTCCTATCGGGATTTGTCGGCACATTCGGGCGGTGTTGCTGGTCTTGTTTTAACCTGTCGAAGTGTCTTGAGTTACCGAGATACCGAGTCTAATCGGAACGTCTTGGGAGGAGGTCTATTCCTTCGTTGACCGTGAGAGCTTGTCATGGGCTAAGTTGGGACTCTCCTGCAGGGATTGAACTTTCGAAAGCCCTGCCCGCGGTTATGGGCAGATGGGAATTTGTTAATGTCCGGTTGTAGATAACTTGAACCTTAACTTAATTAAAATGAATCAACCGAGTGTGTTACCGTGATGGCCCCTTCTCGGCGGAGTCCGGGAAGTGGACACGGTGTTGGAGTAATGTTTGCGCAGGCTGCCCTCTAGTTTCTCGCTCGTGCTTTGCCTCCTCTTCTCGCTCTCTTTTGCGAATAAGTTAGCCACCATACATGCTAGTCGCTTGCTACAGCTCCACTCATATTTTACCTTGCCATACCTATAAGCTTGAATAGTCTTGATCGCGAGGGTGCGAGATTGCTGAGTCCCTGTGGCTCACAGATTACTATTACACCAGATGCAGGGCCTGATGATTCCGCTCCAGGAGACGCGTATGGGCTCAAGTGGGAGTTCGACGAAGACTCTCAATGATATTATGTTTCCTTTCCCGACGATCAGTAGTGGTGCCCAGTTGGGGGTGATTGGGACCGTGTCGCATGTTGGGTTCTCTTTTATTTTGGCGCCGTAGTCGGGCCTTGAGTGTATGGATGATGTAATGTTATTTATGTACTTGATTGACGTGGCGAGTGTAAGCCAACTATGTTATCTCCCCTTTATTATTCATATTATATGGGATGTTGTGAAGATTGCCTAACTTGCGACATATGCCTTCAATGCGATTATGTCTCTAAGTCGTGCCTCGACACGTGGGAGCTATAGTCGCATCGAGGGTGTTACAAGTTGGTATCAGAGCCTTCCCCGACCTTAGGAGCCCCATTGCTTGATCGTTTTTAGCGGCCGAGTTGTGTCTAGAAAAAATGTTTTGAGTCATTTAGGTATTATATATCGGAGAGATTAGGAATTCTTTTTACTTCCCAGTCTCCTCATCGCTCTGGTAAGGCATCCTGACATAGAGTTTTGACTCTTCTCTTCTCAAATTTCACCAAAAAAAATTTTAGGATCACGCGGGTATCTTGGAATCATTCCGATGGTTTTATGATGAGAACATTGTCTTGGTTCCTCCTGTCAGGGGTTTAGTGGAAGTGTCCCGGGGAGTTGAGCTCTGAGGTGTTGTCATCATAATTTTATCGTTGCAATTCTGGAATACCTGAGTCTAGTACGCCGACATCGAAAATCTCTTTTATGCAGTTCGTTGGTGAGATAACCTCGACGCCACCCAGTACTGGGGCGGGAGTTCGGGAGTATCGCCATAATTTGTATAACGGATGCTTTTGGAAGGTTGAGGTAGATGGTTTCCGAAGGTTTCTTGGTTATGTGTTGAAGGATGGATACAGCTGGATGTAGGATTTGCTAGTTTGGGTGAGATATTATGCTTCCCCTGTATCCCCAACACCTGATTGCATAACCGGAAAAGTTCAGGAGTTTCATAGGTGGGAATTCTAGTAGCTCTAGTTCTTCTTCCACGGATATTGGTTTGAGATTGGGATTTCTTACCGATTATTCGTTCTTGATCCGTACCTTGTTGGTTTATTTCTCTACCTTAACTCTACGTGGCTTCTCAATTTATGGATATGTGATCATTTCAAGAGGAATGCATTCGTTCATTTTGTTCGGATGTGAAGACTATATGTTGCAATTTTCATTCCGTTGGATTCAGCTTCAATATTTGTCTGTCAATGTGCTAATGGTGGTCAACCTCTTCAGGATGGCTCCTCCAACACGCACGACTCCGAATCCTGATCCGCCACCACCTCCACCTCCTCCAGAGGCATGGCAAGCTGTGATGGCCGCAACCAATGCAAACACACAACTAATCATGCAAATTCTCCAAGAGCGCAATCAAGGCAGTCAAGGGAATCAAGGCAGCAATCAGGGTCACTTTGCTACACTCAACCAGATCCTTGCTAATGGGCCAAAGACTTTCAGCAATTGTGTTGAAGCAACCGATGCTGACGATTGGCTTGTGGATCTGTGTAAGCATTTCGAGTGCAGTAACGTCAGGCCTGAGGACTTTGTTAAGTTCGCTTCCTTCCAACTGAAAGATCAAGCTGCAGAATGATTCCAGCAGTACAAGGATTCCAGAGGTGGACGTGTTATCGCTTGGGATGATTTCCGTCGAGATTTTCGAGCTCATCATATTCCGCAGAGCGTGGTTGAAAGCAAGCGTGAGGAATTCCGCAATCTGAAGCAAGGCTCTTTGTCTTTCTACGACTACAACAAGTTGTTCCAGAAGCTTGCCCGCTTTGCCAAGCAGGACGTCCCTGATGAGAAGAGCATGATATATCAGTTCAGGGGTGGTCTCAGAGAAGAAATTCAGCTCGCTCTTGTTCTCTTTGAGCCCTTGAGGTACGATGAGTTCTACAACATGGCACTGAAGCAAGAGGCTGCTCAGTTGAGGTGTGATGCTTCCAAGAAGCGAGTCAGAGATGTTACTCCTTCTTCCTCTACTCAAGTGGCCAAGCAGCAGAAGTTTTGGCTTCCTCCTCCTCCGTTTCGCTAGCCGTATCAGCAGAAGAGCAAAGGTGGCAGTGGTTCTTCCCACCCACCCAACCCTGGCTTTCAGAACAAGACTTCGTCTCAAGCTCCAAGATCGAGTGCTCCGTATCACCGTCCGCTTTCAGAGGTCACGTGCAACAAGTGCCAACAGAAGGGTCCCTATGCCAACAAGTGTCTCAACCAGAGGCGTCTTCCTCCTCCTCCTCCTGTCAGATCGGCAAGTACAGCTGTGGTCAAGCATAATCCCAAGCATGCCAAGGTCAATTTGATGAATGCAGCTCAGGCAGAGGACTCGTCAGATGTGATCATGGGTAACCTTCCTATTAATGATATTCCCGCAAAAGTTCTTTTTGACACTGGTGCATCGCATTGCTTCATCTCGAGACCGTTTACAAATAGGCATGAATTGGTTTCGCAAGTTTTGCCTAGTCCTTTAGCAGTTGTCTCTCCCGGTAAGCGCATGCAGGCTAACTCCATCGTTCCGGATGTTTCTATCACTTTGGGTGACTACAAGTTCTTGGCTTCTCCTACGGTTCTCGGTGACTCGGATATTGATCTTATTCTCGGAATGGATTGGCTTTTTAAGCACAAGGCTCAGCTTGATTGTGTAGCCAGGCAGATTCAATTGACTCATTCGTCTGAGGATGTAATTGTCTTTGCCGCTCGTGATGATACCATTCGTCTGTTTTCTCTCAATGAGAAGGGTGAATTGGATACCATCTCTCAAATTCCAGTCGTTTGCGAATACCAAGACGTCTTTCCAGAAGAGCTTCCAGGAATGCCTCCGCACCGGCCAGTTGAATTTGTTATTGATCTTGAGCCTGGCACGGAACCTGTGTGCAAACGTCCTTACAAGCTCGGACCTGAAGAGGTGAAGGAGCTGAAGAAGCAACTCGATGAGCACGAAAGAATGGGTCTCATCCGGCCTAGTTCTTCTCCGTGGGGTTGTGATGTTCTTTTTGTGAAGAAGAAGGATGGAACGGACCGACTTTGTGTTGATTACCGTCCAGTGAACAAGAAGACCATCAAGAACAAATACCCACTTCCCAACATCAATGAGCTGTTCGAACAACTCAAAGGTGCCCAAGTATTCTCCAAACTTGATCTTCGTATGGGTTATCACCAGATTCACATTCGTGAAGAAGATATTCCCAAGACAGCATTCAGAACAAGCTTTGGTTCATATGAATACACTGTCATGTCTTTTGGCCTCGCCAACGCTCCTCCGACGTTCTCTCGTATGATGAACTTCATCTTCAACGCCTACACCAATGACTTCGTTTTGGTCTATCTCGACGACATTCTGGTTTTTTCGAAGAACAAGGAAGATCATGCCAAGCACTTGTGTTTGGTTCTTGATAAGCTCAGAGAACATCAGTTCTACGCCAAGTTCTCCAAGTGTGAATTTTTGCTCGATGAGGTTCTTTATCTTGGTCATATCATCTCTGCCAAGGGCATTGCCGTGAATCCTGAGAAGGTGTCTGCAATTGTGAATTGGGAACCTCCTCAGAACATGAAGCAACTCCGCAGTTTTCTCGGTCTCGCAAGCTATTGCCGAAGTTTCGTTGAAAACTTTTCTAAGATCGCGAAGCCTCTCTCTAATCTTCTTCAGAAGCACGTCAAGTATGTTTGGTCTCCGGAGTGTGATATTGCTTTCAACACTTTGAAAGAGAAATTGATCACTGCTCCAGTTCTGACTCCGCCTGATGAATCCAAGCCGTACGAGGTCTTTTGTGATGCCTCTCTCCAAGGTCTTGGCGCAGTTTTGATGCAAGAGAAGAAAGTTTTTGCTTATACATCTCGCCAGTTGAAGCCTAATGAGAAGAACTACCCCACTCATGATCTTGAGTTGGCGGCAGTTGTGCATGCTCTTTTGACTTGGAGACATCTTCTATTGGGAAGAAAAGTGGACATTTTCACTGATCACAAGAGTCTCAAGTACATCTTCACTCAGCCTAATCTCAACCTCAGGCAAACTCGATGGGTCGAAATGATTCAAGAGTATAATCCGAGTATTGAGTATACTCCAGGCAAGGCCAATGTGATTGCTGACGCTTTGAGCAGGAAAGCTTACTGCAACAGTCTGATTATCAAGCCTTATCAACCCGAGCTTTGTGAAGCTTTCCGCAAACTTAATCTGCAAGTTGTTCCTCAAGGTTTTCTCGCCAACCTTCAAGTCTCTCCTACCTTGGAAGACCAGATTCGCCAAGCCCAGCTTCTTGATGCTATGGTGAAAAAGGTGAAGATTGGGATTGCCAAGAGTCAGTCCAAGTACAAGTGCTACCGCCTTGATGACAAGGACACTCTCTTCTTTGAGGATCGTATTGTTGTGCCCAAAGGTGACCTCCGTAAAGTGATCATGAACGAGGCTCACAATTCTCTCCTCTCCATCCACCCTAGGAGCACGAAGATGTATCAGGACCTTAAGCAAGCTTATTGGTGGACTCGAATGAAGCACGAGATCGCTCAATTCGTGAATGAATGTGATGTCTGCAGAAGAGTGAAGGCAGAACACCAAAGGCCAGCTGGTCTCCTCCAACCTCTTGCCATTCCAAAATGGAAGTTTGACCACATTGAGATGGACTTCGTGACTGGGTTTCCAAAGTCCAAGCGTGGCAATGATGCTATATTCGTTGTCATCGACAAACTCACCAAAGTGGCTCATTTTCTGCCTATCAAAGAGTCGATCACTGCAGCTCAATTGGCAGAACTCTATACCTCTCGTATTGTCTCTCTACACGGTATTCCTCAAGTGATCTCTTCAGACCGTGGCAGCATCTTTACCTCGAAGTTTTGGGATTCTTTCCAGAAGGCCATGGGCACCAAGATCCGCTTCAGCACAGCTTTCCATCCTCAAACAAGCGGTCAAGTCGAGCGTGTCAACCAGATTCTTGAAGATATGCTCAGGGCTTGTGTGATCTCCTTCGGCATGAAGTGGGAGGATTGTCTTCCTTATGCTGAATTCTCCTATAACAACAGTTTTCAAGCAAGTTCGGGCAAGGCCCCTTTTGAAATTCTGTATGGCAGGAAGTGTCGTACCCCTCTCAACTGGTCTGAAACCGGTGAACGTCAGCTTTTGGGTAATGACTTAATCATAGAGGCAGAAGAAATGTGCAAAGTCATTCGAGATAACCTCAAAGCAGCCCAATGCCGCCAGAAGAGCTACTATGATAGTAAGCACCGCGATTTGGCTTTCGAGATCGGAGATCATGTTTACCTCCGTGTCTCCCCTATGAAAGGTACTCGTCGCTTTGGTATCAAAGGGAAGCTTGCCCCTAGATACGTGGGACCTTTCAAGATTGTCAGCAAGAGAGGCGACCTCGCCTATCAACTCGAGCTTCCTTCAAACTTTGCAAATGTTCATGACGTGTTCCATGTCTCTCAGCTTCAAAAGTGCTTCAAGACTCCTGACCGCACCGTCAACTTCGAGGACATTGAGATCCAAGAAGATCTCTCTTATCGTGAGCACCCAGTTGCTATTCTTGAAGAGACTGAACGCAAGACTCGCAACAAGTCAATCAAATTTCTCAAAGTCAAGTGGTCACACCATTCCGACCGTGAAGCTACCTGGGAACGCGAGGATCACCTCCGTTCTGAGTACCCGGCGTTCTTTCAGTCCTAGATCTCGGGACGAGATCTTTTCGTAGTGGTGGAGTGTTGTAACACCCCGGATGTAACTTTCCCAATTTGTACTCCAACTCTTGCCGTTTCCGGCGTTAAGTTATTTTATTTCCTCGGGTTCGGGTTTTTGTCTCCATGTGTTGTTGTCTTTGTCATGCATCTCATATCATGTCATCATGTGCATTGCATTTGCATACGTGTTCTTCTCATGCATTCGAGCATTTTTCCCGTTGTCCGTTTTGCATTCCGGCGCTTCGTTCTCCTCCGGTGGTCAATTCTAGCTTTCTTTCGTGTGTGGGGATTAAACATTTCCGGATTGGACCGAGACTTGCCAAGCAGCCTTGGTTTACTACCGGTAGACCGCCTGTCAAGTTTCGTATCATTTGGACTTCGTTTGATACTCCAACGGTTAACCGAGGGACCGAAAAGGTCTCGTGTGTGTTGCAGCCCAACACCCCTCCAATTTGGGCCAAAACCCACCAAACTCTGCTCCATGTCCTAGAGCGTTCGATTACGATCGCGTGGCCGAAAACCGCACCTCATTTGGACTCTCCTAGCTCCCTCTATGCCTATATATACACCCCCCATTCTAAATCTCGGATTCTCTCCCCCCTAACCCTAAAAAAAACCTCTCTCCGCCGCACCGGACGAGCCGGACAACGTCCGAATCTCATCCGCCGCCGCCCGCAGCCAGTGGCGTGCCGCCACGTGGCCGCCACCGTCCCTCACCCGCCGTCGTCCGGGAGGCCCAAACCGGGCCCCCGCGAGCCCATCCGCCGCCGCCCGCGCCTCCCAGTGCCCGCGCCCGAGCGCCGCCGCCTCCCTCGACTCCGGTGGCCGGCGCCGCCGCGCCGCATCGCCGCCGCATCTCCGGACTTCGCTGCTCGCCGCCTCCTTCGCCTCGCCGTCGTCGCCGACCACCGCAGCGACCCGAGCCGCCGCCGCCCCGGTCTCCGCCGCCTCGGCCCCGCTTCGTCCTCGCCGTCCGGCGACCTCGGCCCCCCTCTCTCCGGTGAACAGGAGCACGAACTCCGGCGAGCTTAGATCTGGCCTCGGTTCGCGCGCCGCGAGGAACCCTAGATCTAGCGGTTGACTTTTCCCCTCTCCCGTCATTTTTTATGCGATCTTTGACCTGCTGTAACTTTGCAACCGTAGCTTTGATTTGGGCATATAGCATATCAAAATGTTCGCCTCGACGAGTGCATCATTTCATTCCATTGCATCATTTTAATTTGATCTCATCTTGATGCCCGAAATGCTGTTAGAAGAGGCCTTCATGAGTTAATTGTCAGATCTGCTAGTTCATCTTAGACTTTTGTCATTTTTGCCATGATTATTGTGTGCATGATATGCCTGTGAGTCCTTCATATGTTTTTCTAAGCATCTTGTTATCTTTCCATAGGTGCAACCCATGCATTTTTGTGATGTGTGTGGTGACTTGTGCAAGCTTGCAAAGTGAGGCACCCGGTGAATCTGTTTTCAGAGACTTAGTAGTTTTCACTAAGTCTGGGATTATTTAGTTCATGATGCCATATGTTCTTGTTGATTCCTAGTGATCCGTGCCTCTTTTGAGGATGATCAGTAAGGGAGTTTTGTTAATCCTGTATTGCTCTATCCATCCATGTATTTTTTGCAATTATGGAGCACCCTAGCTTGAGTCAATCGAGCTCTACTTTTGCTTCGTTGCGAATCTGGGCAGATCGTCAACTTGTTTGCGATTTTGCCGATGCTATTGTAGTTGATCCATGCATGCTATGCCTTTGTTCTTGCCATGTCTAGCTTGTATTTTGTGCCTTCTTAGTGGATGTATGCTTACCTTTCCATGACTTGCACCGTAGTGAGTGCATCGAGCTCGTAAACATGCCTTCGTGAGTTATATTTCAGCATGTCCCAGTTTTCACTAAGTCTGAAAACTGATTATGTTTTTGCTATGTTCGTGTGCTTGTTACTATATTTTGTGATCCCTTTTGGCTCAAGGTCACTAAGGGACTTTTGTTAAGCTTGTTGAGTAGCTCCATGCCATGTCTTTCTTTGTCATGTTCAGGTCCTGTAGCATGTTGTTTTGTTGCTCCGAAGAGGGCTATATGATCTGAAATTCCAGACAAGTGTTAATTTCACTAAGTCTGAGATCTGTTTTACCATTTGCGTTTTTTCCATGCTTGTTTGAACCTGTTAATGGATGATTTGCCCGTAGCTCAGTGCTAGACTTTTGTTAAGCATCTTGTGTGCATCCCTGCCATGTACTTTATTGTCATGTTTGGTGGCTGTAGCATGTTCATATCATTGCATTTAGATGCCTACTTGCTGTAAATCGCAGACCGGTGTCATTTTGAATCGCTTGCCATTTCCAAACCGTAACTCCGATTCCGGCGTTCTTTATATCGTTTTCAAGCGATTTCATCTCATCTTTCTAGTGGCACCCTTGGAATTCCAAGTTGAGGACAGGTTCATGTATTTCCTGTCATATCTTGCATTTGGCATCCCGCATCGCATCCCGCATAGCATATCATCTTTCCATCGAGTTGATTGAGTTTGCACGTGGTTGATTGTGTCCTTGTTGCTTGTTTGTCTTGTTTGGGTAGAGCCGGGAGACGAGTTCGCTACCGAGGAGCCCATTGAGTTTGCTTTTGAGGATCCAGTCAACTCTGACATCCGTGCAGGCAAGATGATCATACCCTCAAAATCACTACTATCTTTGCTATGCTAGTTTGCTCGCTCTTTTGCTATGCCATTGCTATGATGCCTACCACTTGCTTGTCAGCCTCCCAAATTGCCATGTCAAACCTCTAACCCACCATTGTCCTAGCAAACCGTTGATTGGCTATGTTACCGCTTTGCTCAGCCCCTCTTATAGAGTTGCTAGTTGCAGGTGAAGATTGGAGGCCGTTCCTTGTTGGAACATCTTTTATTTACTTGTTGGGATATCATTATATTGCCTTGTTATCTTAATGCATCTATATACTTGGTAAAGGGTGGAAGGCTCGGCCTCTCGCCTAGTGTTTTGTTCCACTCTTGCCGCCCTAGTTTCCGTCATATCGGTGTTATGTTCCCAGATTTTGCGTTCCTTACGCGGTTGGGTTATAATGGGAACCCCTTGATATTTCGCCTTGATTAAAGCTTTTCCAGCAATGCCCAACCTTGGTTTTACCATTTGCCACCTAGCCTTTTCTTTCCCTTGGGTTCTGCAGACTCAAGGGTCATCTTATTTTAACCCCCCCGGGCCAGTGCTCCTCTGAGTGTTGGTCCACCTGTCAGCTACCGGTGGCCACCAGGGGCAACTCTGGGCTGGCCTACCCGTACCTAGGACAATCTGATTGTGCCCTGAGAAAGAGATATGTGCAGCTCCTATCGGGATTTGTCGGCACATTCAGGCGGTGTTGCTGGTCTTGTTTTAACCTGTCGAAGTGTCTTGAGTTACCGAGATACCGAGTCTGATCGGAACGTCTTGGGAGGAGGTCTATTCCTTCGTTGACCGTGAGAGCTTGTCATGGGCTAAGTTGGGACTCTCCTGCAGGGATTGAACTTTCGAAAGCCGTGCCCGCGGTTATGGGCAGATGGGAATTTGTTAATGTCCGGTTGTAGATAACTTGAACCTTAACTTAATTAAAATGAATCAACCGAGTGTGTTACCATGATGGCCCCTTCTCGGCGGAGTCCGGGAAGTGGACACGGTGTTGGAGTAATGTTTGCGCAGGCTGCCCTCTAGTTTCTCGCTCGTGCTTTGCCTCCTCTTCTCGCTCTCTTTTGCGAATAAGTTAGCCACCATACATGCTAGTCGCTTGCTGCAGCTCCACTCATATTTTACCTTGCCATACCTATAAGCTTGAATAGTCTTGATCACGAGGGTGCGAGATTGCTGAGTCCCTGTGGCTCACAGATTACTATTACACCAGATGCAGGGCCTGATGATTCCGCTCCAGGAGACGCGTATGGGCTCAAGTGGGAGTTCGACGAAGACTCTCAACGATATTATGTTTCCTTTCCAGACGATCAGTAGTGGTGCCCAGTTGGGGGTGATTGGGACCGTGTCGCATGTTGGGTTCTCTTTTATTTTGGCGTCGTAGTCGGGCCTTGAGTGTATGGATGATGTACTGTTATTTATGTACTTGATTGACGGGGCGAGTGTAAGCCAACTATGTTATCTCCCCTTTATTATTCATATTATATGGGATGTTGTGAAGATTCCCTAACTTGCGACATATGCCTTCAATGCTATTATGCCTCTAAGTCGTGCCTCGACACGTGGGAGCTATAGTCGCATCGAGGGTGTTACAACCAGGCTTGGAGTCGGGTACGGTGTTCAGTTTGTAATGTAGTTGGTGGCCCGTCGAAGTTGTGCATTTGGGATTTAAACACATCACAGACCACCATACCATACATATTTTTGGGCCGCATGCAGTGTATACGGGGTCCTCTGATTGACCACGTCTCCCTTGTGCGGTTTTTTGTGACGACACGCATATCTGTGGGCTCCTCGAGTGTATATATCATCCCTTTGACCGATAATGAGGGGTATGTGTTGGCCATGAATGGATTCCTCCTAGGTCGTGTTAGGGCCGGTCACCGTCACATGTCAGTCAACCAAAGCTCGAGCTCATGCGTTGTCAAGATTCCCTCCCACGTGCTCGGATTGATGGGTTCGACCTACATCATATCCTGTGTATCTTGTCCTCAACTACCTTGCCTTCATGGTTGTTGTCTGTATCGAGAGGTAGGCACCACATCTAAATTGTACATTATTCTATATTGAAAACAAACATCACCCCTTTCCAACGTACATCATTTTGGGCCTCATGCAAGAGGTGCTGGTTTTGTGGTCCCTCTCGTGCGATTTTTATGATGGTTCAATCTATTGGCCCAAGCGGTTTATCGACAACAACAACTGTTGTTTGACCAAACGATAGATTATGGTCCATCTTATGGTAGGTCATGGTGACATGCATGTATGACCAAAGTATCGATCATTACGCGCATCCACCCTGCTGACACGAAGTGGGAGGTGGTGGGCCAAGCATCCTAGCTAGGTACGACATTATGTCATTATATATAAGTGACTTGACTTGAGGATTAATGATGTTCTTATTGTTGCAAATAGAAATTATGTGCCCGTAGATTTCATTGTTCTTGATATAGATTGCAACCTTCTTGCCCTATTATTCTTGGTAGACCTTTCCTTAGAACGGTTGGTGCGATTATTGATATGAAGGAAGGGAATATTAGATTTCAATTTCCATTAAAAAGGGCATGGAACACTTTCCAAGAAAGAAAATAAAATTGCCATATGAAACTATCATGCGAGCCACTTATGGATTGCCTACCAAAGATGGCAATACCTAGATCTATCCTCACTTTTATGCCTAGCTAGGGGCGTTAAACGATATCCCCAATTTTGTTTTTATTCCTTGCTTTTTTCTCCTGTTTAGTAATAAATAAATTATTTAGCCTCTGTTTTGGTTGTGTTTTTTATGTTTAATTAGTGTTTGTGCCAAGTAGAACCGTTGGGAAGACTTGGGGAAAGTCTTGTTGAACTTGCTATAAAAATAGAAACTTTAGCGCTCACGAGAACTGTTGTCATTTTTATTTGAAGAGTGATATTTAGTTAATGGAGGAAAGGGTCAGAAAAATCATAAAAATACGAACAAAAAATTAAAACCAATTTTTTTGTGAATTTCCTGAAACATTTTTTATTTGTGTAGATTTTTTTCAAAATAGGAATATTTTGAATTTTAGAACAAATATTGAAGCAAGAACATTATTTGGAACACCCAAACATTTTTTGAGTTTCTGAACAAGTTTGAAAAAAGTGAACATTTTTTAATTTGTGAATGAATTTTGAAAACAAAGACATTTATAGAATCGTTGAACTTTTTTCAAAACCGTGAGCGCTTAACCCGTCCGAATAGGCGCCTAGCCGGAGCGATGCCATCGCCTAGTTGGCCCAAAGCCTATGATTTTTTTCTTTTCTTCTTTTTTCCCTGTTAAATCAATTTTCTCCTTTTAAACTTTATTTTTCTTTTGAAACTTGTTCAAAAAATTGAAATATATTTTGGAATACCATAATAGTTTTAAGCAATTGTCTTACATTACGATTTCAATTTTTTCCTTCAGATATTGTTAAATGCTTTTTTAAAAGCATTTACTGCTTTCAGTTTTATCCCTTTGTATTTATTAGTTATGTTTAAAACTTAACATAACAATTGTAAGTACCAGTTTAAATTATAATTTTAAGTTCTTTTTTCCTTCAAACCTGAGATGGATGCCAATCATGGGCATGCCCAGCTACTCGCAAAAGTTGGGGTCATTTGAAGAATGACCAAAAAACACCATGTTCAACCTAGAGTGTCAGTGTGCCATAAGGCTTTGTTTTAGAGCATGTTGTTTCTTGTCATGCATCAAATGAGCCTATTTTTTCATATGCTTATTTGACTAATTTAAGGGACCATGCCAAGTTGTTTTGGTTTCTGACAATTTTTGTAGTTTCTAGAGTTTTCTCAGTCAAAAATGCCGATAAAAGGCTGGACGTGTCCCTACTTGCACATGGTGTCGCAAATCGTTCAAACCTGACATGGATGCCTACCATGGGCATGCCCTTGCTTGCAAAAGCTGAGGTCATTTCGAAATGTCCAAAAGTATACCGTGTTTAAAGGAGGGTTTCCAGGTAGGGCAGAAGGCTCCGTCTGACAGTACGTTGTTTCTGAACATCTTTGAAATGACCCTAATTTTTTTCTCATGGTCTTGTGTGACTAGCCAAAGCACCATGTCCAATTGTTTGGGTTTTCAACAAGTTTACATTTTCCTGGAGTTTTCTTGGTTTAAAAGGACCAACAAATGACCAAATGTCTCCCAACTTGATTACGGTGTCGAAAGTCATTCAAACTTGGCATGGATGTCTATTTGGGAGGTTAGTTTGAAGAAGGAGCCTTGTCATAACGCTTCCGCTATCGGTCTACGAGGGTACGTAGATTACACTCTCCCCTCTTGTTGCTATGCATCACCATGATCTTGCGCGTGCGTAGGAATTTTTTTGAAATTAACGTTCCCCAACAGTGGTATCAGAGCCTAGGTTTTATGTGTTGATGTTATATGCACGAGTAGAACACAAGTGAGTTGTGGGCGATATAATCATACTACTTACCAGCATGTCATACTTTGGTTCGGCGGTATTGTTGGATGAAGCGGCCCGGACCGACATTACGCGTATGCTTACGCGGGACTGGTTCTACCGACGTGCTTCGCACACAGGTGGCTGGCGGGTGTCAGTTTCTCCAACTTTAGTTGAACCAAGTGTGGCTATGCCCGGTCCTTGCGAAGGTTAAAACAACACCAATTGACAAACTATCATTGTGGTTTCAATGCGTAGGTAAGATTGATTCTTGCTTAAGCCCGTAGCAGCCACGTAAAACTTGCAACAACAAAGTAGAGGACGTCTAACTTGTTTTTGCAGGGCATGTTGTGATGTGATATGGTCAAGACATATATATTCTGATCACAACCTGAACTGCCTCGGTAACACGCCTGGACTTCCCTTTGTACGAACCCGACCTTCGGGCTATCTTCACAACCGTGGCTTCCCCCGTGAATTATTCTGTTTAGTCGTGTTCTATATGATGTTAGTGTAATCTAGGAACGTTTTTAGCAACTAAATACCGGTTTTAAATAGGAATCTCGCTCGTTGGCGGATTTTGCTCTCGACTCATGATGAAATTGCGCTTTTTGCAATTTTACTCCCTGAGTTGTTCGACCTGAACTTCTTCCAGTGCTAGGTTGAACTTCCGCCAACATCGCCCAAACGGGGCTTGCGATATTCCGTTGGAAAGCTATGAAAATTAGTATCATGACCCAAGTTAAATTTTTGGCAAAATGTAAGCGGTTTAAGAGCAGTTTTGAAAACCGTTTTTTCTTCATACAAAAAACGTGAATCATATATTTGATCGCATTTTTAAACCGTTTATCGGAATGAGGCAAATAATATGCCGTTGGAAACTCCTGCAAAACCGCTCCTTCCACATGTTGAAAGTTTTCTCTAATTCCCTACGGTTAAAGAGTAATTCGGAAAATCGTAGAATTTCCCAAACAGAACATCCGAGTTCATATTTTCGATGCCATTTCTAAATGGCTAATCCAATTGAGGCAAATAATATGGCGTTGGAAAGCTTATGAAAATGCGCTACATTTCATGTTAGAAGTTTTTTCTAATTTTGAACGGTTTAAAAGTAATTTAGAAAACGGTACAAGTTCCACTGAGTTCGTATTTTCGAGCTAATTTTTTAACCGTACGTCCAAATGCAGCAAATGATATGGCGTTAGAAAGCTTGAAGAAATGCGAAACTTTTTTGTATATATTGTTTCTCCTAATTCATTACAGTTTTATGTCTGTTATGAAAATGGCTAAAAACGTATTTTTGCCATAATTTCTACAAACTTTATCGGAATGGGGCAAATAATATACCGCTGAAAAGCTATGGAAAATTCGAAACTTTTTCATGTTGATGGTTTTCTCTGAATCTTGGCCTTTTTTCAAGTAATTTCGAAAACGACGAGATCATACATTCTGCCTTTATCATGAAATAGATTCTTCAAAAATGCATCACGTGAAGAACCTGAACTTCTCGGTGCGTGTACCTGAACTTCACTCTGTTTTCACTTTTTTTTTCTCGTAGCTCTCCATTCACTCACCGGAATTGAGCAAGTGATATACCGATGGAAAATTGATGTAAACACGCAACTTTCCCATGTTGATCATTTTTTCATACTCGCGACGGTTTTAAAAAAATTCATGTGAAATTCATATAGTGTAGGAGTTGAACCTCCTGTTTTTTCACGTTGAACTTCTGTGACGTATTTTTCGTCAGTGTTACACCAATAATATCCCTTGTATACAAACATCTCTCACAATATTTCTTTTTTAACTTTCTCCGACTGAGGATTTGAACTTATAAGAACAATAAAATTGGACCTTGCCTTTTTATTCATTTTTCTCATATTAAACATATACCATGTAGTACATGAACTTGTTCCATTTTTATAATTTGATTTTTTTTCTTTTCTTTTTAAATCAAATTGCTCCTAAAAAAATCTGAACTTCTTTGTGGATTGAGATAATTATTTTAAAACTCAAAAAACATTTTTTCTTGTGTTTTTGAACATGGAAATACAAGATGAACCACTCTCGCAAGAATTTTTGAACTTCCCCAGACATAGCACGTGAACTTCTTGCAAAAAACCTTTTAAGCGTTTTGTTTTCCATTCTTATTTTCTTATGTGAAATGCATTCCGTGTAGTAGTTGAACTTCCCGCTATTTTTACGTTGAACTTGTGTCACGTATTTTTGTTCAACCCCTCTCATAAGAATTTTTAAACTTCCCCGAGCACATCACTTGAACTTCTAGCAAGAAAAATTATAGACTTTGCCATTTTTATTCTTCTTTTCTTGTATGAAATACACACCATGTAGTACGTGAACTTCTGGTTGTTATTACTTTGAACTACTCTCTGATTTTTGCCATAACTCATAAAGCGTTCATCAAAATTACGCATGTAAATCCTAATTTTTTTATAAACTTTGAACCTATCTGTTTTTTCAAGTTTGAACTTCTTAGTTTTATTTTTAGGAAAGAAAAATGATTTGTAACTAAACATCGAACACCTTTTTTTGAAACTTGATACATTTTTTGGCCTAGGAACAAGAAGATTTTGAGTATTTTTGTATACATCAAACTAATCCTTTTTTTAGTTGGAACTTCTTGACTTTTTAAATAGAACTACTTAATTTAAAAAACGAAAAAACGACGTTACCCTTTATCAACGAAAAAATATGATTTTTATAGACATCAAACCACTCTATTTTTTTCAACTTGAAACCTTTTGTGTATTTTTAGAAATGAGAAAATTTGGATTTTTGTAATAAATATCAAACTTCTTCGTTATTTGAAATTGAAATTCTTGGCTATTCGTTAGTAAGTGGAAAAATTCGAGTGTTGTAATAAATATCGATTTGCTTCGTTTTAAAAAATTGAACTTCTTGGTTTTATTATCTAGTAATGCGTAAAGTATGAGTTTTTTCATATACATTGAACTGCTCAAGTTTTTTAAAATTGAAATTTTTGGTTTTTTTAAATTGGACTTCTTTGGTTTTGTAATAAACAATGAACTTCTCTGTTGTTAAATTTAAACCTTTATGTTTTTTTAGAAATGGGAATAATTCATTTTTTATACAATGAACTTCTCTATTTTTTAAATTTGAACTTCTGGGTTATTCTGGGTTATTTTTCAGTTTTGGTGCCTTGGATGTATGAACTTCTTGGACGAATGGTTCTTTTCCATGCTTTTTTTTGGACAGGATATGCACTCCTAAACAGAATATATGAAATTCTAAAAAAATTATATATTTCTTACAAAAACTTGAAGACCACACAATCATAACATAAAACAAACGCATGACATGAAATCAGTAAAGAACACATACATAAACTTGTGTATTTTATTTTTTAGGATCATAACAGTGACCCATTTCTCTTTTAGAAATTTGGAAATGACAGTGCAGCAGTATGTAAATACCATATTCGGTTAGAAGTTGTCGGCTGCTGCTGCTGCTTCAACAACAATACTTAGTACTCCACCAGATCTTGCCTAATTAATTTAGTGGTGCATAGTAGTTGATAGCAACAATAGTACCAAGTTAGAATGCCACCAGATCTTCTCTAATTAACAAACAACAGTAGTGCTGAGTAGTAGGGTCTTGTGAGTTGTGTGCATACACCACTTCAATTTCTACAAGATTCATGCAAACTCGCGACAATATTTTTCACTGAACCAACAACCTAAACTGGTGCAAGCCTGCAACAATCATAAAAACAACATCTGACATACTATTGTTTTTATTCTTTCTTCTCTAATATACATTGAACTGCTGCAAAAAATAGAAGAATTGTACACTGCTAGGCATCACCGCGTTGGTTGCTGAAGTGCGGGAGCAGGTGACCAAGCAGGCCAGTTGCAAGATTTCGGGCATAATACACCTTCGCAAAAGTTCCTTGCCCCAATTGCTTCCCGATTTCATAACGGCCCATCAAGATAGTCCTCCTCGCATCCATCATATCAAGTTATCTGAATGGAGTAAAACAAGCGAACACCACACACACCACTTATATACCAGTATCTAAGACTGTATGCCTCATGAATGGAGCAGATGTTAACTGTCTTCACAAATGTGATTATCAACAAATACTGACCCCTTCGGTATACTGTGCTTCACACCAAAAAGAGGAGAAACAGTACCAGTATGCAGCACATTATCATGAGAGCCCCACAGCATGAGCTTGAACGAAGATATGATCTTGTTTGTGCAAAGTAAGTGTTTGCTGTTATGCAAGCACATCTTTCTGCATTCCCAAGTCTTCTTCTGGTGAACAACTGCCAGCCAGAAGATCAGATTAAATTATAATGGATACATGTAATGCAGGGTGGGATTACGAGCTGTAATGAAAAACACAAATCCAGTGGCCTTTGAGGACATTAAGCCAAATCTTGGGTGACACCCCAATGTGGTCGATCAAACTGGGACGGTACAGAGTAAACAAGAGCATCTACAGCAATCAGAGCCGCCATGGTTGGATAATTGGGTGAAGCAAAGATGCCATCTCTTGAGTTCTAGAAACGATAGTTTCGAAAATACAACTCACAAACCGACCATTCCTGCAACAGGCATCCAAAATCGGCAAAATTCACGCCCAGTACGGGGCGAAACAGAGCTTTCACAATAAACATCTGAAATCGTTCCTTGCAAGAGTCACGAGATAAACTAGAGTTCACAATAATGTTCTTTTTTGTTTGGACGGTGCCTGCACCCCAATGTGGACTTCAGCGGGCCGCATGGAGCACTCCAGAGTTTTGACTGCAGGTTTCGCCGGCACGACAAGAACAGAGGTATATTACAGACGCGGCAACAGAGAGCTATTGACGGCGTATGAGGCAGACGAGGATGGGCATGTCTGTGGATCAGGCCGTCTCCAGCGAGAGGCCATGTTGATTGTGGTGCAAAATCTCGTCGTCGTTGTCGGCGACGAGCAGCGGGGTGGACGGCCTTCAACGGGAGCAATTGAGCTCGCCGAGTGCTCCCCGGACTGCTCTTTGTACAGCCTGAAGTTCAAATCCACCTCGCCGTGAAGGCGGGGGCGGGGGCGTGCTAGGAGAAGGTTGGAGCGGCGGCCTCGACCCGGTAGTAGTTGGAGGCGGTGGCGGGCCAGGAGGAGGCGGGTGCGACCTCGCGCTGGAAGGATGCAGGGTCGTCAGCGCACCAGGACGAGGCAAGGGCGGCGGCGAGTCGGAATGAAGCGTGGGCGGCGATGAGCTGGAAGGAGGCGGGGACGGGAGGTGCGCCGGAGCCGAGCGGTGCGGTGGGTTGCTGGGTCACGACGGCCAGCAGGGTTGGTGCCTGTATCCACGCGGCGGCGGCAGGATCTCATGCGAAGCTGGATCCATGCGGCGGCTATGGGATCTCAC
>NC_041382.1:274885412-274899586 GCF_002162155.2 Triticum dicoccoides | reverse complement strand
AGGAAGGTAGCGAGGGGGGAGGGCGGGGAGGTTCGGGGCGGGGCTCGGCACCGACGGCGGGGGGTCCGGGGTGGGGCACCGGAGGCAAGTTGGTCGAGGGGCGGGCGCTCAGTGGCGATGGGATCGGGGGAGGGGGAGGGGCCTTTTTTAGACGATGCTGGCGTGGCGGTTCGAGTCCGGGAGGAGCTCATCAGTCCCTATATACAGGGCGTGCCGTGATCCAAATAACTATTCTAATCTTGGAATTAGAATAGTACTGTCATATATATAGACATACACATAAACACTATTCTGATCACGAAATCAGAATAATATTCTGATCATAACCTGACCTGCCCCATTACTAGTACGTTGAACTTCCCTGTGAACTAGGTTGAACTTCCGCCAACATTGCCCAAATGGGGCTTGTGATATATCATTGAAAAGCTATGGACATCAATATCATGACCCAACTTAATTTTTTGGCAAAATATAAGCGGTTTAAGAGCAGTTTTGAAAACCGTTTCTTCTTCGCACAAAAAACGTGAATCGTATTTTCGATCGCATTTCTAAACCGTTAATCAGAATGAGGCATATAATATGGCGTTGGAAAGCTGCTGCAAAACCGCTCCTTCCACATGTTGAAAATTTTCTCTATTTCCCTATGGTTAAAGAGTAATTTGAAAAAACGTAAAATTTCGTAAACCGAACAACTGAGTTCGTTTTTTCAATGTCATTTCTAAATGGCTAATCCAATGAAGGCATATGACACAGCGTTGGAAAGCTTATGAAAATGCGCTACTTTTTCATCTTGAAAGTTTTTTTTTTTAATTTTGAATGGTTTAAGAGTAATTAGAAAATGGTCCAAGTCCTACAGAGTTCATATTTTCGAGCTAATTTTTTAACCGTGCGTCCGAATGCAGCAAATGATATGGCATTGGAAAGCTTGAACAAATGCAAAACTTTTTGGTATGTATTGTTTCTCCCAATTCTTTACGGTTTTAAGTCAGTTTTGAAAATGGAAAAACGTATTTTCATCGTAATTTCTACAAACTTTATCGCAATGGGGCAAATAATATACCGCTGAAAATGTACGGAAAATGCGAAACTTTTTCATGTTGATGATTTTCTCTGATTCCTAGCCGTTTTCAAGTAATTTTGAAAACGACGGGATCATCTGTTCTGCCTTTATCGCGAAACAGATTCTTCGAAAATCCACCGCGTGAAGAACCTGAACTTCTCGACGCGTGTACCTGAACTTCACTCTGTTTTTCACGTGATTTTTTTGCTCGTAGGTCTCCATCCACTACTTGTAACTCTCCATCCATTCACCGGAATTGAGCAGGTGATATACCGATGGAAAGCTGCTGTAAGCACGCAAGTTTCCCGTGTTGATCATCTTTTCATACTCGCGACGATTTTAAAAGTTTTTCATCTAAAATTCATTCAGCGTAGTAGTTGAACTTCCTGCTGTTTTCACGTTGAACTTCTGTGACGTATTTTTGTTTGTAATTTTCTCATCCATTCGTTAGTGTTATACAAATAATATTCCTTTTGTACAAACGTCTCTCACAATAATTTTTTTAACTTTCTTCGACCGAGGACTTGAACTTACACAAAGGATATTCCTGTCGTTTTGAGGTAAATTAAAAAATGGTGAGATCATGACGCAAACGAAAATGCACTCTGTGAAGTAGTTGAACTTCTGGGGCATGTTTGTTCGAACTTCACTCTGTTTTTGACGTGCTGATTTTTTACATGGTGTTTTTTGCACTACATGAAGTAGTTGAACTTCTGGGGCATCTCTGTTTGAACTTCACCCTGTTTCACTTTTTTTGTATTTTTTCTTATATGAAATACACACCATATAGTACGTGAACTTCCGGTTGTCATCACTTTGAACTTCTCTCTGGTTTGAGAGAATTATGTTAAAACACAAAAAATAACATATTTTTAATGTATTTTGGACATCTAAATACACGGTGAACCTCTCTCAGAAGAATTTTTCAACTTTTCCTCGCCGAGCACTTGAACTTCTAGCAACCATTTTTTTCATTTGTGAGTTGTTTTTATAAGTGCAAAAAATGGTGTTGTGTTTTTATTTTTTGAATACGTAAATCCTAGGTTTTAATAAACTCCGAACTTCTCTCTTATTTCAATTTGAACTTCACCTTTTTATATTTTTGAGTAAAGAATTGTATTCGATTTTTACGAAAAATCGAACATGGAAATACAAGGTGAACCTCTCTCGCTAGAATTTTTGAACTTCTCCGGAAAGAGCACTTGAACTTCTTTCAACAAACCTTTTAAACTTTTATTTTTCTATTTTTGTAAATTGGACTTCTTATTTTATTTCATTTAGTAATGAAAAAAGTCCTAGTTTTCTATAAATATTGAACCGGTCCATTATTGAAATTTGAACTTCTAGAGTTTTTTGTTTCTGAAATAATGAAAATCCTTTTTTGTGATTTTTGAAATCCTCTATTTTTAAAAATTGAACTTCTCGTTTTTTTATTTTTGAACTTCTTGTTTTTCATTCATTAATTATGAGAAAAATATGATTTTTGTATAAACATCAAACTACTCCTTTTTTAAAATTTGGACTTCTTGGTTTTATTTATTTTAGTAACGGAAAAAAATCCTAGTTTTTTTGTAAACTAGTTTTACTATATTTGAATGTGTGCTTTTTATATTCGACCTCCTCACATCATTTACATGTAAATGGTATTTTCTGTCGCGTGAATTTATATGAACTTCTAGGTAAAATAAAATGAAGAAAGAGTAGCAATTTTTTTAGAAAGTGATTTGCTGCCTGTGTTACTACTGAATTTTTTCAGAGAAAATAATTTGCAATCTGCAACCTCTGTATCCATCTTCCTTCACAAACTCACATGTTTGAACTGCTGCATCCAGACGCCACAGGGCCAAACAAGAACTGTGTGCACGAGACAGGGGATGGGGGACAGAGCATCAGGATCGAGGCGGCGCTCGTCGCGGGGACATCATCTGGAGGAGTAGCTGGGCGCAGCGAGGGAAGACTGGGCGGCACAGGTCCATCATGGTGGGATCCACCACCGCATAGGTCCATCAAGGTGGCGGTTGACGGTGGGATCTGATGCGAGAGCGGCCGCCGGAGGCATGGGAGGGAAGAAGGTCAGGGTGGCGGGTGGAAGAAGTTCGCGGCAGCAGGTGGATGAAGGACACACAGTGGGAGGATCCCGGTGGTAGTCGCGTGGTAGCAGGATCCCGACGATGGGAGGTGGGGCAGTGGCGGTTGCAGTGGCGCGATCCCCATCGTGGGATGATGCGTGCGGCATGATCCCCATCGTGGGACAGTGGCGGCGGTGCGATCCGGGGCGAGGGACGGCTCCAACGCCGGTTGGTAGAGGTGGGCGGTGCACCGGAGCAAGGCGAGGCGACGAAAGGTTGGGTCAACGGCACCTCGAGGTAGGGGAAGCAGGGGGTGGCGACGCCTGGATGCAGGGGAAGCGGGGGCGGCGGCGCCTGGATGCAGGGGAAGCGGGGGACGACGGCGCCGGGAGGCAGGGGCGGGGGTCGGCGGCGCCGGGAGGCAGGGAAAGCGGGGGGCAGCGGCGCCGGGAGATCGAAGAGCGGGGAGAGATCGGGGGAGGTTGGGGATTGAGGGAAAGTGGTGGAAGAGTGGGTGTTTTTTTCCTGCGCGGGTACAGGGAGTTCGAGAAAGTCCACCGGGCCGTATATAGGGGTGTGACGTGATCCAAATAGTTATTCTAATCCTGGGATTATAATAGTGCTACTATATATATATATATATCCAAGGGTGCTTTCGGGTTTGCGAGGCAGGTGCCACCAAAGTTATGCATTGTGTATTTAAAGTTTCAAACATCCCCAATATTCCTACATATATTTGGCCACTTCCAGGTGGTTCTTGACTTCTGGCCCCTCTCATTGATCTTCGATGACGCACCCAACCATGGGCCTGCGCGGTCAAAGTTGTGCATTGGAATGTTGAACATCACAGACCACCCTTTTCACTCATATATATTTGGGCCACATGCTGGTGTGGTTGTCTTCTGACCCTCTCTAACATTATTTTTTGCTGCAAAGACTCTAATGATGCTCAACAGACATGGGTATAATATTTTAACCGTGTGCGATACAAGTGCGCTGTGAATCACCACGCCTACGCAAGCACGAGCAAAGGTGGAGGTACTGGCTCAACCGTGTGCGATGCAAGTGCACTGTAAAATCACCACGACCGTGCAAGCGCGAGCAAAGTGTGGAGGTACTGGCTTAACCGTGTGCGATGCAAGTGCGCTGTAAAACCACCACCCGTGCAAGCTAAAGGCGGGTAAGTTTATTTGGAAATTAGGACGAACCATGTGCGATAGACCAGCTAGCTAGAAATATAAAAAACAAAGTACTCGCCTTGAGCGTTGCAAAAATTGGCGGTTCTGCGCCACTTTTCCTTATTATGATACACGCATATTGTTATTGGACCGTGCGCGATCTTGGGCACTCCCACCCCGCATCAATTCCTTTACCCAAATTTTAGTAGCCGTCGTACTTCAACCCTCGCCCACACTCCTCCAGCACCGACCTTATAGTAAAATTGCAGCAGCCGAGGCATTTGAAGCGCCATCGTCCACCACCATCTCCACCCACCATTACTAAAATTTTCAGTAGCCGCGGCGTATCCTCAAACACCACCCCATCCCCAGTCCCCCACCCGCCCCTCCCCCCCTTGAACCCTAGCTCATGGGTGCCGCTGCCGCCAACCCCTACTGGTCTGCCTGTTCCTCCTAGCTTAGATAATAAAGTTCATGTTACCCAGCGATTCCCATACCGTCGCCCCACTCCCCTGAGTTTTTAGATGAGGCCTGCGGAGTCCCTCCCCGCCAGATCCACATCCCCTGCTCCAGAATGTCATAGTCTAAGCTCGACCACGTATCCCAGGGAGCCCGATGAGCGTTTGGCCAAGAAGAGTTTTATCATGGCCTCTCCATCGGACGTTGGCGAGGTGGCTGTCGTTCGCCCCGACCTGTCGATCCAGGAGCAACACGTTGCCGCGGAAGCCGCTGAAGAAGTTAACTACGTGTAACGACCCGAGACCGACGCTCCAGTTGCCTTCCATGGATTCCGAGTTTCACCATGTGTTTTATTTGTTTGTTGCATTCTTCATCGCATCATTTGCATTGCATCATGTCATCATGCCATCAATTTTACAAAACAACTAAAACTCACATAATAAATTGTATGGATCTTCGATCCATTTAAATCGAGGGAAATGCACATGGTGATTTCTCTTTATAACATATATCCTCCCAATATTATTAGGGAGCTATAAAATTCTATTCCATTAGTTTGGAATTTACCACAACACACGTGCATGTTAAATCCCTTGACCTTTCCTTCTTCAAGTTTTGACTCTCTAATCTTGCCCATAATTATTTTCCCATTTATCGAGGCTCTGTCTAAATTCTCAAAATTTCTAGACACTTCGAAATCCTAGACTTCATTCAAACCCCTTTGGTGCAAGTTAAATAATTTTGGATTTAACTTTGCCTTTTTTGCTGGAACTACTTTGTTGGGTTGGAAATATTCCATAAAGCCTTACAAAAATATCCCACAATTTTATTCTTCTCCATGGCCTTTTCTCTTGATTCTTTTTGGTCTCTCTCTATTTTATGAAAAGAGAAACTCATAGAGAGGGAGAGGAGTAGTGCAGCAGCCCAGCCAGGCCGGCCCATCTCCATCCCTTCCCTAAGCCCAGCCTCCTCCTGAACCCTAGCACCCCTAGTTTGATCCCCTTCATCTCTCCCGATCGATCCCCCTCTCCTCCTGCAGTGCCACCACACACTCGACACACACACACACTCCCAGGTGCACGGCAGCCACGCGGACGCCCGATCCCCATGGTTGTGCGTTCCCCGCTGCTCTGTTGTGAGCCGAGGCCGTCGTCATGCCCTTTATCCCCTCCTCCATGCTAGCGCTGCCTCCTTGCTTTGCCCCCACGTATGCACACTCGTTCCCAAGATTGAGTGCCTTCCACGGCCACTGCCCGCTACTCTGAGACCAGCCGCCACCGCCCCTGGATGTCGCCCAAGCCCACCTCAAGCTCGACCACCTCGCCAGTCGCCTCCCCGCCACCGTCACGCCCGGATCCAGTCGGATCGAGCCGGCTCGCCGCCACCATCACGCCTCCTGACGCCGTCGCGACCTCATATCCTCGCCGCCGGCGACCATCGCTACCCCGCACCTCACCTCTGCATCGCCCTCCTTCCCTTGCTCTGGCCCCCTCTTCTGCACGACCCGAGGGCGCCCGTACTCGGTGTGCTTGCGCGCCCGACGGCGACCTCCACCGCGGCCCTGTTTGCGTGGAGCCCCTGCTCCACCACCATAAGTGCCCGACAACAACTCCTCTGTTCGTGTCTTGTGTTGCTGCTCGCCTTGCTCCTCGTGCCCCTCTCTTGCCTCTGCTATGACATGAGCCCCGATGCTCCTTTGCTTTGCTGCATGCCCATGGCGTCGTTGGCGCTCGAGCCTTGCCATGCTTGCTGCTGTTGTTACCACCCCCATGTTTTGCTGACTCTCTGCATCCGCGTCCCTTGTGAGGGCTCCTTTGATTCAAAGGATTTGCATAGGAATTTTGAAGGATTGGAATCCTTAGGAATTTTTCCTATGTTGATTGTTTGATTCATAGGATTGAATCCTATAAGAATTTTTCTAAAGGAATTTTTTGTACTACTTCCCATAGGATTTCTAGCATCCACTCAAACTTCTTTGAAAGAATCCTTTGTGTTTTCCTATGATGCTCAAACAACCTAAAACCCTATAGGATTGAGATGAGCATGACATTCCAATCCTATGTTTTTCCTATTCCCATGTTTTTATAATCCTGCAAATCAAAGTGGCCCTGAGCCTTGCGCCAACTCCAAGACCGAGACCTCCTTGAACAGGAGTAATTTTGGGTTGCCAAGTACCCCTTCAGATTCGTCAAGACCCTCTTGTACGACTACACCCGGTGATGCGTCAAGTACCTCTACCGATGACCCGAACATATACGAGTCGTGTACCACTATAACCGGTGTGTATTTCGTTAAGTCCGACTATGACACAAATGACTACATGATGACTCCGAAGAACATGGAAACGTCAAGTTCCTCTCAGTACGTGTACGACTGCCATTGCCCGTAGACCTTTGACTCGTCAAGTTCATATTCGACACGTGTACCACAACTTCCCACGACGACCGTGAACGACTACTTCCACTACGACCCGTGTACCACTACTTCCCTCGACGAACTTGATCCCTTCCGAAAAGGCATGCTTTGAAGGTACAACCCCGAGACGACACCCGAGAACGAATGCATGTGTGTTGTATGAGATGCTCGTGTTCACACCGTGTCTGAGTTGTCATTGCACGTTCCTCCTCGTTTGCCATGTCGTCGATCCGTGGGAACCCGGTATTCCAGGATCACCCCACCATCTTTTGCATGTTCTACACATCCACACTTTCTATTGCACCGGCAATCTCGATGAGTTGCTGGATCATCGGAATGTTGTTGTGGCACCATTTCCGTTGTAGTTGCCATGGCACCCCTTTCGTTTCGCCACGGTGACAAATGCTTCATAACATGCTCATGTCAACATTTTCATAAAATTTCATAAAACTTGTATATGTCATTCGCACCATGATAACAACATTGAAAAATGTTTAAAATTGTTGTTTGCATTAAATTGCTAAATGACATGTGGTGATTTACCGGAATTGTTCTTTGTTGTTTCGGCCTCACTTAAACTTGCCTAGATAGGTAGTTCAATTATGCTTCAGCTCTTTCCATGTTAACCAACATTTAATATTGTTGAGTAGCTTTAACGAGAGCGAACTAAATAATTAAATGTGGTGTTTCTTCAATATGCAGCTCGTTGCATATTGAGCTCCACTTAACTTGTAGTATTGTTTGTTGCACTTTGCCATGCCATGACTCATTAAACCGGACATGCATCATACTTGGTTGTGCATCATGCCATGTTTATGCTTGTTGGTTCACCGTGTTGTTTGCTTCTTTCCGGTTGCGCTTCTCCTTGATAGTTCCGGTTACGTTGCGATTGTGAGGATCCGTTCGACAATGTTGGTTCGTCTACTTCATGGATTCGATCTTCTTCCTAGTGGGATTTCAGGCAAGATGACTGTCACCTTGGACCTCACTACTATCATTGCTATGCTAGTTGTCTCGATGCTATCGCTATGTCTCTCTACCCACCACTTGTTTTCCAAGCCTCCCAAATTGCCATGATAGCCTCTAACTTTTTTCCACCATCCTAGCAAACCGTTGTTTGGCTATGTTACCGCTTTACTCAGCCCCTCTTATTGCGTTGCTAGTTGCAGGTGCAGTTGCAGGTTGTTCCATGTTGGGACATGGATATCATGGATATCTTGGGATATCACAATATCTCTTATTTAATTAATGTATCTATATACTAGGTAAAGGGTGGAAGGCTCGGCCTTTTGCCTGGTATTTTGTTCCACTCTTGCTGCCTTAGTTTCCGTCATACCGGTGTTATGTTACTTGATTTTGCATCCCTAACGCGGTAATGGTTTATGGGCCCCTCTTGACAGTTCGCTTTGAATAAAACTCTTCCAGCAAGGCCCACCATTGGTTTTACCATTTGCCTAATAACAACTAAAACTTGCATAGGGGCCGGCTAGCACCCGAGGATAATTAATCAACCCCCCGGGCCAGTGCTGCTCTGAGTGTTGGTCCAAACAAGGCAGCCTGCGGGGCCACCTCGGGGAAACTCGAAGGCTGGTTTTACTCATAGCTTGTCCCATCCGGTGTGCCCTGAGAACGAGATACGTGCGGGTCCTATCGGGATTTTTCGGCACATCGGGCGGTCTTGCTAGTTTTGTTTTACCATTGTTGAAATGTCTTGTGCACCAAGATTCCGAGTCTGATTGGAGGGTCCCGTGATGGAGGATTGTCTCCACGGATCATGAGGTTGTCATGGGCTAAGTTGGGACACCCCTGCAGGGTTTAAACTTTCAAGAGCCGTGCCTGCGGTTATGTGGCAGATGGGAATTTGTTAATATCCGGTTGTAGTGAACTTGAAGTAACTCATTTAAAATACCCCAACCGCGTGCGTAACTGTGACTGTCTCTTTTCGGGGAGGTTCGAGAGGTGAACACGGTTGGGTTATGTTTGAATGTAAGTAGTTTAGGATCACTTATTGATCATTCCTAGTTTGCGACCGTTTGTGTAGTTGCTCATCTTACTCTTGTACTCGTAAGTTAGCCACCATACTATGCTTAGCTGCTTGCTGCAACCTCACCACTTACCCTTTCCATACCCATTAAGCTTTCCTAGTCTTGATACCCATGATGATGGGATTGCTGAGTCCTCGTGGCTCACAGATTACTACAACAACAGTTGCAGGTACAGGTAAAGTGATGCTCTGACGTGAGAGCGATGCTTGATTGTTTGGAGTTCTTCTTCTGCTTCTTCTTCGATCAAGGGAATAGGTTCCAGGTCGGGTGCCTGGGATTAGCAGGGTGGATGTCGGTCGTTTGATTTCATCCGTAGTTGGATCCTGCTCTTCTGTAGAATGATCGCTATGTATTGATGAACTGTTGTATGAATGATGCATCTTGTGGCGAGTGTAAGCCTTTATCTTGTATATTATCATCTATTCAGTACATGGTATGTTGTAATTATATCCACCTTGCTATGCGCTCGAAATGCGGTTGTGCCCCAATCATGAATTCATCACGTGATTGGGATAGAATCGCATCTTGGGCGCTACAAGTTGGTATCAGAGCCTTACCGACCTTAGGAGCCCCCTTGATTGATCAAACCGCTGCCGTTGTTGAGTCTAGAAGAAAACTATTTTGAGCCTTAGTTATATTAGAGAGTAGGAATTCTTTTTACTCCTTATCCCCTTCATCGCTCTGGTGAGGACTCCTGACGTAGATGTTTTGACTTCACTCTCCTCTTTTTCACTCAAACTTTTTTTGGATCACGCGGGTATTGTTGGATCGTTGCGATATCATTGTGACGGGAATTCTATCTTGGTGCCTCCTGACATTTAGGGGTTGTGGCATCCCGGGGAGTTGAGCTCCAAGGTGTTTTTATCATAGTGCTTATTGTTTCAGTTCTGGAATACCAGAGTCGCCGACATCGAAAACGCTTCTATACTCTTTGTGGTGAGAGTAGTTTGACGACACCCAGTACTGGGGAGAGCGATCAGATGTATTGCCACATCTAGTATATCAGATGTTTTCAAAGGTCCGAGGTACACAATTTCTGAGCTTTTCTTGGTTATGTGTTGATGGATGTATATAGTTGGAGTGTAGGATTTGTTAGTTGTGTGAGATATTTGTGCCTCCCTGTATCCCCAACACCAGATTGCATAACCATAAAGTTTCCGAAGTTAATAGGTGGGAATTCAAGTAGTTACCTAGGATATCTTTCCGACAGATGCATGATATGAGATTGGGGTTTGACGTCTAGTGGTCCGCCTATCCATGGTCATTTTTACAATGGTATCGTCATGTCTTAAAGAGTCCTTGGCTATGCTGACTCGGGGACGCTTCGTATGTCATGTGCACTGCCTTGTACATGATGGTGCTGTATGATCGAGCCCGTATGAGCCCCACCATGAAATTTTCGGACGAAATCTCTATCATATGTTTGTTTCCGGCTTATTCTGCAAGCCCGATCCTTTGTTTTGTTTTGAGTTGTGGTATTCGAGTTGCTTCAAAGTCAGATGTTGATTCCATGCCTCTTTCTAAGCGGCGTTCTCATATTTCTATGGGAGTACTAGTCCTTCTTGATCATTGAGATTGTCATGTCAATTCTTTTCACCGGTTCGTTCTCGTCAAGATGATCCTACCATTTTCCCCATTTGCAAGATCAATTATCAGTTTTCTCAATGGTGTTCGCTCCATCCGTCCCAAGTTGTATTTGTTTTCCCACCATCCCACCCTTTTCCTTCAAGGATTCAGATTTCTTAATCAAGTATCCATTTTATTCATGTGAAGTCTCTTCATTCTTTTCAATCAATGTTCTTACCCGATGGTTCTCATGAAGATGCTCTACAAGTTTATCATTCTTCGTTCTTTCTTCTCCGATGGGCTAAATTCAAGCTTTCGGTGTTGATCATGTCCCTTTCATCCTTTCATATGCTTTCTCATGCCGGTGCACCTCTTATTTATTCACCTCTCTCTATTTATACCCAGAGTGCTCAAGATATCTCAGAAGATTCATGTTTCCATTCTTAATCCGTTCAAGTTATTTCGAGGTTGATATCTCGTTCAAGCCATTTAAATCAACCGCTGCAATCTCTATTTCAAGCAACCATTTCCAACGATGTTTCTTTTGAGTGGGCCCTAACCCACATGTCTTTTCCTAGGATCTTACCTGACTCTTTTAGTTTTTTTCTTTCCAGAGTTATTCTCAAATTATTTTCAAAGTTTGACGTAAGAATGGATTCTCATCAGTCAATTGCCTTCTCTAAGATTGCTTTTAGATTCTTTTCATCTTTGGCTCAACATTAATACTCATCATTGTTACGGAGTGTCTTAACAATTTGGTGGTGTTCCTCGTTGTTATTCTCAGTGTTGAAGACCGAAGAAGAGCTTCTCTTAAATCCTTTTCCAATCTCTTAAAGATTCGTGGTTCAAGCTTGTTGCTATCCCCTCAAATTGTTTCGATCATGAGAAATTCTTTTCATACCCATCCGAAGCATTTCAGGAGTTCTTTCCGTTCTCGATTCTCCGAAGGCCATCATTTCAGAAGAATTCTTCGTTTTCAACATTCATCTCTCATTCTCCAAATAGTTACCGGTGCTTCATTCAAGTATTCTTTAGTCAGCTTGTGATCTCTTTGTTCTATTGTATCTAAATTCCCTCAAGTATCCTCGTTCGTTTTCAAATTCTTCCCGTTGATTTGTTCTTTTTCTTCGTTCATTTTCAATTCTTAGGGTGGTTCATTCAACATTCATATTCCTTTATTATCGTATCATTTCATTCGTTCTTTCCAATCCTACCGGTGGTTCGTTGAAGACTTTCCCAAGTTTAAGCTGTATCAATCCTTTTAGTGGTATGCCAAATCCATTGCTTGTCATTAATTTAAGTTAATGAAGGGTAAGCATGACATAAATCTTATTCTTGCTTCATCAAGGTGATTTAATTCCATCTTCCGGAGTTTGTTCGTGATATCAATTCCTTGGTTCTAAGTGATTCATCTTTTCTTTTCCGGGGTGCCAAGTTTTCTCGGTTATCTCATCACGAAACACCATCTAAATCATTGCATGGATCCATTTTGTTCTTTTCAACTTTCAACTTCTTTCCATTATCCTTTTATCTATCCAGAGTTCTTTGAAGAGTTTCTTTATGGTGGTTCATCAAGAATTTAATCCATTCTCGGAATATTCTTCAAGATTCTTGTTGGAGCTCAAGCATTCTTGCATTCCGAAGTGCATTTCTTTCTACTTTATCTTTTGAGGTGGTCTTATATCATTCTTCACAATTTCACTTTGTGTTTCACGAAGTCATGTTGTCAAGAATGAGGTATTTTAAATCCATCAATCTCTTCGTTGGAGTTATCTTGGTAAAGATTCCACCTAAAGCCTTCCATAGCGAATGTTGCTATTTGTGGTTCTTATCAATGATCCATGTTTTCTCCTATCCTCTCGGGGAAACAAGTTTTTCATCTCTTTGGTGTTCTCAATCAAATTAATTGATTCCGTTATAGGATGGTCTTCACCTCATAATTTTGGGATGTTTTCCATAAGACCATTGGAAATCATATCTTTTGCCGTTGATTTTCCAACAACTCCGTTCAACCCTTCTTCGTAGGAAGGCTCCTTCATGTTCATTGATGGTGGAAGTTGTTGTTGTTTCTCCGTTCTTTTCATTTCATTCTTTCATTTCTTCCAAAGGCATTGTGCTCTTGCTCTCGTCAAGTATCATCTTGTTTGTCAAGATCATGTTCTTTTCATGGTTATCCATTTAACTGGAGTGTGGTGTTCTCTTTTCAAGTTCTTTTCATCTTATTAAGTTTTCCTTCTCTTTTCTACCGAAGTGCCGTCCAAATTCTGTCATTCTTGTTCCCTGGCTATCTCGTTATACCGGTGTGCTTTCATATTCTTTTGATTAGTTAAGCTCTTGTTTCTTGTCTTTCAACCTATAAGGTTTCCGCAATGTTCCTTGTACCTCTTTTCTGATGGAGTGTTTTCAACTTCGTTCATCTCCGTTGTATTATTTCCTTGGAATTTTTTAACCTCTCATGGTTCATTGGTTTCAATCGTTTGTTGAAGAAGCAACTTCGTTATACCTCTTCCTATTCCACTTTGCTCCGCTGCCATCCTTAGATCTCGGGGCAAGATCTCTTGTAAGTGGAGGACAGTTGTAACGACCCGAGACCGATGCTCTAGATGCCTTCCATGGATTCCGAGTTTCACCATGTGTTTTATTTGTCTGTTGCATTCTTCATAGCATCATTTGCATTGCATCATGTCATCATGCCATCAGTTTCACAAACCAACTAAAACTCACATAATAAATTGTATGGATCTTTGATCCATTTAAATCGAGGGAAATGCACATGGTGATTTCTCTTTATAACATATATCCTCCCAATATTATTTGGGAGATATACAATTATATTCCATTAATTTGTAATTTACCACAACACACGTGCATGTTAAATCCCTTGGCCTTTCCTTCTTCAAGTTTTGACTCTCTGACCTTGCCCATAATTATTTTCCCATTTATCGAGGCTCTGTCTAAATTCTCAACATTTTTGGACACTCCAAAATCCTAGACTCCATTCAAACTCCTTTGGTGTAAGTTAAATAATTTTGGATTTAACTTCACCTTTTTTGCTGGAACCACTTTTGTTGGGTTGGAAATATTCCATAAAGCCTTACAAAAATATCCCACAATTTTATTCTTCTCCATGGCCTTTTCTCTTGATTCTTTTTGGTCTCTCTCTATTTTCTAAAAAGAGAAACTCAGAGAGAGGGAGAGGAGTAGTGCAGCAGCCCAGCCAGGCGGCCCATCTCCATCCCTACCCTAAGGCCCAGCCTCCTCCCGAACCCTAGCACCCCTGGTTCGATCCCCTTCATCTCTCCCGATCAATCCCCATCTTCCCCTCTTCCCCCCTGCAGCGCCACCACACACTCAACACACACACACACACACACACACACGC
>NC_041382.1:274836190-274885182 GCF_002162155.2 Triticum dicoccoides | reverse complement strand
ATGGCAGCCACGCCGATGCCCGATCCCGATGGCTGTACTTTCCCCGTTGCTCTGTTGTGAGCCGAGACCGTCGTCATGCCCTTCATCCCCTCCTCCATGCTCGCGCCGCCTCCTTGGTTCGCCCCCGCGTATGCGCGCTTGTTCCCAAGACCGAGAGCCTTCCATGGCCACCGCCTGCTGCTCCGAGATCAGCCGCCACCGCCCCTGGATGTCGCCCAAGCCCACCTCGAGCTCGACCACCCCGCCAGTCACCTTCCCGCCACCGTCGTGCCCGGATCCGGCCGGATCGAGCCGGCCTGCCACCACCATCACGCCTCCTGATGCCGTCGCGATCTCATGTCTTCGCCGCCGGCGACCGTCGCTGCTCCACGCCTCACCTCTGCGTCGCCCTCCTTCCCTTGCTCAGGCCCCCTCTTCTGCACGACCTGAGGGCGCCCTGCTCGGCATGCTTGCGCGCCCGACGGCGACCTCCACCGCGACCCTGTTCGCGTTGAGCCCCTGCTCTACCACCATAAGTGCCTGCCAGCACCTCCTCTGTCCGCGTCTTGTGTTGCTGCTTGCCTTGCTCCTCGTGCCCCGCTCTTGCCTCTGCTATGACATGAACCCTGATGCTCCTTTGCTTTGCTGGCGTCGTTGGCGCTCGAGCCTTTCCATGCTTGCTACTGCCGTTACCACCCCCATGTTTTGCTGACTCTCCGCATCTGCGTCCCTTGTGAGCCTTGCGCCAACTCCAAGACCGAGACCTCCTCGAATAGGAGTAATTTTGGGTTGCCAGTACCCCTTCATATTCGTCAAGACCCTCTTGTACGACTACACCCGGTGATGCGTCAAGTACCTCTACCGATGACCCGAACATCTATGAGCCGTGTACCACTACAACCGGTGTGTATTTCGTTAAGTTTTACTACGACACAAACGACTACATGATGACTCCGAAGAACATGGAAACGTCAAGTTACACTCCATACGTGTATGACTGTCATCGGCCGAAGACCTCGGACTCGTCAAGTTCATCTTCGACACATGTACCACAACTTCCCACGTCGACCGTGAACGACCACTTACACTACGACCCATGTACCACTACTTCCCTCGACGAACTTGATCCGTTCCGAAAAGGCACGCTTCAAAGGTATAACCCCGAGACGACGCCCGGGAACGAATGCACGTGTGTCGTATGATATGTTTGTGTTTGCACCGTGTCTGAGTTGTCATTGCACGTTCCTCCTCGTTTGCCATGCCGCCGACCTGTGGGAACCCGGTATTCCAGGATCACCCCATCATCTTTTGCATGTTCTGCACATCCACACTTTCTTTTGCACCGGCAATCTCGACGAGTTGCCGGATCATCGGAATGTTGCCGTGGCACCATTTCCCTTGTAGTTGCCATGGAACCCCTTTCGTTTCACCACGGTGACAAATGCTTCATAACATGCTCATGTCAAAATTTTCATAAAATTGCATAAAACTTGTATATGTCATCCGCATCATGATAACAACATTTAAAAATGTTTAAGAATGTTGTTTGCATTAAATTGATAAATGACATGTGGGGATTTACCGGAATTGCTGTTTGTTGTTTCTGGCATCACTTAAACTTGCCTAGATAGGTAGTTCAATTATGCTTCACCTCTTGCCATGTTAACCAACATTTAATATTGTTGAGTAGCTTTAACGAGAGCGAACTAAATAATTAAATGTGGTGTTTCTTCAATATGCAACTCGTTGCATATTGAGTTCCACTTAACTTGTAGTATTGTTTGTTGCACTTTGCCATGCCATGACTCATTAAACCGGACATGCATCATACTCCCTCCGTTCCTAAATATAAGTCTTTTTAGACATTTCAATGCAGACTACATATGGAGAAAAATGGGTGAATCTACACTCTAAAATATGTCTACATACATCCGTATATAGTCCTTATTGAAATCTCTAAAAAGACTTATATTTAGGAACGGAGGAAGTACTTGGTTGTGCATCATGCCATGCTTATGCTTGTTGGTTCACCATGCTGTTTGCTTCTTTCCGGTTGCGCTTCTCCTTGATAGTTCTGGTTATGTTGCGATTGTGAGGATCCATTCGACTATGTTGGTTTGTCTACTTCATGGATTCGATCTTCTTCCTAGCGGGATTTCAGGCAAGATGACCGTCACCTTGGATCTCACAACTATCTTTGCTATGCTAGTTGTCTCGATGCTATCGCTATGTCGCGCTACCTACCACTTGTTTTCCAAGCCTCCCAAATTGCCATGATAGCCTCTAACCTTTTTCCACCATCCTAGCAAACCATTGTTTGGCTATGTTACCGCTTTGCTCAGCCCCTCTTATAGCATTGCTAGTTGCAGGTGCAGTTGCAGGTTGTTCCATGTTGGGACATGGATATCATGGATAAAAGGATCGATATAGTTGACTAGAGGGGTGGGGGGGGGGTGAATAGGCAACTAACATTTTTTTAGCTTTTCTTTACCAATTTAAACTTTGCATCAAAATAGGTTGTCTAGATATGCAACTAGGTGAGCAACCTATATAATGGTACAAGAACAAGTACACAAGCAAGCAAGGGATATAACACAAAAAAGCTTGCACAAGTAAAGGCACGAGATAACCAAGAGTGGAGCCGGTGAAGACGAGGATGTGTTACCGAAGTTCCTTCCTTTTGAGGGGAAGTACGTCTCCGTTGGAGCGGTGTGGAGGCACAATGCTCCCCAAGAAGCCACTAGGGCCACCATATTCTCCTCACGCCCTCACACAATGCAAGATGCTGTGATTCCACTATTGGTGCCCTTGGAGGCGGCGACCGAACCTTTACAAACAAGGTTGGGGCTATCTCCACAACTTAATTGGAGGCTCCCAACAACACCACAAAGCTTCACCACAATGGAATATGGCTCCGCGTTAACCTCAACCATCTAGGGTGCTCAAACACCCAAGAGTAACAAGATCCGCAAGGGATGAGTGGAGGAATCAAATTTATCTTGGTGGAAGTGTAGATCGGGGCCTTCTCAACCAATCCCTAGAAAATCAACAAAATTGATTGGCTAGGGAGAGAGATCGGGCGAAAATGGAGCTGGGAGCAACAATGGAGCTTAGGGGTGGAGGAGGTGGTCAACTCAGAGAAGAAGACACCCTTTATATAGTGGAAGAACAAATCCAATCGTTATTCACCAACTCAGCCTGCGTAGCACGGTACTACCGCGCTGGGGACGCGGTACTACCGCGAGGGCACACGGTACTACCACAGGGCCCCGTGGTACTACCGCCCGTGCAGCAAAAACCAGACCAGCCTAGATGCAATGAAGCAGAGAGCGGTAGAACCGCTGGTGCGGTACTACTGCAAGGCAGGGATAGTCCAGATTTTGGGAAGGCACGGACATATAAAAATACATCCGTGGCAACTTCCGCTGAGTTGGGATCTATGCAAAAATCCGACATGGTAGTACTGCAAGCCAGGAGAGGTACTACCGCACGGGGTGCGGATGTAAAAAATTACATCCGCTCCTACTGCCGCGCAAGCTGCTGAGCCTGGCCAGAGGGCACGGTACTACTGCGCACCTGGCGCGGTAATACCGTGTAGGGTGCAGATGTAAAAAATTACATCCGCCCTACTACCGCAATAGCAGCAGCACCTGGCCAGAGGCCACAGTACTACCGCTCCAAGGAAGCGGTATTACCGTGGGCACTTGCGGTACTAGCGCACTAGAGGTCGGTACTACCGCAAGGGCCTGCGGTACTAGCGCTTCTAGGAGCAGTACTACTGCATGCCCCAGTTCAGCAAACACGACATTTTGCATAAACACGAAAAGACGGAGGATGCTCCAAAGTGCCAAAGGAAAGGCAGTGCAAAGGAGTAGACGTATACGTGATGATTCCACCCAAACCTTTCCAAAGCGGACCCCTCTTAATAGTACGGCTTTCCTACGACTCAAATCCACCGAAAAGAAACGTAGAGAAATGCCATCTTCAATAGTCTTCGAGGGGCACCAAATCGTCTTGTGCCTAGTGATGAAATGTCTGAAATACTCAATGCACACGATTAGTCCGCAAAAGCACTGTCATCAATCACCAAAATAAATAAGGGATAAATATGCCCTTACAATATCTCCCTTTTTGGTGGATTGATGACAATACATGATTTGCACAAAGGGAGATAATATAGAACATGAGCAAACCCCACATCTCTAAAATATAGATGGCTCCCCCTAGATGTGTGCTTTCTAGATAGGTGCTTTGGACTGCACGACACACATACTAGGATCAACACTCCCCCTATATTTTATAGACAACGCATAGCTTGCAACAAAAAGGCTAACACTAAGCAAGTAGTAAATATGAGCATAATGTAAATAGCACAAGATAGCATAGGCTCAATAAGAGTGCATATGTCTTACACCATATGATAAAAGGACTCACAAGTGCAAACCAAACCAAAGCAAACGAGGTCCAACGACAAAGCAAACGAAAACACGACTCACAACTCACAAATCCTACACTCTCCCCTCTTCGGCATCGAGACACCAAAAAGGCAGAGAGGACACCTACAACACAAGTGGTGGCTCAAGCGGAGTAATCACTCGCACGTTCCTCGTCAGACTCAGCAGTAGGGACGGTCTCCTCCTTGTCCTCCTTAGAATCAGTCCACTTGTAGACCTGCTTCGCCATCCAGGCTGCCTCTGGCGTGATGACCCTCTCAGACCCGTTGGATATCTGCTCGCCAAACGTCCTCAAGATCCGCTTGTCTTGGCGGCAACTCTCCTTCTGAGCCACATGAGACCGGTACTACCCCTTGGCCTGCATGCAGAACAGAGTCTTCATCTTGTTTTTCAGCTTCTTAGCCCAAGAGGGCTCAGAAGATAAAGGCGAGTAGCCAGCAGAGCTGTCCTCATCAGCATCCTCCTCCTTAATCTCATCTGCATCCACATCCATCTAAGCAGCCGCTGCCTCAGCACGGGTAGTAGTGTTGGCCCACTGGGCTTGACACGGAGCTTGATGGGCTCATGACGAATCCAGTCAAGGGCAAGAAACTCATCATCGGGATAGAGCTTCTCCCAAGTCATCGTGATCAACTGTCGGGGGTTGGGTGCGACATATGCCAAAGGATGGCTTATCATGGTGGGAGCGAGTAGAACGTCGCCGGTGCCTGGAAGCGGGATGAGGCGTAGACACGAACGCCAGTGTACTTTACCCAGGTTCGGGGCTCTCCTAGGATATAACACCCCTAGTTCTACTCTGCGGGGTCTCCGCATGATCACTAATGCGTAATGGTACAATGGTGCTCCTCGAGATGTTTGCTAGAGGTGGAAGAAGGCATGCTCGCTCTCTCCTCCTCTAGGTATGAGTCTAGTCCTGACAGGGACGAACCCTTTGCATGGGTGCCCTGGGGGTTTATATAGGCCTACCCCCAGGGGTACAATGGTAATCTGGCTAGGCGTAGGTCCCGGCTGTCATTCTCTCTGGTCGCCGTCCTCTTTGCCGACAGCTGGGGCCCGCCGCCTGGTGGGCCTCGCCGTCTGGTCTGGTACGGAGTCGACAAGCCGCTCCCGCCGCTTGCGGGTCTTGCCGGCTGCTGATCACTGTAGCCATAACGCTAATGACGCATGCTTGGTCGGGGAAGCGTGGCTACAGTCCCGCCGCCTGGTGGGCGTTCACTGTTGCCACTCTGTGTCTCATCTAGTTGATGGCGTATGGGGCCCGAGGGAGGGATTGGCCGCTTGCTAGTAGCCGGCTCTCCGAGGTCCAGCTGCCCCAGCCTCCTCCGTCTTCAGGGCTCTGGCTGCCAGGTAGGGCCCGCCGTCTGCAAGCCGTACGTGACAGGCCTTCGTGGGAACAAGACTCCGTCTGTCAGGTGTGACGTATGGGGGGAGAGGTAACAGTGCCGCGTCGTGCGGAGATCTCCGCCTGTACGGGGCACTATGGCCACGCCCGTCCCTGGATTCGGGTGGAAGGCTTGCACTGTAGCCGTACCCCGTCTTGTCTCTTTGATGAGGGCGCAGACCTTGAGGACGCCACGGGCGACTGCTAGGAGCCGGCCTCTCTGGAAGCCGCTCTCTAGGAGTCGGCCCATCGGGATGCCGCCCTCCGGAATTCGGCCGCCTTCGACCAGTCGGCCGCTTGGCCAACCGGCCGCCAGAAGGTGGAGTCTTTATCTTGACATCTTTGAGGGGCGCAGCCGGCCCTGTTGTCTTGAAAGGCTCGGGGGCTCGGGTTAGGCTACCCGTGGCCCATTACTCCGACAGTAATCCCCAAAGCTGGTGAGGGTCCCCGATTGAGGAGCCGGGGAGCCTCAATAGTTTCCTCTTCTGGGTGCCCTGAAGGAAGCTCCGCCCGACTCATGAGGAGTCGGCCGGCGGGAATCGGTTGCATCCAGTTGAATCCTTCTGGGATTTTGAATGCGTTGGTGGGAATCAGGTGGCGTGCTTGATAGGCTTCTCTGCCTGCCGTCTATTGCGGGCATGCCACGTGGTGCTGGCTGGCTGGGTAGGCCTGCCAGCCCACGCGCATGATGGGACGCGACTGTAGGCCGGGCCCGCCACCATCGGGCCTCGGGCAGTGAGCAGATCCGCGGCGGCCGAGGTAGGCGGTTGGGCTTCTCCGTGGAGTTAATGCGCGCAATATTCACGCGGTAAAGGTGGGGGTGTGGGGTCGTGGGCACAGTTAATCCCATGTTCCCATGCCCACCCCTCGGCTTCGTAGCCCGTAGGCTATAAGTAGGGGGAGGAGAGGAAGCGGGAACGCACGCGCGCCCCTCCACCCCACTCTTTCTTCCACTTCTCCTTCTCCTTGCCGCAGCGCCCGAACCTTGCCGAAGCGCCGCCGCATCTTGTCTCCATCTAGCTCGTCCGTCAGCCCCTCGTCCTCATGGCGCGCGCCGGAGCCTAGGACGGCTCCACAGTTCACGAGGACCACATCGACTTCCTCCGCCAGACGCGGCGGCTGCCCCGCGCGGATTACGCGGGGGTTCGTCTCGCGCCGAAGGGGGAGATATCGCTGGCGCCGGAGGAGGGCGAGCGGGTCATCTTTCGCTCGCACTGCCTGCACGGCCTCGGCCTGCCGGCGAGCGGCTTTCTCCGAGCCTTCCTCGAATTCTACAATCTCCAGCCATACCACCTCACCCCGAACACGGTGGTGCTGCTATCCGCCTTCGTCACCTTGTGCGAAGGCTACCTCGGTGTCCTCCCCACCATCGAGCTCTGGGGGGAGTTCTTCTACTCCAAGCTCGACACCGTCATCGCGGGGGTGCCGGCTCAGTGCGGCGCCTTCATCGTGGTGCGGAGGCCGGGGGCCGACAATCCATTTCCTTCCATCCCGCTGACCCAATCGGTGAGGTTGTGGCAACAGTCGTACTTTTACGTGAAGAGCATCTTCGCGGAGGGTGACTGGGTCAACCTGCCGGCGTACGTTGCCGGCCCACTGACTGGGAAGCGGCCTAACTGGTCGTACCGGGCCAGGACGCTATCGCCTTCTGGAGCCGCCGCCGTCGCACGACTCCGGGTGCTGGTACAGTCGGAGGGCCTGACCGGGTCCGACTTGCTGTCCGCCTCCGTGGCGCGCCAGGTGCTCCCGCTCCAGGGCCGCCCTCACATGATAAGTCAGATGAGCGGTCATTGGGATCCAAGCCGGCTGTGCACCAAAGAGATGCCTCACGCAGAGGTAGCTCACATGCTGAACTACCTTGCGAACTGCAAGTTCACGGAGGAGTGGTAGTTTGGCAAGGAGCCGTATTCCCGTGCCAACCCCCCGCCTATGGTAATTTTCCCTTCCTTCTATTTTTCCTCCTCTTTACCGGGTTCCATTTGTCTAATCTGACCAGCCAGCTCTTTGGATAGAGCGCCCTCCTCCAGCCGGCAGCCGGTGCCGCAGGGCTGGAGCATCGATTTCTCCCCGATGGAGCGGAGAGCGACGTAGATGACCCCGACTTGGGGGTGGCGACCTTGGAGGACGACGCCGAGGGAGGAGCCGGCACTGCAGGCGGCTCAGGGCTCGGAGCCAGCCTCGAGGACTGGCCAGATGACAACGGGGGGGAAGTTGTCCCACGCCGCCAGCCGGGCTCCGACCAACAGGGCGCGAGCTCGTCTGGCGCGCCGGCAGCCTGAGGCGGCGCACATAAGCGCAGAGCCACGCCGAGCCTGTTTGGCAGTCGGCCGAAGAAACCCAGGGGCTCGGCTGCGGCGACCAAGCGGGATGAAGCGGCCGCGAAAGCTGACCGCTTTCGCAAGGTGGTGAAGATGCCGTCGCTAGTTTCTGTGTAAGTTCTGACTTCCTTCGTACTTTCTCCTTTCTTGACGATCTCATCTGAGTCTTCTCTACTTCGTTCCCCTTGATTTAGGGCCCCGCTCACTCTTGAGAAGTCGGTCGCCGCCTCCATCGTGGGGTCGGTGGAGACCTCCACCACCACCCGGCAGATCGATCCGTCCGCCGACCTTCGGGAGTTGACGGAGCAGAACGCGCGGGAGGTGCGCGAGGATGCTGCCCGCCTGGAGAAGGCGGAGGCAGACAGGGCGGGGGCTGCCACCCTGAGGAAGCTGGCGGAGGCCGAGGCCACTGATGCGGCGAAGAAGCGGGCTGAGGAAGCCGCGCGCTATCAGTCGGCGACGTTCGTCGTCCCCCTGAACTCTGCGCCGCCGCCACCAAAGTTCGTGGCACAAACTGGGGAAACCGGCAGCGAGCATCCTACCATGGAGAGGGAGGGCGGCGACGCCACCATTCCGGATGTGATCGTGCCCCCCCACCTTCTAAGAAGGCACGAGATAAGTAGCCGGCCAACCCACCTGTGCCGCCAGCCAGAAATGAGATGGTGATGGGCCCAACTCCCAGGGCCCGCACACCCTTACGCCGCCGTCCTGTGAAGGCGGCCTCGGCGCCATGCCCACTGGAGGTCGGCGCCGTGAGCTACTCCATCCTGGACACCGAGGCGACCAGCCGCGCCCGCTGGATGGGCGCGGGGAGGCAGGACGACCCACCTGAACAAGGCGGTCCTTGAGATCCAAGCCAAACTCCACGCCGAGGCCGATGCTCTCAAGTATTGCAACAAGGCGTTCCTGGAGTCGCGAGAGGACATCCGGGTATACCTCTTGCTCCTTTATTTTCAATTTTTGTATAGCTTCATGGGGGCACGCCAGCGCACCCACTAGGTGTAGTCCCCGAGTTCGGGGCCGGCTGCTGAGCAGGCGGCCCGAAACTCTAACTAGCAAGCTCCGAGTACTAATATATTTGCTGCAGGACTATCATAACCTCCGTGCGGACGCCTTCAACTCCAGAGTCCAGGAGTTGGATCAACGCGCTGCTGACTTGTCGGAGAGCCAGAGCAAGTCCTCTTCTTTCTGCGGGGGCGCACTGGCGCACCCGCGGGCTGTAGTCCCCGAGATCCAGGCTGACTGCTGAGCAGTCGGGCCGGATCTTCCTGGCGCTACATCTTTCTTTGCCGATTGTTGTCATTTCCTTCTTTTTCTGATTTTGCAAAGGCCAACGCCATCCTTCAACGGCAACTGGGCGAAGCCAACGCCGCGCTGCATGCTAAAGAGGCGGACTGCAGCAAGCTGGCTGAAGAACGTGACCGGCTGGCCATGCAGCTGGCGGAGCAGGCAGAGCTTCTCCAGAAGGCCCAGAAGGAGGCGGAGGACAAGGAGGCGGGTCTTCTCGCCGAGTTCGAGATCGAACGTTCCGCCTGGACCAACAAGGAGGCGATGCTGACGGCCGGCTTTGGCGAAATCAAGGATATGGTTGACAGTAGGCGTCCTTCTTTACTTTTCTTTTAAGTCGCTGGCCTCTAGCCAAGCCGGCCTCTTTCTCTTTTTCTTCTGAATCTTTTGCTTAGTCATGGCAGACTTCTTTCCAGGCCACTCTGGTGCCTCCAACCAGGCTATCGAGGCCGACCGTGAAGAACGAAGGGCGGAAGGCGAGAGGATCGCCGCCAATGTCCGTCGCACCCTTCGCGAGCAGCTTCTCAACATCCAGGCCCGTCTTCGGCCGACTCATCGGATGCTGTGCCGCCTTCAGCATGCCGGTGCCCAGGCGATCGCCGCCTTGTGGCCCGACAGGCTGGCCCCGCGCACCCCCAGCCAGACTGCCAACTGGCTAGAGGTGGCGGCTGGCCGCCTTGAGGTGTGGAAGGGCTCCTTGGCCCGGGCCGGAGCGCGCTGGGCCTTGGAGTTCGTCAAGGCGTGGTACCCTGGGCTAGATCTAGCCCAGTTGACCACGATTCGACAGGAGGCCCAGGAGGAGCTGGTGGCAGTGGAGAGCGAACTTGTCAAGCGGGCGGCGGCCATCGCCGAGTACACCGACACCAGAGTCTTCATCCCGGAGCTGGCTGAGGACGGCACCGAGGCGCCGCCAAAGTGGTTTGGGCTGAACCCGGAGGAGGGCGAGGACTCGGCTGAGGTGATCGACTCCAGTGACGAGGGAGAAGACGAGGAGGAGGAGGAAGGTGAAGAGGAGGCGCCAGAGGTCAAAGCGGACGGCCAGCCCCAACTCGACCGTGCCTCCAGCAAGGAGCCGCACCCGAATGAGCCGTCTGCCGCTGGAGGGGACCAAGCGGGGACGACTAGCCGGCCGCTCGACCAGCCGGCGCCATCGACTCCACCACTCCACCGAATCCGTCCGCCGATCCCTAGGCTGCCACTTTACTTTTTATTTCTCCCTGTTTATTAGTCTCAACGAATTTTGTTAGCTTCGCACAATTTCACCCGCGGGGTGTATTTGGAACTTATGTTGGATGTCGGCCAAGGGCCTTTGATGTGTAAATATTTTATCCGAGTTCTACCTTTCCTTGCCTTCTACTATTTTGGACTTTTTCCTTTGCCGCCTTCCCTTGGTTGCCGTCTTGCCAGCCGAAAAGCCGCTCTGCGGACTGTGGCTGGGTGAAGTACTTAGCCACTTTTGGGAAGGCAAGTACTTGGCCGGCTAGAGTTTTCTTGGCAAGTTAAGTAGAAGCCGGCCGGCAGGTTGCTCGGCAACCGGTTGGTGAGGCGAGAAGCCGGCTTGGACTATGTAAATGCCTTAAGTCCTTAGCCATTTTTCATGCAGGCGCCCTTTTTGCCTTGACTCCTGCCGATCGAAGAGCTGCTCTGCAGGCTGCGGCCTCTGGCAGGAGAAAGCTAGGGTGCCAACACACTACTTGTCTGGCTGAGGAAGCATCTCATAGTACAAGGCGGCAAGTCCCCGGATCAACTGGTCGAACCTGGTGCTAGACAGATTAATGAAATGACATAAATGATAGACGTAATACTTGTTTTATAGATAAAGAAGGGCAGTCCCCGAGCTCTACTCGGGGAACCAGGAGTCTTTGTACTCAATACAAAAGTCGGCGTGATACATACTACTTTTTAACTGTAAAACCTTCGAAGGAGATTCGCATTCCACGGACGCTCCGTCTCCCTGCCGGAGTCGTCTCTTTTGCGTGCTCGAGGCTTCTGAGCGTCGATGAGGTAGTAGGAGTCGTTACCCAATGCTACGTCTTGAGCTTGCGTTGGTTTTCCCCGAAGAGGAAGGGATGATGCAGCAGAGTAGCGTAAGTATTTCCCTCAGTTTTTCAGAACAAAGGTATCAATCCAGTAGGAGCCCACTCTCAAGTCCCTCGTACCTGCACAAAGCGATAGCTGCTCGCAACCAACACGATTAGGGGTTGTCAAGCCCTTCACGGTCACTTACGAGAGTGAGATCTGATAGATAGAATATTTTTGGTATTTTTGATATAAAGATGCAAAGTAAAAAGTAAATAGCGAAACAATAGAAAAGTGATGGAGATTGATATGATGAGAATAGACCCGGGGCCATAGGTTTCACTAGTGGCTTCTCTCAAGAGCATAATTATTCTACGGTGGGTGAACAAATTACTGTTGAGCAATTGATAGAATTGAGCATAATTATGAGAATATCTAGGCATGATCATGTATATAGGCATCACGTCTGTGACAAGTAGATCGAAATGATTCTGCATCTACTACTATTACTTCACTCATCGACCGCTATCCAGCATGCATCTAGAGTATTAAGTTAAAAACAGAGTAACGCTTTAAGCAAGATGACATGATGTAGAGAGATAAATTCATGCAATATGAAATAAACCCCATCTTGTTATCCTTGATGGCAACGATACAATACGTGCCTTGCTGCCCCTTCTGTCACTGGGTAAGGACACCGCAAGATCGAACCCAAAGCTAAGCACTTCTCCCATGGCAAGAACTACCAATCTAGTTGGCCAAACCAAACGGATAATTCGAAGAGACTTGCAAAGATAACCAATCATGCATAAAAGAATTCAGAGAAGATTCAAATATTATTCATAGATAGACTTGATCATAAACCCACAATTCATCCGTCTCAACAAACACACCGCAACAAGAAGATTACATTGAATAGATCTCCACGAGAGGGGGGGAGAACTTTGTATTGAGATTCAAAGAGAGAGAAGAAGCCATCTAGCTACTAACTATGGACCCGAAGGTCTGAGGTAAACTACTCACACTTCATCGGAGGGGCTAGGATGATGTAGAAGCCCTCCGTGATGACGGCCCTCTTCCGGTGGAGCTCCGAAACAGGCCCCAAGATGGGATCTCGTGGATACAGAAAGTTGCGGCGGTGGAATTAGGTTTTTGGCTCCTGTTCTGATCGTTTGGGGGTACGTGTGTATATATAGGAGGAAGGAGTATGTTGGTGGAGCACCGAGGGGCCCACGAGGCAGGGGGGCGCGCCCTAGGGGGGGCACCCCCACCCTTGTGACCACCTCTTTGATCCCTTGCAGTAGGGTCCAAGTCTCCTGGATCACGTTCGGTGAGAAAATCACGTTTCCGAAGATTTTATTCCGTTTGGACTCCGTTTGATATTCTGTTTATCCGAAACACTGAAATAGGCAAAAAACAACAATTCTGGGCTGGGCCTCCGGTTAATAGGTTAGTCCCAAAAATAATATAAAAGTGGAAAATAAAGCCCAATACAGTCCAAAACAGTAGATAATATAGCATGGAGTAATCAAAAATTATATATACGTTGGAGACGTATCAGGCATTCCCAAGCTTAATTCCTGCTCGTCCTCGAGTAGGTAAGTGATAAAAAGAGAATTTTTGATGCGGAGTGCTACTTGGCATAATTTCAATGCAAATCTTCTTAATTGTGGTATGAATATTCAGATTAGAAAGATTCAAGACAAAAGTTTATATTGACATAGAAAATAATAATACTTCAAGCATACTAACAAAGCAATTATGTCTTCTCAAAATAACATGGCCAAAGAAAGTTATCCCTACAAAATCATATAGTCTGGCTATGCTCCTTCTTCCCCACACAAAGTATTTAAATCATGCACAACCCTGATGACAAGCCAAGCAATTGTTTCATACTCTAACTTTTTCAAAACTTTTTCAATCTTCACGCAATACATGAGCGTGCGCCATGGATATAGCACTATAGGTGGAATAGAATGGTGGTTGTGGAGAAGACAAAAAGGAGAAGATACTCTCACATCGACTAGGCTTATCAACGGGCTATGGAGATGCCCATCAATAGATATCAATGTGAGTGAGTAGGGATTGCCATGCAACGGATGCACTAGAGCTATAAATGTATGAAAGCTCAAGTAAAGAAACTAGTGGGTGTGCATCGAACTTGCTTGCTCACGAAGACCTAGGGCAATTTGAGGAAGCCCATCATTGGAATATACAAGCCAAGTTCTATAACGTAAAATTCCCACTAGTATATGAAAGTGACAACATATGAGACTCTCTATATGAAGAACATGGTGCTACTTTGAAGCACAATATATGAGACTCGCTATATCATGGTGCTACTTTGAAGCACAAGTGTGAAAAAAAGGATAGTAGCATTGCCCTTTTTTTGGGCCTTCTTTTTTTTCTTTGGCCTTGCCTTTTTTTGGGACAATGCTCTATTGAATCATGATCATCACACTTCTATTTATTTACAACTCAATGATTACAACTCGGTACTAAAACAAAGTATGACTCTATATGAATGCCTCCGGCGGTGTACCGGGATATGCAATGAATCATGAGTGACAAGTATGAAATAATTATGAACGGTGGCTTTGCCACAAATACTATGTTAACTACATGATCATGCTAAGCAATATGACAATGATGGATATGTCATGATGAACTAGATGGTGGAAAGTTGCATGGCAATATATCTCGGAATGGCTATGGAAATGCCATAATAGGTAGGTATGGTGACTGTTTTGAGGAAGGTATATGGTAGGTGTATGATACCGGCGAAAGTTGCGCGGTATTAGAGAGGCTAGCAAGGGTGGAAGGGTGGGAGTGCGTATAATCCATGGACTTAACATTAGTCATAAAGAACTCATATATTTATTGCAAAAATTTAGAAGTTATCAAAGCAAAGTATTATGCGCATGCTCCTAGGGGGATAGATTGGTAGGAAAAGACCATCGCTCGTCCCCGACCGCCACTCATAAGGAAGACAATCAATAAATAAATCATGCTCCGACTTCATCACATAACGGTTCACCATACGTGCATGCTATGGGAATCACAAACTTCAACACAAGTATTCTTTAAATTCACAACTGCTCAACTAGCATGACTTTAATATTATCACCTCCATATCTCAAAACAATTATCATGCTTCAATCTTTTCTTAGTATTCAACAAACTCAAAAGAAAGTTTCACACATCTTGAATACCAAGCATATTATTATTAGGGAAACTACCATGCTATTAAGAGACTCTCAAATTAATTTAAGTGAAGCATGAGAGATCAATAGTTTCTTTAAAACGAATCCACCACCGTGCTCTAAAAGATATAAGTGAAGCACATAGAGCAAAATTATAACGCTCAAAAGATATAAGTGAAGCACATAGAGCAAAATTATCTAGCTCAAAAGATATAAGTGAAGCACATAGAGCATTCTTTAAATTTTAATTCATGTATGGCTATCTCAAAAGGTGTGTACAGCAAGGATTATTGTGGCATACTAACAAACAAAGACACAAATAATACAAGACGATCCAAGCAAAACACATATCATGTTGGTGAATAAAAATATAGCTCCAAGTAAATTACCGATGGAAGTGGACGAAAGAGGGGATGCCTTCCGGGGGCATCCCCAAGCTTTGACTTTTTGGTGTCCTTGGATTATCTTGGGGGTTCCATGGGCATACCCAAGCTTTGGCTCTTTCCACTCCTTGTTCCATGATCCATCAAAAGAATTCACCCAAAACTTGAAAACTTCACAACACAAAACTCAAAATAGAAAACTCGTGAGCTCCGTTAGCGAAAGAAAACGAAAGACCACTTCAAGGTACTGTAATGAACTCATTATTTATTTATATTGGTGTTAAACCTACAGTATTCCGACTTCTCTATGGATTATAAACTGTTTTACTAGCTATAGATTCATCAAAATAAGCAAACAACACACGAAAAACAGAATCTGTCAAAAACAGAACAGTCTGTAGTAATCTGTAGCAAGCGCAAGATCTGGAACCCCAAAAATTCTAAAATAAATTTCTGAACGTGATGAATTTATCTATTAATCATCTGCAAAAATAATTAACTAAATAGCACACTTCAAATAAAAATGACAGCAGTTCTTGTGAGCGCTAAAGTTTCTGTTTTTACAGCAAGTTCAACAAGACTTTCCCCAAGTCTTCCCAACGGTTCTACTTGGTACAAACACTAATTAAACACATAAAACACAACCAAAACAGAGGCTACATAATTTATTTATTACTAAACAGGAGCAAAAATCAAAGAATAAAAATAAAATTGGGTTGCCTCCCAACAAGCGCTATCATTTAACGCCCCTAGCTAGGCATAACAAGCAAGGATAGATCTAGGTATTGCCATCTTTGGTAGGCAATCCATAAGTGGCTCTCATGATAGTTTCATATGGTAATTTTATTTTCTTTCTTGGAAAGTGTTCCATGCCCTTTTTAATGGAAATTGAAATCTAATATTCCCTTCCTTCATATCAATAATTGCACCAACCGTTCTAAGGAAAGGTCTACCAAGAATAATAGGGCAAGAAGGATTGAAATATATATCAAGAACAATGAAATCTACGGGCACATAATTCCTATTTGCAACAATAAGAACATCATTAATTCTTCCCATAGGTTTCTTAATTGTGGAATCCACAAGATGCAAGTTTAGAGAGCAATCATCAAAATTACGGAAATCTAGTAAATCACACAAAGTCTTGGGAATAGTAGAGACACTAGCACCCAAATCACACAAAGCATAAAACTCATGATCTTTAATTTTAATTTTAATAGTTGGTTCCCACTCATCATAGAGTTTTCTAGGGATAGAAACTTTCAACTCAAGTTTTTCTTCATAAGATTGCATCAAGGCATCAACAATATGTTTGGTGAAGGCTTTATTTCGACTATAAGCATGTGGAGAATTTAGCACGGATTGCAACAAGGAAATACAATCAATCAAAGAGCAATTTTCATAATTAAATTCCTTGAAATCCAATATAGTGGGTCTAGCAACATATATATTTTTATTTCTTTCAATCCCACTTTCATCAATTTCATCATTAAGATCTAAACACTCCGAATTTTTAGAACACCTTCTAGGTAAAGGAAGATCATATTCAGTTTCATCAAGATTCATATTGAAAAATAAAGATTTAATTGGAGACACATCAATAACTTTTAGATCTTCATCTTGATTTTCATAGGAATTGGAAGAACACGCTTTAATTAAAGCATCTTTGGAAGCACGCATCCTAGCGGTTCTTTCTTTACACTCATCAATTGAAATTCTCATGGCTTTTAGAGACTCATTAATATCATGCTTAGGTGGAATAGATCTAAGTTTCAAAGCATCAACATCAAGAGCAATTCTATCAACGTTCCTAGCAAAATCATCAATCTTAAGCAATTTTTCCTCAATCATAGCATTAAAATTCTTTTGCGAAGAAATAAATTCTTTAATATTAGATTAAAAATCAGAGGGCATCTTATTATAATTTCCATAAGAGTTGTTGTAGGAATTCCCATAATTATTAGAAGGATTACTAAGATATGGCCTAGGATTAAAATTCCCTCTATAAGCGTTGTTACCAAAATTATTCCTACCAACAAAATTCACATTCATAGATTCATTATTATTCTCAATCAAAGTAAACAAAGGCATATCATCAGGATCAGAAGAAACACTCTTAGTAGCAAATAATTTCATAAGTTCATCCATCTTTCCACTCAACACATTAATTTCTTCTATCGCATGCACTTTTTATTAGAAGTTCTTTCAGTATGACATTGAGAATAATTAACCATAATATTATCTAGGAGTTTAGTAGCATCTCCTAAAGTGATTTCCACAAAAGTGCCTCCCGCGGACGAATCTAAAAGATTTCTAGAAGCAAAATTCAATCTGGCATAATTTTTTTTGTATAATAATCCACAAATTCAAACCATGAGTAGGGCAATTACGTATCGTTAATTTCATTTTCTCCCAAGCTTGTGCAACATGTTCATGATCAAGTTGTTTAAAGTTCATTATATCATTTCTAAGAGAGATGATCTTAGCGGGAGGAAAATACTTAGAGATAAAAGCATCTTTGCATTTGTTCCATGAATCAATACTATTCTTAGGCAAAGACGAAAACCAAGCTTTAGTACGATCTCTAAGCGAAAAAGGAAATAGCTTCAATTTAACGACATCATTATTGACATCTTTTTTCTTTTGCATATCACATAAATCAACTAAGCTATTCAGCTGAGTAGCGACATCTTCACTAGGAAGGCCGGCGAATTGATCTTTCATAACAAGATTCAACAAAGCAGTATTAATTTCACAAGATTCAACATCGGTAAGAGGAGCAATCGAGTGCTAAGGAAATCATTATTATTGGTATTGGTGAAGTCACACAATTTGGTAGTATCTTGAGCCATCGCGACAAACAAGCAATCTAACACATGGGCAAACAAAAAGCAAGCGGACAAAAGAGGCAAACAGAGAGGGAGGATAGAGAGAGAGAGGACGAATAAAACGGCAAGGGTGAATTGGGGGGAGAGGAAAACGAGAGGAAAATGGCAAATAATGTAATGCGAGAGATAGGGATTGTGATGGGTACTTGGTATATTGACTTTTGCGTAGACTCCCCAGCAACGGCGCCAGAAATCCTTCTTGCTACGTCTTGAGCTTGCGTTGGTTTTCCCCGAAGAGGAAGGGATGATGCAGCAGAGTAGCGTAAGTATTTCCCTCAGTTTTTGAGAACCAAGGTATCAATCCAGTAGGAGCCCACGCTCAAGTCCCTCGTACCTGCACAAAGCGATAGCTACTTGCAACCAACGCGATTAGGGGTTGTCAAGCCCTTCACGGTCACTTATGAGAGTGAGATCTGATAGATAGAATATTTTTGGTATTTTTGATATAAAGATGCAAAGTAAAAAGTAAAAGCAAAGTAAATAGCAAAACAATATAAAAGTGATGGAGATTGATATGATGAGAATAGACCCGGGGGCCATAGGTTTCACTAGTGGCTTCTCTCAAGAGCATAAGTATTCTACGGTGGCTGAACAAATTACTGTTGAGCAATTGATAGAATTGAGCATAATTATGAGAATATCTAGGCATGATCATGTATATAGGCATCACGTCCGTGACAAGTAGATCGAAACGATTCTGCATCTACTACTATTACTCCACTCATCGACCGCTATCCAGCATGCATCTAGAGTATTAAGTTAAAAACAGAGTAACGCTTTAAGCAAGATGACATGATGTAGAGAGATAAATTCATGCAATATGAAATAAACCCCATCTTGTTATCCTCGATGGCAACGATACAATACGTGCCTTGTTGCCCCTTCTGTCACTGGGCAAGGACACCGCAAGATCGAACCCAAAGCTAAGCACTTCTCCCATGGCAAGAACTACCATTCTAGTTGGCCAAACCTAACGGATAATTCGAAGAGACTTGCAAAGATAACCAATCATGCATAAAAGAATTCAGAGAAGATTCAAATATTATTCATAGATAGACTTGATCATAAACCCACGATTCATCGGTCTCAACAAACACACCGCAAAAAGAAGATTACATCGAATAGATCTCCACGAGAGAGGGGGAGAACTTTGTATTGAGATTCAAAGAGAGAGAAGAAGCCATCTAGCTACTAACTATGGACCCGAAGGTCTGAGGTAAACTACTCACACTTCATAGGAGGGGCTAGGATGATGTAGAAGCCCTCCGTGATGACGGCCCTCTTCCGGCGGAGCTCCGAAACAGGCCCCAAGATGGGATCTTGTGGATACAGAAAGTTGTGGCGGTGGAATTAGGTTTTTGGCTCCTGTTCTGATCGTTTGGGGGTACATGTGTATATATAGGAGGAAGGAGTACGTCGGTGGAGCACCGAGGGGTCCACGAGGCAGGGGGCGTGCCCTAGGGGGGAGCCCCCACCCTCGTGACCACCTCTTTGATCCCTTGCAGTAGGGTCCAAGTCTCCTGGATCACATTCGGTGAGAAAATCACGTTTCCGAAGATTTTATTCCGTTTGGACTCCGTTTGATATTCTATTTATCCGAAACACTGAAATAGGCAAAAAACAACAATTCTGGGCTGGGCCTCCGGTTAATAGGTTAGTCCCAAAAATAATATAAAAGTGGAAAATAAAGCCCAATATAGTCCAAAACAGTAGATAATATAGCATGGAGCAATAAAAAATTATAGATACGTTGGAGACGTATCACCCAATACCCTGCTAATGATGAAGGGGCCTTCCCAAGGTGCTGAGAGCTTGTGCTGGCCGGCTGTTCACTGGATTAGCCGGAGCACAAGGTCTCCTTCTTGGAAGGATCTTGGCTTGACCTTTCGGTTGTAGTATCGGCGCAGGCTCTGCTGGTAGATGGTGGACCAGCTGAGTGCCAACAGTCGGCCCTCTTCCAGCAGATCGACGACGTCTTGTCGTGCTTCTTCTGCCTCCTCTTCGGTGTACATGGTGACTCGAGGGGAGTCGAATTCTATGTCCGTCGGGATGACGGCTTCGGCACCATAGACGAGAAAGAAAGGCGTAAAGCCGGTTGACTTGTTCGAAGTTGTGTGAGGCTCTAGAGGACGGCCGGAAGCTCGTCGAGCCAACAGCTGGCCGACCGCTTCAGAGGCTCGACCAGTCGGGGCTTGATGCCGGATAAAATGAGGCCGTTTGCTCGCTCCACCTGGCCGTTTGACTGCAAATGGGCAACGGACGCTAGGTCCATTTAGATGTCCTGTGTTGCGCAGAAACGGGCCAAGGCACCTTTGGAGAAGTTTGTGCCATTGTCGGTGATGATGCTATGTGGTATGCTGTACATGATGGTGATGTCGGAGATGAAAGTCACAGCAGTCGGACCATTCAACTTCTTGATTGGTTTTGCTTCTATCTACTTGGTGAACTTGTCCACCGCGACAAGCAGATGAGTCAAGCCAGCTCTTGCTATCTTGAATGGTCCCACCATATCCAAGCCCCAGACGACAAAGGGCCAGGCGATGGGAATAGTCTTGAGTGTAGAAGCCGGCTGGTGAGGCTTTGAAGAAAATTTCTGGCACCCTTTGCATTTCTGGACCAAGTTCTTGGCGTCTTCTAGGGCAGTCAGCCAGAAAAAACCATGGCGGAAAGCCTTGGCCACCAGAGCCCTTGAGGCCACGTGGTGACCACACTCGCCTTGATGGATATCTTTGAGGATTGCCTGGCTTTGCTCAGGCTCGACACAACGCTGGTAAACCCAGTGATACTGCGCCTTACAAGCTCTCTATTGACTATGGTATATGCTGCCGCTCGGTGTTGCACTTGCCAGGCCGAGATCTCGTCGGTTGGCAGCTCTTTTTTCACCAAAAAATTGAGGATGGGCTGGGCCCATGAAGCTGGGCTGGGAGGCGGTGGGTTGGAGTCGGCCACCGCTTGCTGAGTTGATGAAGTCCCCGGGCCGACTGCTGCAGTCCCCGGGTTGTCCGCCGAAGTTCACGTGACGGCTGGTGGGGCTCTCAAGTCGGATCCGCCTGCTTCAGGATGAGCCGACACAAATATGGAATCTGACTCTGGTGATGGCTTGACGGGCGGCTTGAGGAGTCGTTGCAAGGAAACACCGGTTGGTATTGCTTGCCGGGTGGAGCCGATTCGTGCCAAGGCGTCGGCTTGCTCATTGTCATTTCTTGGCACATGAAGGAACTTGCACCCTTCGAAGTATCCACTGAGTTGCTGTATGAGAAAGCGGTAGCTAGCCATATTTGCATCATTGGCATCCCAGTCGCCTGATGACTGCTGGACCACCAAATTAGAGTCTCCGCAACACAGGATCCAGCGAATGCCGAGTTCCTTGGCAAGCCGGAGCCCGTGAATGAGTGCTTCGTATTCAACAACATTGTTGGAGGCGGCAAAGTGAATTTGCAGCGCATATCTGAGCTTTTCACCCTTGGGGGAGGTGAGAACGACACCGGCTCCCAAACCGGTGTGCATTTTTGAACCATCAAAATGCATCCGCCAATGGGTGGAATCTGGCGCTGGCGGCAAGTACTGGGTCTCGGCCCAGTCGACGAGGAAGTCGGCCAGTGCTTGTGACTTGATGGCGGTGCGAGGCTGGTAGTAGATGGTGTAGGGGGCAAAATCTATGGCCCATTTGTCCACTCGTCCCGAGGCATCTCGACTTCCAATAATCCCAGCAAGTGGAGCTGTGCAGACCATAGTGATTGGGTGCTCTTGGAAGTATGACTTCAGTCTCTTGGCAGTAAAGTGCACGCCATAACACATCTTCTGATAGTGGGGGTAGTTCTGCTTGGAGGTGGACATTACTTCGCTTAGGTAATACACCGACCTCTGGATTGGTAGAGCTTTGCCTTCTTCTTTCCGTTCCACCACTACGAATGTGCTAACCACCCGACTGGTAGCGACAATGTAGAGGAGCATTGGTTCCTTAGGAGTCGGGGCCGCCAAGACAGGCGGGGTGGTCAACATCTTCTTGAGCTAGAGAAAATCTTCGTCCTCCTTGTCATTCCACTCGAAAAAGGTGGTCTTCTTCATGAGCTGGTACAGGGGAAGAGCCTTCTCGCCCAGCCGACTGATGAAACGGCTAATAGACGCCAAGCAGCCGGTAAATTTTTGCACATCCAGCAGTCAGGTGGGTACTTCCATCCTTCGATGGCCTTGCTCTTTACGGGGTTGCACTCTATCTCGCGCTCTGAGACCATAAAGCCAAGAAGCTGGCTGGCTGGAACCCCAAAGACACACTTCTCCGGGTTGAGCTTGATCTGAAATCGGTGCAAGTTCTCGAAAGTCTCCCTGAGATTCTCCAGTAGCGTCCCACGCTTCTCTGTCTTCACCACCACATCGTCCACATAGACATGAGCGTTTCTACCGAGTTGTTTGAGGAGACACTTCTGCATGCAACGCTGAAAGGGGGCGCCGACATTTCTCAAGCCGAACGTCATGGTCAGGTAGCAGAAGGCTCCAAATGGCGTGATGAAGGCGGTCTTCATTCTGTCGGTCGGGTCCAGCTTGATCTGGTGATACCCGGAGTATGCATCCAAAAAACTCAACAGCTTGCATCCGGCTGTAGAGTCGATCACTTGGTCGATTCTGGGCAGAGCAAATGGATCTTTGGGGCGTGCTTTGTTGAGGCTGGTATAATCAATGCACATGCACCACTGCTTGTTCTTCTTCAACACTAGGACTGGATTGGCTAACCATTCTGGATAGAACACCTCCATGATGAAGCCGACTGCCAGGAGCCGGGCTATCTCTTCTCCAACAACTCTTCTTTTCTCTTCTGATAGGCGGTGCAAGGGCTGCCGGACCGGCTTGGCATCAGATTGGACGTGTAACTTGTGCTCGGCGAAATCCGTCGGTACACCTGGCATGTCTTTGGGGGACCATGCGAAGATGTCCCGATTCTCACGGAGGAAATCGACGAGCTCGCCTTCCTATTTACTGTCAAGGTTTGCGCCAATGACAGCATACCTCTCCGGGTGCTCCGGGTCCAAAGGTATCTTCTTTGTTTCTTTGGCCGGCTTGAACGAGCCCTCAGCTTCCGACTCCTTGGGGTCAGGTGATATTTCCGGCTGCTTGCCTACCATTGCCACAACCCGGTCAAGGAGCCGTTTCTCTGCTGCGATCACGAGGGACTCGGCTAACCGGCTGCTCTCCGCCGCGCAGGCAGACGACTTCTTGTAGTCTCCTGCTACGGTCAGGATTCCCTTAGAGCTTGGCATCTTCATCTTTAGGTAAGCATAGTGGGGGACCGCCATGAACTTGGCCAAGGCAGGCCGGCCAAGCAGTGCGTGATAAGGGCTCTCAAGGTCCACCACTTCAAACCATACTGGCTCTTGGCGGAAATGAGTTTTGTCCCCGAAGAGGACATCTATCTGAGTCTTGCCGATTGGTGAGCAGGAAAGGCCAGGAACTATGCCATGGAAAATAGTCCGACTGGGCTGAAGGTGTCTCTGCTTGATTCCCAATTTCTCCATGGTATCCTTGTACAGAATGTTGATGCTGCTGCCGCCATCTATCAGGACTCGGGAAAAACGGGCAGCCCGCCTCTCTGTGGCAAACGTGGCGTCCAGCACCAAGGCATAGGAGCCGGGGCTTGGCATCACTTCCGGGTGGTCAGCTCTGCTCCAGCTAATGGGTTTCTCTGAGCAATGCATGAACTCGGGGGTCTCTGATGCTACTGCATTCACTTCCAACCGCTGCTGCCGTCTGCTACGCCTATCGTCGGCCACGCTGGTGAACACGACGTAGGCCCCATGCTCCTCGGGATAATCATCTTGCACGAGCCGACTGGCCGAGCCGCCGACTGCTGCAGGGGAGGAGGCAGCGGGCCGACAGGGGGAGCGGGCTGGAGTCCGTCACCCTTGGCAATCCCGGTGAGCCAATGGCACTTTCGAGTGGTGTGATTGGATGGCTTCACACCGCTGTGGAACTTGCAGGGGGCATCAAGAGTCTGCTCGTACGAGAAGGCGGGCAGCCAGTTAGGCTTGCCGCCCTTCTGACGCTTGGGATGAGGCTGCCCTTCTGGTTGTCGATCTTCAACTGCCGCCACCTGCCGGCTTGTGGAAGCCGGCTGCGCGGCCTTGCGCTTGCTGTCGTTCGGCCGCCGCCGCCGACTGGCGTCGCCAGCCGGGGTCCGAGGGGCTTGGGAAGCCACCTTGCCCAACGCGTTGGCTTGAATTTCCGCCTTCATGGAGGAGTCCGCTGTGGCGTACTTGTATGCTATGATTAGCAGCTCGTCAAGGGTCGCTGGCTCGTCGTAGAGGAGCCTGTGCTTGATGAGGGTGCCCTCTCGGCACCCAGTAGTGAAGTACTCGATGGCCTGCACCTCGTGCACGCCCTTGCAAGAGTTGCGTAGCTCGGCCCAGCGTGTGAGATAGTCGCGGGTCGACTCATTGGGGCCTTGGACGCACAGGGAGAGCTGGCGAGGCTTGGGTGGCCGCTTGTATGTGTTGGTGAAGTTGCGGATGAATGCTTCAGTAAAGTCAACCCAGCTGTTGACGCTGCGGGGCTTCAGGCTGTTCAGCCATGTCCGGGCCGTGCCCTGGAGCATGAGGGGGACGTACTTCATGGGAACGCGCTTGTTGCCGTTGGCGATGCTGACGGCTGTGGAGTAGTCGACCAGCCAGTCCTCCGGCTTCACGGAGCTGGTGTACTTGGGGGTATCTCTTGGGAGAGTGAACCCTTTGGGAAAGGGCTCATCTCGGATGCGGGGGCCAAAACAAGGCGGACCTAGCTCGTCTTCCTCTCCTAGCGCCTGAGACCGATTAAGGCGGTCGATCCGGTGGCGGGCATCATTTTCTCCGATTCCTTCTCGGTGGCCAAGGCGGTCGCCGAGTGATGGGTGGTCAACAGGCGGCGGGGAGATGCACCTCTCCCTGCGGGGAGGAGGCGGCGGGTAGTCGTCTCGCCCTCGCACTGCCCTTGGGCATCCGTCTTGGTCGCGCTCGATGGTGATGTGAGTCCGGCTGCGGCTGGCAGCTGTCTCCTTGTCTCTTATATCATGGACGCCACCAGTCGGCGTCCGGGATGTCGCGCATTGGTCTCGGCGAGGTGGTGGGTCGTTGTTTCGCCGGTTGGGCGCTTCAGTGCGGCACCCGACATCTTGCTGCTCAGCAGCCGCGTCAAGGAGCTGCTGAACTCGCTCCGTCATGTGGTGACGCTCGTCGCCCTTGAGCTTGTCTAGCTCGTCTGTTGCCGCCTAGGCAGCTCGTATGTTCTCCGCAGGCATGGCATAGACGGGACGGTCTGTCCTGAACATGCTGGCGATGGCCACGCCATGCTGCCTGATCAAGCCAACGCGGCTAGGCCCACCAGGAGCCGGAGTCCGCCTACAGCACGGTCCATCTCCCGCTGGTAGGCCTGCGAAAGGCGTCTCATGCTGGCCAGCCAACTGGCGCTCTTGACGAGCTGGACATGGCGCGCTTCTAGCGTCTCAGCGTCGGTGTCTTCCGGGATTGGCGTAGCCAAGTCTTGCATTGCCGTCTGCAACGGGTCCTGACCGCCCCCGCCAGAGTGCTCGCCGTGGCTGATCACGAGCACCTCCGTGACGGTGCTGCCAATGTTGTCCGCGTGAGGAAGCGGCTCATCATAGACTACCACATTGGAGGGGAACGTGTCGAGCGAAGCCGTGTCGGAGTCAACCAACATCAGGTTGGTGGAGCCAACCAACTCCAAGTCAGCAGCAGGCTCGCTGGCGATGTGGAGCTGATCGAGGAGGCCCACGAGGCGGCCTTCGGTGCCATTGGTGCCCGTGTCATACGCGGGCTCGTCGGAGAGGCGAATCTCGCCACCAAGATCGGCGAGGCAGCTCGCTGCGCAGGCGACCTCCGCATCATGCAGCGCCTCGGCGCAGACGCCGTCCGGCGTGCCGGGCTGGCTGCGCTCACTAAGAAGGAACAGGGTTCCCGTCCAGAACAGGTCTCCGGGAGATGGTGCACCTCACCCCACGGTGGGCGCCAAATGTCAGGGGTTGGGTGCGACATAGGCCAAAGGATAGCTTATCATCGTGGGAGCGAGTAGAACGTCGTCGGTGCCTGGAAGTGGGATGAGGCGTAGACACGAACGCCATCGTACTTTTCCCAGGTTCGGGGCTCTCCTAGGAGATAACACCCCTAGTCCTGCTCTGCGGGGTCTCCGCATGATCACTAATGTGAAATGGTACAATGGTGCTCCTCGAGCTGTTTGCTAGAGGTGGAAGAAGGCAGGCTCGCTCTCTCCTCCTCTAGGTATGAGTCTAGTCCTGACAGGGCCGAACCCTTTGCATGGGTGCCCTGGGGGGTTTATATAGGCCTACCCCTAGGGGTACAATGGTAATCTGGCCAGGCGTAGGGACAGGTTGTCATTCTCTCTGGTCGTCGGCCTCTTTGCCGACAGCTGGTGTCCACCGCCTTGTGGGGCCCGCCGTCTGGTCTGGTACGGAGCCGACAAGCCGCTCCCGCCGCTTGCTGGTCTTGCCGGCTGCTGATCACTGTAGCCGTAACGCTAATGACGCAGGCTTGGTCGGGGAAGCGTGGCTATAGTCCCGCCGCCTGGTGGGCGATCACTATTGCTACTCCGTGTCTCATCTGGTTGATTGCGTATGGGGCCTGAGGGAGGGATTGGCCGCTTGCTGGTAGCCGGCTCCTTCGAGGTCCGGCTGCCCCAGCCTCCTCCGTCTTCAGGGCTCTGGCTGCCAGGTAGGGCCCGCTGTCTGCAAGCTGTACCTGACAGGCCTTCATGGGAACAGGACTCCGCCTGTCAATTGTGAGGTATGGGGCGAGATGCAACAGTGTCGCGTCGTGCGGAGATCTCCGCCTGTACGGGGCACTGTGGCCACGTCAGTCCCTGGATTCAGGGGGAAGGCTTGCACTGTAGCCATACCCCGTCTTGTCTCTTTGATGAGGGCGCAGACTTTGAGGGCGCCACGGGCCGACTGCTAGGAGCCGGCCTCTCTGGAGGCCACTCTCTAGGAGTCAGCCCATCGGGATGCCGCCCTCCGGAATTCGGCCGCCTTCGACCAGTCGGCCGCTTGGCCAACCGGCCGCCAGAAGGCGGAGTCTTTATCTTGACGTCTTTGAGGGGCGCAGCCGGCCCCGTTGTGTTGAAAGGCTCGGGGGCTCGGGTTAGGCTACCCGTGGCCCATTACTCCGACATCAACAGAAACAGGTAAGGTCCATAGATGGGTACCTTACGGGTGAACACCGCAAACCGAAGCTCGCACCACATGATATGTGAGACATCAAGTGGTTGAGTCTGAGAGAGACGCGCCTCCTCACAAATGAGCATCATATCCACAAGATAGGAATGCACTTTGTCCTTGTAACCAATGCGGGGAAAAAGAGAGTTGCGGAAGACGCGATACATGATGTCGAGGAAGGGGTTCAGCACCCATGCCTTCTTGCCACTAGGAAGCAACTTCTCAACATGGTAGGGCTGAAGCTTGTTCTTGTTGGCTGACTTGGAATTGGTATGAGGGCGTACACCAATGGGTGTGTTGAGCCCCTCATCAGGAACCTGAAGCAAATCCATGAAGTCCTTCCATGTAGCAGTCATCCGTTGTTCGTTGGTCATCCAGGTCATTTACCGTTCCTCATCAGTATGGAAGTGGACCGAGGCAAAGAACTGGGCCACAATCTCAGGGTCATAATCCAAATAGAATGAGATCACGTGCTCAATGCCAAACTGCTCCACGAGGTCCAGAGCCTCACCAAAGTAAGCACGGTGTCTATCATCCCTCATGTGATGCATGTCAATCCAGTGCACTGATACGTCTCCAACATATCTATAATTTTTGATTGTTCCATGTTATTATATTATCAACCTTGGATGTTTTATATACATTTATATGCTATTTTATGATTTTTCGGACTAACCTATTAACCCAGAGCCTAGTGCCAGTTTTTGTTTTTTTCCTTGTTTTTGAGTATTACAGAAAAGGAATACCAAACGGAGTCCAATTGACGTGCCAATTTTTGACGATTTTTATGGACCAAAAGAAGACCCCGGAGTAAAAGAGTTGGGACAGAAGAGTCCCGGGCTGTCCACGAGGGTGGGGGGCGCGCCCACCCCCCGGGCATGTGGGCCTGCCTCGTGGATGACTCGGGCACCTTCTTGACGTGAGACCTATGCCAAAAAATCCTATAAATACAGAAACCTCCAGAAAATAACCTAGATCGGGAGTTCCGCCACCAAAAGCCTCCGTAGCCACCGAAAACCAATCTAGTCCCGTTCCGGCACCCTGCCGGAGGGGGGGAATCCCTCTCCGGTGGACATCTTCATCATCCCGGCGCTCTCCATGACGAGGAGGGAGTAGTTCACCCTCGGGGCCGAGGGTATGTACCAGTAGCTATGTGTTTGATCTCTCTCTCTCTCTCTCTCTCTCTCTCTCTCTCTCGTGTTCTTGAGGTGGTACGATCTTGATGTATCGGGAGCTTTGCTATTATAGTTGGATCTTATGATGTTTCTCCCCCTATACTCTCTTGTGATGAATTGAGTTTTCCCTTTGAAGTTATCTTATCGGATTGAGTCTTTAAGGATTTGAGAACACTTGATGTATCTCTTGCATGTGCTTATCTATGGTGACAATGGGATATCACATGATCCACTTGATGTATGTTTTGGTGATCAACTTGCGAGTTCCGTGACCTCGTGAACTTATGCATAGGGGTTGGCAAACGTTTTCATCTTGACTCTCTGGTAGAAACTTTGTGGCACTCTTTGAAGTTCTTTCTGTTGGTTGAATAGATGAATCTGAGATTGTGTGATGCATATCATATAATCATACCCACAGATACTTGAGGTGACATTGGAGTATCTAGGTGACATTAGGGTTTTGGTTGATTTGCATCTTAAGGTGTTATTTTACTACGAACTCTAGGGCGGTTTGTGACACTTATAGGAATAGCCCAACGGATTGATCGGAAAGAATAACTTTGAGGTGGTTTCGCACCCTACAATAATCTCTTCGTTTGTTCTCCACTATTAGTGACTTTGGAGTGACTCTTTGTTGCATGTTGAGGGATAGTTATATGATCCAATTATGTTATTGTTGTTGAGAGAACTTGCACTAGTGAAAGTATGAACCCTAGGCCTTGTTTCCTAGCATTGCAATACCGTTTGTGCTCACTTTTACCACTTGCTACCTTGCTGTTTTTATATTTTCAGATTACAAAAACCATTATCTACTATCCATATTGCACTTGTATCACCATCTCTTCGCTGAACTAGTGCACCTATACAATTTACCATTGTATTGGATGTGTTGGGGACACAAGAGACCCTTTGTTATATGGTTGCAGGGTTGCTTCAGAGAGACCATCTTCATCCTACGCCTCCCACGGATTGATAAACCTTAGGTCATCCACTTGAGGGAAATTTGCTATTGTCCTACAAACCTATGCACTTGGAGGCCCAACAACCACTACAAAAAAATACACTTCCATGATGATACGTGTTTGTCACAGTAGGTCGCGTTTTCTGTCATGCATGTACATCCATGACAAATTTATGACAGAATCAAGATAGTCATAGCTGCGCTATCGTAGAAGTGTTCCATGACATTGCCAAAATTATCATCACGGAAGTGTCCACTTCCATGATGATAAATCGCGCGTCACAGAAGTGCTTTCGTCAAGGGTGACTGACACGTGGCATCCACCGTAACGGAACGCCGTTAAGCTATTGGGTCGGATTTTGGATCTGATAACCCGTTAACAGCCACGACCAATGCTGATTTTCCACATGTAAAATTCTCATTGGCTGACGGATCCACGCTTCAGCTCCGTGTTGGCACCGGTGTCACTCATCCAACGGTCGAGATGGGCCTATGATATGTTGACACGTGGACTGGCCCAAAAGTGGACAACAAAGTTTAAATGGGCCGGCCCAACCGAAGGCCCATAAGATTTAGCGGACCATAATGGGCTAGACCAGCTAAAGGCCCACAAAATTTAGCGGACCATAATGGGCCGGCCCAGCTCAAGGCCCACACGATTTTGCAGACCATAATGGGCCGGCCCAGCTAAAGGCCCACAAGATTTTGCAGACCACAATGGGCCGGCCCAGCTAAAGGCCCAACATTCTCTGTCAAATCGGCCCGTCAATGTCCTGTCCTAAACTTGTCATCAACGCGGCCCATGGTCACTTCTAGCCTGTTAATAGTCCACTAAGTAATTGGGCCGAATTATGGCCCGGTGTATTTCCGGCCTGTTAAAGGTCCGGCTTCATTTGGGCCCATTTACAGGCCATCAAAACTTTCGGCCCATAAACGATCATGAAGGATTTGGGTCATATTCGGCCATGTCTGACATTCGGCCTGTTAGAGGCCCACTATAGCTTTGGGCCACTTTCGGCCTGTTGTCATTTTCGGCATGTTAACGCCGGACGTAAACCATGGGCCATATGTGGCCCAACGTCATATCGGGCCCATTAACGGCCCATATAAAAATGACGATAATCTAGCCCGACCGAAGTTCCGGCCTGTTAATGGCCCGTGTGTTAGGCCGGCACATTTACGGCCCGTCCGAATTTCGGCCTGTCAAAGATCCGCATCGTAAATGGGCCACCATTTCGGCCTGCTAAGTCTAGTGGGTTATTTGGCACAATCAGGGCCCAATCTCACTTTTGGTCTATTAAAGGCCCATGTTTTTATGGGCTCAAGATATTTACACCTGTAAACGGCCTATTTTTACTGAGGGCCCAAATTATGTTTAGGCCTGTTAAAGGCCCACTATGGGCACATGCCTACTAGAAAAATATGAAAGCTTATGCTGATTTAGGCCCAGATATTTTTAGTGGGCTACATGCCAATCTCGGCCCGTAATCATTTTTAGCCCAATTGGAATGGGCCCGACGAATGTTGGCATGTTGGGCTCCTACGAAGCTTTCGGCCGAATACATTACTAAGATAAACCTACACTATACAAAAATAGCGTCGTAATTACTGCAGCCTGAGGCAACATCATAAATGTTGTATCACAATAAAATAAATTCCAACCATACAACAAAAGGCCATCATAATGCAAAGTTAGAGCAAGCACCGTGATGGTGGTGTAGGGTAAGTGCGGTCTTCAGGTACAGAGCTACGTTCAATATCGTCATTTAGGCTTGCTGTTTCTTGAGAATCATGTGGAGAGGATGAAATTGCATTCTTTATAAAAGTATTGCATCTCATATTAACCCAGGCGCATGATTGTCTCATCATAAGCGATAGACGCAGGATACACAAGAACATTAGTTTGATGTAAGAACATGGTGTGATAGGCAGATGTAGTATGTACCAAAAACAGGAAGGCGTGTCATATTCACATGTATAATGTGTAAGCTAAGGAGATGCAATTTAACAAATTAGGAGCATTGATGAGGGATACACAAGAAAAGTAGTTTGATGTAAGAACATGGTTAATAGAAAGATGCATTATGTACCAAAAACACGAAGGCATGTCATATTCACAGGTATAATGTGTTAACTAAGCAGATGCAATTTACCCTAATTAGAAGCATTACAAGGTAGGCACCATATGCAACATGCAACCACATATCACACTGCCAAGTAAGAGCAAGCACCTGCGATGGTGGTGTGGGGGAATTGCGGTGATCAACTAGAGAGCTACGTTGACTATCTTCATTTAGCCTTGTTGTTTCTTGAGAATCATGTGGGGAGGATGACACTGCACTCTTCAAACGAGTAGGGCGTCTCACAGTAACCCACTCGGGTGACTGTCTCATCATAAGTGATTGACGAGGGATACAAAATAGCATTAGTTTGATGTACGAACATGGTTAATAGACATATGTAGTATGTATCAAAAACAGGAAGGCATATCATTATCAAAGGTATAATGTGTAAAGTAAGCAGATGCAATTTAACCAAATTGGAAGCAATACAAGCTAGACACCATATGCAACATGCAACCACATTTGACAGCACGAAGTTAAAGCAAGCACCTGAGATGGTTGTGTGTGGCAATTGAGATCATCAACTGTAGAGCTACGTTTACTGTCTCCAACTGCTGACACTGCACCCATTAGAGCGCTGAAACGCTTAGTGCTTATCTTCGAATTACACTGGAGCGACTTCTGTCTTTTCTTTTCTGCATTCATCAACACTGCGTCAGAGTCTGAAATACCCATGCATAAAAAAACAATAGTGTGAGTATTGGTGAAGTGTGTGCACAATTAGTACAGTGTAAAGGTAGCAGATAGCAGGTCGGTGAGAAATAAAGCCCTCGTCTATCTATTGATAGTCAAGAGTATGTGTGCATTCGTTCATCGATGCCTAATTATTCTTGTGGTCTGTCAAGCCATTCTATTTCGGAATGACTAGGAGAAACAAACTCCAGTACCTCATCCATATCTTGGATTGGGTCAAAGCAGTTGTATTCCGCAGATCAAAATGCCAATCCAGCTTTTGATTCTGTTCTACCTTGGAGTATTACCATCTTTATATCAAGATTGTCATGGCAATTGCACACCATCCTATGAACTCTTGATACAGTGGTACTTCTCGCCATCATTTTTCATTCCTCGGTCCCCAGGTTGTTGCAACCGGAATGACGATGAGTGAATTATGATGTGTGAAATGAATACTACTAGCAACTCCGTTGCCTGGTAGCTAATGGACAACAATTTCATCCTTAGCGTGTTGGTTATTGAATCATCATCCTAAGATTGATCGTGCTACCTAGTCCATATCTCCGGGTGCACGCATCGACCACTGAGATAGGATTTTGGCAATCCATCACTCTCTTGGTCCCATCGTCTTGCCCTGAAAAGCAAGAATGTTCTCGAGTTTAGTAACATATCGGTGGTTCGTGATTTTTCGAATATCTTCTCAGAAGTATCACCAGGTTGTTTTCCCGACTGTTATGTTGAGCTCGTGATCAAATTGGTTTTCTTGTAAGCCACACTTTCTCCAAGAATCTGTGTCAGATACCCTGAGCTAGTTGGTTAAGCTAAACAACAACTTGGAGAGTTGGAAGATAAAAGCTTGTCTGACTTAGTTCATGTTAAGGGATATCTTTTGTGCGTGTGTGTGTGTTGAAGAAAGATGATATCTCCATTGATTGGCCCTCGTGATCAGTTGTTGGATCTATTTCCTTGTCAAAACTTTGACTTGAGTATGGGCTATCGTCAAGTCAAATCAGAACCAACGATTTTCATGATGTTGTCTTCCTCGTGGTTGATCCCTCGAGCATACACCAATACATTCTTTGGTCTGACCAATGCTATCACCGTGCTCACATGATGGTGGAAGTCCAGTGATATGGAAATTCCTATGAGTTGCTGTTGAGCCCATCAGCAGCATTTTCTCTCCCCCATGATTCATGTTGAACATCAACCTAGTGTTGAAAACTTGTAAGCAATGCCTTCGTGTCCCGTTCATGAAGCATATGTTGGATGAAAGAAGTGACCTTCTCCGGTTCACATGCATTTGGTGTAAGTTGCCGCCATGAATTTGAGAAAGGTTTGTTTTGTTTCCCTTGGAATCATCCCAAATCAGTCATGCATACATGCGAAGTATTCCATGGTTTGGTAGATTAATTACCTCCACTCCATATGTGTTCCTAGCACACCAAGCCACTGATTGGTTTGTTCAAGGAGAAGAAGTTCCTTCTTAAGAGCAAGACTTATACAAGGACTTCGATATCCTCGATGACGGTTCCCCATCTGAACTCGGTAGTGTTTATTATAAGACTACCATGTGGTCATGCTTGTCTAGGACAGTGTGTTCACCGGTGTGTAGCAGAACCAGCTCATATTTTGGAGCTTGCTATCGTAGTTCACTCCCCGAGAATCTTGCAACGTCATTTCGTCGATTTGTGTTGCAGACCTTCATTTCTCTTCCTAGACTTGATGAGTCTTATCCCGTTATCAACCGGATTTGAATTTCCGACAGATATGATGGTTGAAACTTTTCCAAGACCTATGATGTAGGTCCCAACAAGGTTGATGTTCTGACCGACACAGCTAGCCGGAAGATCTATCATTGTAGTATCTTGATTGAGCTATTTGACTATTTTCCTCAATGGAGATTTCGCGCGACTCATTCCAGAAGTTGCTCCTTAGGGATCCTTGTGCTCTCGGTTTCCTCAGGTATGTTATAACCTTTCCAAACAGTGGGCTCACTCCCTACTGTTGGGTCTCTTCCCAGTTACTAGAATCATTCCCAGCATTTGCATTTTGTTCCCAGCATGCACCGCCATTGTGTCATCCTACTACGGACTACCCTTCTCAGTAATTACTGATTAGGATCATCTTCAAAGTGGTCCTACCATGGGTTCCATCCATTTTCGATGATAAGCAAATCATCCATCGCGTTTTCTTCAACAAGGTAGTCCACATCATCCATTCTAGCCCGAGTATGTCGTTCTCTCGAACTCCGTCAAAGGATCGTTTGTGAATTGCCTTAGGTTGGTATAGAGAGTCTCAATGATCTATGGATCAAAAGTAATTCTTTTTGCCACTTAAGGGAATATTTCGGCGAGTCACCTCCCCTAAGGGGCCCCATTATGAAATCATGGCAATTATTTCATCACTATCTTGAGATTTTGCCCACCCTCTTCAGCGTGAGATTTCTGCCTACCCAGTAAAACCTTGTCATCTACCTCTTTCCATCACTCCTAATGTGTGATTCGCGTCTCAGCTCGTGAGATGTATCTATGTCTCATTCCGTCAGTTAATCCTGAGCTGCTCGATCTTTGAGAAGATTGATCCTTCTAGAGTTTCTTTTCCCTCTCGTTGTCATGTTAGTTGGAGTTCTCGGGGCAAGACATCAAGACAATGACGGTGATCGGATCAACATTCATATCAAGTGCAACCTGGATCATGAAGACCGTGTTAGCTTGTGCTCCCTCTGTCTTCTTACCTCACGTCTTGAATCTCGGGACGAGATTCTTGTTTAGTGGGGTGAGTTGTCACAACCCTAGAGTTTGCTTGTAACTAGTGGCTTTACATCCATGCATCATGTTTAAATTTCATGAAACTTGAAATGGGCATTGTTGAAACCCTAGCACCAAATGAATTCAACTAGGTTCAATAAAAAAATAATTTCAATGATCCCAATTGCCCTTTAGAAAAGTTCATGATTTTTGTTAAAGGTGAAAACCTCTGCCAAAAGTCATGCACATATTTCTAGGCCATTCTGGATTTTTGAATTAAATCTTATTGTATTTGAATTTGGGCACTTAAATACTATAAAATATTTAAAATGCCCAAATATTCCCAAACCAAAATGTTCCATGTTTGATATATTCTAAACATTGGGCATGCACAGTTTGGTGATTTTTGAAAGTGCCTAGATATTTTTAGTAATGCCACAAACTTACAGAACAAAAGAAAAATAGAAATAAAAGAAAGAGAGAGAGAGAGAAGGACCTACCTGGGCCACTTGCCTGGCCGGCCTAGCTCGCTGGCCCAGCCCACTGGCCTCCTCCTCGTCGTCTTCCTCCCCTGCCAGGAGGATGAAGGCGCGTGCTCGCCGCGTGCGTCCACGCGCGAGCCACCTCCTGCTTCCCCGAAGCGCCGCGAGCCTTCCGTAGCACCACGCCACCCCCCAGACCTGTTCGGATCGAACTCTCCCCTCCTCTGCCCTCTCCCTCGTTCCTCTCCCACTAGGCCGACACGCCCGTAAGCCGCCGCCGCCGTAGTCGACGCCACCGCCTCTCACTCGCCCCCTAGAGCTGCCCACGAGCTCCACCTAGTCCCTCTCCTCCTCCTCACCGAGTCGCCCGACGCCGGACACCCTGCATCACCCTCTGCCTCGCCATCTTCGCCGCCTCTGCTCCAAGATCGCCGGCGGCCGCCCGACCTCACCAGCCCCTCCCCGAGCTCGCCGCTCGCTCCCCTGCACTCGCAGTGAGCCACTGACCTCCCCCATCCTTTTCTTTTCTTTCCCCGTGCGTCGTAGCGACTGCACCGTGCTCACCCGCACACGCGCCGCCTGCGCTCGCTACCGGTGGTGCTCCGGTGACCATATGGTCCCGGGCTAGAGCCCATTGCACTCCCCGCATCGCGTAGGAGCCGTAGGTGCTAGCGCCGCCCCGCCTAGGCCACTGCAGCAACGAGCTCGAGCTCGACCGAGCTTCGGCCGCCACCGAGCTCGTCGCCGGCGCTTCTCCGGCCACTCCCCGGCCGCGCCACGACCACGGTTGGATGCGGACAAGCGTCCGCATCCCGTAGCTGTGCTCCACGTGCCAAACGGCGCCCTATAGGCGATTCCCGCGCCGCTCTGCCGCATATGGACTCGCCGACGGCTAGATGCCAGCAAGTTTAACTGCTGACCTTTGACCCGGTGGGCCCAGGTTGACCCCCTGGGTCACTGACGTGTGGGCCCCAGGGCACTAACTAAACCAGGATTAATATTAGTTAACGCTAACTAAATTTAGTTAGTTAACTAACCACTGACCAGTGGGTCCCATTGGTCAGGGTTGACCTGGACCGCGCGTTGACCGCTGACATCACAGTGACGTCATGTTGACGCAGTAACTCATTTTCTGGATTTACTCTTATATAGGAAATTCCAGAAAATGTTGCAAACTTCAAAAATTCATAGTAATTCAACCGTAACTCCAAATGAAATAAATTATATATGAAAAATTATCAGAAAAATTCAAGGAATCTGTTTATGGCATTTGCATGCATGTTTGAACAACCTAGGGTTGCTGTACAGGGCAATTTGCATAATTGACATTTAAATAAGCACATATGGAGTTTGAATTTGAACCCTTGGTTCAAACCAACTTCATTTAATATGGTTGCTAGTTGCATTAGCTCAATCAACAAAATATTGCCATGACATTATCATGCATCATAATTGTTGCATTGCATTGATTGTGTTCCTCTTTGTTTGCCGGTATTTGTTCCCTCTCGATAGACGTGGTTCCAATGATGAGTTCGATGACACCGATGAAGAACTATATTATCTTCAGAAGTGTCAGGCAAGCAAAACCCCCTTGCTCATTCCGATACAAACCACTCTCTCGCTCCTGCTCTCTTTTACTGCATTAGGACAACAACGATTCAACTATTACATGTTGTGGTAGTTGAACCCCTTTCCTTTGCATGACCTGTCATTGCCACAGTAAATAGATGAAACCCATTAGCATGAGTAGGAGTTGTTTGAGCCCTGATGTGCCTACTCATTCATGTTTGCTTGTCATGCCTGCTATTGCTTAGAGTTGTGTCAGGTCTGATTCATCGGGGATGAATTGGAAAGTTGTGAACATGTCCTACTGTGTGTGAGCTAAGTGTGTGAACACGATTTGGTAAAGGTAGCGGTGAGAGGCCATGTAGGAGTACATGGTGGGTTGTCTCATTGAAACCGTTCTCAGGAACTGAGTTCTGTGTTTGTGATCCATGAAACAGCTACTACCACACATTGGGCCCTGAAATATGACCCCGCTCGACTTACTGACCCCTCTCGTCCTCTGTCTAGGAGTTGCAACTAGTTTCTGGTGTTTATAGGACATGTGTTGGCGGTCGTGCGTAGCGCTGACCCTAGAGGTGGGCTATGATGCGGTAGATACACCATGGCACGGTGTACCGGGCGCCCGTTTGGTGTCTTGGGAACCCTGCACACATCGTTTGGGGCTGTGAGCAAAACTCCAGCCGGATCTCCTCACGGATGGAACCCGAATAGGCGATAAACCTGGTCTAGAGACTTGTGCGGTTAGTCAGGTCGTAGTCTACACCCACGTCGGCTTTCGCTTGAAGTCTGCCGAGCACATGTCGTGTGCAGACGCTAAGTGGTGGAAACATGTGTGACAAAGTACACCCCTGCAGGGTATATAACTATTCGAATAGCCGCGTCCGCGGTAAAGGACTTCTGGGTTGCCTATAACAGTTCATAGACAAGTGAAAGTGGATACTCTAAAATGCGCAAGATAAGCGTGAGTGCTATGGATGGCGTTCTCGTAGGGAGACGGGAGCGGATCCATAGTGGTGTATTGAATGGTGAATATGTGGACTCGTGTGCGCCACCTCAAAAAGTTACTTGCAGTCGTAGTTTAAGATAGCCACCGAGTCAAAGCTGGCTTGCTGCAGTTAAACTCCACCACCCCTCTTTGTTGATACCGATGCATATGTAGCTAGTTCTGATATAAGTCTTGCTGAGTACTTTTGTACTCATGTTTGCTTAATTTATGTTTTGCAGAGAGACTTCAGTCTCGCTAGTAGTTTCGCGTGGACTTTGAAGTTTAGCTTGATACCTCAGCTACGATCTTGTGCCCTCGGCAGGATCTGGTAGTTAGTCAGGCTTCTTAGCCTTTTTCATTTGTACATGTCTTTACTCAGACATGTTAAGCTTCCGCATGTGCTTTGATTTGTATGCTATGATTGTTGGGTCATGAGACTCATGTTTGTATTTTCTCGCTCCTCGGAGCCTAATGAATAAATACTTGAGTTATAGAGTTATGTTGTGATGCCATATTGTATTTACACATATCGAGCATATTGTGTGTATGATTGAAATGCTTGGTATGTGTGGGATCCGACAATCCAGTTGTTTATCCTTGGCAGCCTCTCTTATGGAGAAATGTAGTCTAGTTCTTCCATGAGCCATAGTAGTCTGCTACAGCTCGGTTCACCGGAGTCCTGCTAGCCCAGCACTACTGCTCAGGACACTTGACTAGCCGGCATGTGTTTCACTTCGTTCTTGTGTCTGTCCCTTTGGGGAAATGTCACGCGGTGACATCCGGAGTCCTGCCTAGCCTGCTACAGCCCGGGTTCCCCGGAGTCCTGTTAGCCCAGTGCTACAGTCCGGATTCACACGCTGCTGACCGACATGCTCGATGTGATTCATGTATGCCTGTCCCCATAGGTTGGTGCCGCTTTGGGTTCACGACTAGCCATGTCGGCCCGGGTTCTCTGTCATATGGATGCTAGCGAAATTATCATATACGTGAGCCAAAAGGCGCAAACGGTCCCGGGCCAGGTAAGGTGGCACCCGTGGGAATACTGTGCGTGAGGCCGCAAAGTGATATGAAGTGTTACATGCTAGATCGGGGTGACTTAGGATCGGGGTCCTGACATGCCGATATTGGAGCAGACGCGGGAGGCTGATCCCCACGAGACAAAGAGCTCCAAGAAGATGGAGGTAGCCACCGAGCCGACCCCAGATACGCTCACGGCCACTACTAAGATGATCAACGCCCCGTTTGAGGTTACAACCCCTTGGCTCAACAAGAGCATTTTCCCCCTTCGAGGATGTGTCCTCCCCCGCTGAGCTACCCAATGTGATTTTCTTCTTTGCCGATCTTGATTGTGGTTTTTCATCTAAGTATGTGGTGATGAATAATGCAAAATTTTATTAGCTTCGATGCCATGCTATACATAGTGGTTTAAATAACTTGTGTTTCCTGTACTGGAAAGTAATTCAGAATTTGTTTCTATTTCAATTAGAGCCTTGATGCAGACAAGGATAGTGTGGTTGTACATGTCAGTCACTATGAGGCGGATGACCTGAATAAACGCACTGGGAAAATAGAGTTCTTAGGCTGTTGGATCTTGGAAGCCATTTGCACTTATACCAATGTCGACTTGTATTCCAGCCTCACTATTGTCAGGCGTCTTGTCCAGGGTGTACTAAAGCACAAGAAGTTCAAAGATACTCCTTCGTTTGTGAGGCATATTGTTCTTGTCAAGCTTACGCAGGAAGATGACGTGGCATGCCTTCATAAACAAGTTTATGAGTGGCAAGGCCACAAGGTTATCTTCATGAAGGTTCACATGATTGAGCTGCTGCCGGACGTCCTCGATGATGTTCATGGCAAGGTACGTCTTGTGTCCAGCCCAAATTAGATCGGGGCATGAAATAGTTGACCCAACTAGTGTTTAATACTAGTTTGGACTGTGTCTACTTATCTGAACCTTTCCTATTATCAAGCCCTCTGGCTAGTACTCTGTTTGAATCCGTCTATGGGAGGTGCCGCTACTTTTGTGTGCCCGTGAATCATGTGAGAACCATCATAATTGTTGCCGAAACAGATGCGTCCTCACTAGTTTTTTCATGAATATGGCATGGTAAGACATAAGTTGTCATGGTTTATCATACGAGCAGTGTCTGTTTGATGAACTAGAGTACTCGTTCGAGAAATGTGCACTCATGTATACATAAGTACTTGTAAACACTGTTGGTGCTAGCACACTTGTAAGCAGTTGTGCAAAACACGACACATTCGCTCAGCTCGCTTCAACACTAGGCTATCGACCAACTAACAATCAATAATTTGTTGTCTGACATATAAGCAACTATGTATCTTGTTACAGTGGTTCATTTAGTTAACTGAGGCCACAATGTAAATTCCAAACATTCAGACGCTCCAGCGTTCATGTGGAACACTCACATTAAACTCGGCTTCATAAAAAAGTTGAAAAGCATAAGTTAAGCAATTTTATACATCTCAATGATTCATAGAACATAAAAAACATATACTAGTTCATAGCAAAAGACAAAGCTGTGAGAAGGTTTACAAATCCGGAAAAAACAAGCAAGGCTTCTCTGAGCAAAGGGCCTCCCTGCATGCTTAAAATTCCTGGAGTTCACTCTGGGTTTTTTCTTGTTGCCACCATCCAGTGTTAGGTTCTCTCATTCCAGAATAACCAATTATAATTGTGTTCTTAGCTGGAATGCTGAACTGAACCATGTAGTGTACTGACCAGCTTAAATTCTTGTGCATTCCACTAAATTGAAGCACCGCTATTTGTAGAAATAAGCAGACCATAATGCCTCTTGTCCACCCACCTGTCCCAAAAACCTCCGTGTAGCTATACCAGCTAGTCCTTGGTCCATGGATGAACTCATAGAAAGTGCATTTTGGACTAGGATTCTGTTGTTTTCGCTCGTCCCTGCACTGCAATCAGGAAGTAAAACATACGAATCAGCTTCTTTCAGATTGCGTTGGTCATTCTACCTAGTTACTACCAATGTAGGAATACCTGGACCGCTGGTGGCTAGAGGACAACAGCTAGGAATAGCCATCTCATTTTGTGCAGTTGTCCTAAAACTAAGGTGTGTACTTTTGATTGCGCAGATCGAAATGATATGGAGACAGACATCCCTGTTTGCGCAAATACGAAATACAGTTATTTAAACAGTGACATATATTTGCAGTGGTGTATGATTACCAGCAGCATCAATTGTGTTATAATTGGAAATAGATGGACAGTATGAAAGTGCCCTTAAGTAAGTAGCATCACATTACATCAACACTGCCACTAGAATAACATCTAGAACAATAGCATTAGTATTACTGTCATGAGAGTAGCACATGGTTAGTAAATGTGCAATCAAATTTGTCCAGTTCCACTAGGATGAAGCAATGTTAGCGGTGTGAGATTTAAGTGTAACTGAAAAACACAATTCATGGGAAATAAAGCAAGACGGAAGCATTTCATAAAATGGTGGTGGCATTGCTTCAATTTATTGATGGCACTAGACCATTACTTATAGTGACATTAGGTGGCATTGCTTAATGCTTCATGTGATTTTACATTAACGGTAGCGATATGGGCGTAGGGACAGCAGGGGCATAAAGTGGCGAGGCAGATGTGGTTGCCGAGAGCGGCAAACACTCAGGCAGCATGTCTCCATTTGTCCCATTTTTTATCTCCTCGGCGACATTTCCCTATGTGAGCACAGGAAATCTAGACCTGCTCATTCTCATTTGCGTTGTCCCCCAACACCCCTCACTTTCTTTCCTTTTTCAACCAAGAGACAGGTCCACTTCCCCCACCCTTCGCCATTCACCATGCTTTCTTTGCCTTTTCAACCAATAGACCCGTTGGGTAGCCAGTATCTACTACTTTCCCCTGTTTCCTCTTAGAACCAAGTCCTAGGTTCATGCAACAGCTTTCCCAGTTTCTTCCCTGTTTGAACCAACTCTTAGATTCGACTGTATGAACTAGCTTTACCTCTAATAATAGTAAAAGTCTAGGTGGCTTTGGTACAACCGACGGAAGTAGAAAAAGATCCACACGCAACCACATGGGGAGCTGGGGCAGTAGAGCAAGGCCTGTTTCGAAGGAATATATACCTGAGGGTCGTCGGCATGTGGCAAAGACGGATTCGGGAGGCCGCATCTTGGCCACAGTACTGCTGCGTGGAAGAAGGGGTCGGAGGCCCTCCCGAGCCGGCGCGGCCGCCGATCGGGACGCGCGGGCAGCCGTTGGTCTCCTCCCTCACCGCCGACGACAGCGTGAACAATGCACCTACACTCCTGTCCCGGTCGAGGTGGTCCGGCCGGATTTGTGACCAGCCGTGAGCAGAGAGAGTGTGGCCATCTATGCCTTGCTTAGATCTGGAGAGCATCAGAGAGTGCAAGAGAGGAACCCTCGTAAAGCAAGTGCTAAAGCTCCTAGTTATATATATATAGTGGAGTGATTTTGTTGTACCAGCTTCAAAAAATGCGCTCCTATGTGTACCCATGAGTGGGTGTAAGAGAACTAGTGCGTGCGTGCACCGCTTCTTTTCGTGAGACTATAATATACTATGCCCAAAGAACGTTCGCCACAAGAGTAATAGTATAAGTGTGTGACGTGTGAGCTAAAATAAAAGGTGCGTGACGTCTTGTTTTTTAGAAGTTCTGAGGGTAGGGTGTAAAGAGCACATATGTGGGTGACATCTACATGCAGATAGACGGTGGATGCGAGAGGACTCGAGAGAGTCGTGACTCATCAGGGTGTGTGTGTGCGTGAGAGAGAGGGGGCACGTATCAATGCAATGCTTGTGTCCGTAAATCATTATCCAACAAACGTTTGCCACAAGCCGTTTCCTGATGAATGCCGTAAGAACGGTTAGATCGGCATCCGACAGTGTCAGTTTTGCCATGTCAGTTAACAAAGCAGCCATTCCTCCTACACACAAATCTTCCACGTGAGTGTTAGCAAGTGTCGTATGCTCCTCCCTCCGTTCCAAAATGCAGTCCATATAGCTTTATTGAAAATTCGAACCTCGCAATCTTTTACCAAGTTTTCGTGTACCAAAATGCACATATAGAATACCCAGTATATATCATTTCATTCATCTTCGAGAGGTAACTATAAAGGTGGAGGAGGATTCTACAAAGAAAGACCGCTGTATCACCTGCAACAATTTCAACCATCCTTTGGTGTGGAGGAATATCATAGGAACTCTATATGATATGATTTTTATAGGATTTTTTCCTTTAGAGCCAATTGGTTCATAGGAATAGATTCATATACTCCACATTTCAAAGGAAATAAACATGATATCATTTTTATAGCTTTAGAGGCACTTGGTTCATATGAATGGATTCCTATACTCCCATAATTTCAAAGGAAAATAAACATTAGCGTATATTCAATAGAAAAGTTCCTATGATGTGAACCAAATGACAGCTCTTTTCTAATCCCTCCTCATCAGAATTGAGATACATGTCATCTCTAGATTCAATAGAGAAGTTCCTATGATGTGAACCGAATGACATCTCTTTTCCAATTCCTACTCATGGGAAGTGACATACATGTCATCTCTTCCCCTGCAACTTCCATGTATACATCTTCTATTCCTAAATATCTAGTACAACCCACTAGTAGCTTTTTTCCTAGACATGCAACTATGGCACAAGAGCACGTCATGCATGCAAGTCATAAATCACATTGTTTTTTCTACTCTATGCATGCAAGCACCACATCATCAATTCTTGCATGTTACTCATAAGTTATTTTTTGCATTAAATATTGCATTGACAATGTATGTGTTGGTCACGTGCACACATATTTAGTCCAAATTCACATTTTTGTTAGAAATGCCATTATTTTAACTACAATTAATTTTTTCTCTTTGTACTCCCTCCGTCTAGGTGTGTAAGTCATCTTCCGAAAACCAAATAATCCCAAAACACTTTCGCATGGTACATTAACTCCATCCTCGTTTCTTGTTTTGTGACATATCAACTAATAAGAGAAGTGGGTCGTGCATGCTTTCCCAAAACACAAGCACTTCTCCATTGTTCTAGAATCTTCCGTATCATAATTGCCTTTTCATAGAGAAAAGAGCTCCATCGTGTACCCGCACGAGTGTGGTTGGGAAAGAGACGGGAGTACGTGTGCCGTTCGTGCACCTCTTCTCTTCGTGCACGTCCCCCACCTACGTGGGTGTGTGTGAGAGAGATACAAACCTAGAGATAATGCGCCGTCCATCCCCATGCCTCCGCCCAGTCCGACCACCAGTCACCACCACGCCCCACTCTCCTCACCTTATCTCTCATCTTTCTCGAGATTCAATGTGCCCGTGCGTTGCAACAGGTCCAAAGTAGAATAGTACTTGTTCACAAACTTGAAAGAAAACACTCTTGTTTTGATATACATATATACCACTAAAAATATATTACGTTCCACTCAAAATATATTTCTCAGGTTGTTTTGATGAGGCGAGGGAGGGATGTGGTTGCTTTCAAGATAATAAGGGGTTTTCCACTAATTGGAGTAGAGAAGTGGGCAATTGTTGCAAAAATGCCACAACTTACCTCGCAGCCATTAGATGTAGATCTAATGGTCAGAAATGACAGATGGAAGACACACCATCATCACCAACTGAGTCTTTTATAGGAGTAGAGCTATCATTTTTTTGATGAAATTCTCGAGATACCATTTTTCCGATAGAATTGTTGAGATATCATTAGTTTTTACACATGGGATTACTCCTGCATGGGTGAATCACAACAGGTGTTTTGTAAAAAATGCATATTGATGTTCCCTGCAATGCACGGGCATCTTGCTAGTCCATGAAAACAACACATGGAAAAATTTAACGGTGAACAAGGGATTTGAATCTGCTGGGAGGGGTTGTTTGGATTTTGCCTAGCCAAAATATTGGCGACCCTTTTGTCCACCGGTGCCTTTGCCACCGTTGAACGAGGAATGGCTCGGGTGCTCATGCATCCTCCAGCGTGCACGTTGGAAATTAGTGCGCACGAGCTGTGCTTTTTTTGTCCCACCACGCCGCCCGAGTCGGCCGCAGACCGACCGGCGACCCACATATTACGCAATCCAACCATAGCCGCACACATTCTGACAGCCAACCAACCGGACGAAATTCATGCAAACACGGTGATATTTCTCATAAAAATGATGGAATTCATATAAAATACCGGATTTTCATACAAACATGACGTATTTCATTAGATTCAAATCAACAAAGCGGTGCTAGTTCTGGACAACACAGGTATATAATACCTGGCCTAAATGGTCGCCGACCGATCCATTTGTGTTCCTCATGTCCGGCAGCATGATCACCGAACTGCAGGGAGCCTCGTAGGTATATGCTTCAGTGCAAAGGATGGCTCGCTTCCCCACCACCAAAGCCAAAGATGATGGTGGAGGGGGATTCTTCGCTTCCGTGGAGCCCATGCGGGGTGGACGAAGGTCCTCGCAACAAAACGATCCGGCAAGACACCTGCTTTGTACGCCGGCGTCGCCTCCATGGTGGCCTTCATGGGAACCAAGCGGCGGCAGCCTCCCGTGTTCTACTTCTTCTCGATGATGGCAGCGGATGTGGAGGCGCTGGCCACCGACTCATCGCTCTCCGGCCACCCAGCTTCTATCTCTGCTTGCATTGCGTGGCCGCCGGTATGGGAGTCTCGGCCACAAAAACGGGAGACGCGGTCACAGACACGGGAGGCGCTGTACGAGGCGGCGGCGTGGACGGCATCGAAGACGCCCGTGCGCCACTCCTCGTGGAGCAGGCCTGGAGCGGCGAGTTGCTGAACTGCACGCCAGCTTGAGGCGGCAACTGGCTCCGTCGAGCGAGGGGAGGGAGGTGGATCAGCGAGCTGCATAGCTCATATCCGGCGGGCTCGGTGGGCCACCCAGCCGGCTTGGATGCGGGATAACTACTCTTCGTAAGCCATTGTAAGAGTGGACAAAATGGTGAAGGAGGAGATAGGGGAGTGGCCGAGGGGTGTGATTCTTGGCCGGCGTTTGGCCTCGTTTAAATAGGAGATTAAATAGACGTCGGACGGGAGGAGCTCGGCCGGCGTTGCATTTAATGCCGGCCCTGTCATGAACAGACGTGTGTCCAGACTGAGTTTCTCGACTTCCACACGGGTTTCATGAAGGCGTTTGAATGCGGCAAGGAGGCGTGTTCAGCCGGGCGTGCATCAAGTGGCGCCCTTGACTCGATGTACGACACCGCGTTGTTCTTCCACTGGCATGTGGGATCTTTGGGTACATGGCCTGCATGTTAGTGACCCAACGCAGTCAGCGCACGGCAGATGAACTTTTGGTGGGCCAGGGCTGTCAGAAGCGAGCATTTCATAAACCGATGATTGTTCATTGAGTGTGATGTCATCTATTTCATTTAGATAAGCCTACTATATAACGTAAGTGAATTTTAAAATTTTCACATATACGTTGATAGCCTGTTCGATACGTTGTGATTCATAAAGACCACTGCAAACATCAATGTTCTGCTTATCACAGACAAGATTGATTAAACCTTGCAAAAAAAGATAAGATTGATTAATACCTGTAACAATCCATGTCCTTAACAAAGGGTGCATGCACGTATAGGTTGAGCGTGTGTCTTGCGTCGTGTGCGGTGTCGCTTGTGTGCATGCATGTGTGCGAGTGTTGCGTGCGTGCATGTGTACGTTTCAGTGTTGCATGCATGTGTGCGTACGTGTGTGTGCTCGTGAGTGCATGTGTACGTGTTAGTGTTGCACATCTGCATGCGTGCGTGTGTTCGTTATGTGTACGTGTCAGTGTTGCACGCCTGCATGCGTGTGTGTGTTCGTGCGAGTGTTGCGTGCATGCATGTGTACATGTAGGGTGAGGCTAGACGTCAGTCGACTGAATTTTTCATCTCTAGTAAGTAGATTTTCCATCTGTTGGATACAAACCAAGGGCCTTCAGTTTATCTTCAACCTCCACCCCCTGAGCCGCCAGCCACCACTGTCCGCCACCTCCCACGGCCGGCAAGCGGCCACTTCGCCCCGAAACCACTCCCCACCGCCGGTCCGCCGCCGCCCCGGCCATCCCTCTAGGACCCCCCACGCCGAGATTTTTCTCCGGTGATCCCCACACCACCGCCCAATCACCGCGCCCCCACCACCGGCGACTGGCAACCAGAGGTCTCACGACTTCGAATCCCACCGACCACTAATTTATCACCATTTTTGTCCTTCATATATGCACTGATGGGTGGGCCCTGTGGTAATGTGCGCTGCTGAATGTGGACCGTTTGACTGGTCAATTGATCGTGTCATCAACAAATTATGGAGCTGTATGGTGAGCTAGTGACCGTATGGTCACCGTAAAATGTATCTTATTAACACACTACAGACTAAAACTACCATTTATTTCTTTCATATATGCGCTGACAGGTGGGCCCCCGGTTACGCGCCCGATGGTGCAACACTAGTTGCGCCACATGGAATGTTTGACTGGTCAATTGATTGTGTCATGAACAAAATACGGAGTTGTATGGGTGAGCCAGTGACTGTATAATCACGACATGGATTTTTTTAACACGGTACAGACGCAAGCGCTCATATATACGCGCAAGCACTCACCGCTATATGCGCACACACACAGACCCTACTGCTATGAGCACCTTCGAGAGAGTGAGCCAGCATATGATCTTGAGATTTTACGAAGTCACCATAGGTGCCTCGTAGTCGAGTGGAACGTCTCCTCCCACTGAATGCATATCAGCGGAAAATACTGAAATTAACCCAGGATAAATGCGAGTACCAGGACTTTAACCATGGTGGGCTTGAGAAACCACTGTCCTCCTAACCATCCAACCACAGGTTGGTTAGCACCAAAAAATGTGTGTGCTGACCGTGATGAGCTTATTCTGAAGTCAAGTGACCATATCATGATTTCGCTTCAAATACAATGACCGTACGTGTCGTCAACAAAATACGGAGCATGCATCAAGTACAATGGCTGTCAGTGTCATCAACAAAATAAGGAGACGTATCGTGAGCTAGATACCGTATGATCACCACGAGAATATATACGGTGACCGTAATGAGCATATTCTGAAGTCCAACGACCATATGGTGTTGTTGCTTGAAATACAGGGACCATCACGCGTGAATGTGTCATGGGCATGCATACTTTTAGAGGGCTGAGAGATAGTTTGTGTGGGTACGTGAAAGTGGTGCAGAAATACGGGGTGTCCGGTGGAGACAAGGAGAGATATGCCCTTCGTTTTTCTTTCCAGTGACTAATATTTTAGGAGAAAATATAAACATTCACAATGCAGAACAAATAGTTTTGGATGCACCATGCAATTAACTTTCATGTATTAGTGGCTGATTGCATGTGTGGTGTGGTGGGCACATCATTTCTAGTTTGGGTGGGCACATCATTTCTAGTTGTGTTGGGTCAACATGAGGACTCATGGGTCAGTTCCATCCTGCGTCACATAGATTGGACCGAGACACATTATACAAAGATCCATGTGGAGGACTCGGCGTACAACACGAAGCTACCAGAGTCGTGGAGGACTCTATCCCCACTAGTGATAAGCCGACTATATATGATTTGTAACCCTAGGCCCCGAGTATGTTATAGAAGCCCGAGGGCTAGTTCGTCTATAGTATACACACACAATGCCTGGTATTCACGTGTACTTTGTACACACCCCTATCACTAATATACATTACCAGGAGTAGGTTTTTTCCTCAACTGCAAGGGTCCGAACTTGGGTAAAACCTTGCCTTGTATTACGATCCAGCCTAACAGTAAGGGATATCCTACTGAATGATCTAATGGAATCAGATCTGCCAACTACTAAGAGATAGGTGTCTGTAGGGGGGGTGCGAGAGAGGCCTAAAGATAGTGTGCGTGCGGGAGACACGTAGGCACATATTTGTGTGTATAGAGGGATAGTAGAGACGTGTGTGTGTATATATGCATGTGAGAGAAATAGTGTTTTCCAACTGAGATTAGTGAAAAGAGTGGTACATAGTAGTCAGAAAGAGAGAGAGAGATACAGAGAGAGTGTGTGAGTGAGACACCCGACACCCCGGGAGAGATTGTGAGCATGTGTGAAAGAGAAATGCCGATGTATATAAAGTGTGTGCACTTATGCGTTAG
>NC_041382.1:274794765-274835529 GCF_002162155.2 Triticum dicoccoides | reverse complement strand
CATTTGTCAGAAAGGGCCGAGGCATAGTGCATCTACGTGTAAAAGGCGGTTCTATGCATTAAATTAAAATATAAATGGCATTATTATTTTTGGATGAGATAATGAATTTTTCAATTTGCGTATGAACGAAAATTGGTCTATCAAACACCCATACTCTATTGAATTCTAACATGTTCATGTGTTTATTTCATATTATCGATCCATAGAGTGAGAGCGGTTTGAAATACAGGCAATGCATTGCTTTTGCAATTCATATATAAACATTACTTAGGGCACTCCATGTTGTTAGTGTGAAGCACTTTATACATTTGTCACTTACATGGATACATTCCAAATTGCTAACTACGTAATAGAATACATGTTGAATTCAACATAAAGGGGGTTTTGAAGATTCGAATTCATAGGAAGTGCATTCATCTATTTGAACCCGAGATAATGGCATTTATAAATCAGATCTAAAAGGGGGCATCAATCTTTGTTGTGCGTTTGAACATACTATATATTCATACGCATGTCTAACTATTTTTTTGCAACCAAGGAGATTATATCTGGAACCATGCATGAACTGAGGTAAGTTGCATATTTTTTAATATATACAAGTGTACAATGTATATTCAAATGTACCCCATCCATTCGAAAATAATCGTAGTTTTAGGACTTTCAAGAGTAAAGATTTGTGAAGTTTGACAAATCCTGAAAGTTCAATTCAAGAGAACCGAAAACGTTAATGCTTCTGCTCCCAAATATTGAACGAAGGGCCAAATAAGCATCTGATCACCCGAAACTGCATGAGACTAATGATTGGTGGTAGGAAATTACTATCCTAACTCTGGCACATGTAGCCTATCGGCCCGATGTCCGAAGGTCTGAACCGGGGTAGGTTTGTAACTTCACCAACATGCCAGTCTCAACCACCTCCTAGAAGCATTGATATGTCATGGGCACGTAAACACCCATGCGCTCGGCCGAAATCTATCCCGCCCACCATTTGGGGCACCTGAGATTACTGTCCTACCCCCAACCCGCAATATGTCCGAAAATTTAGAAGGGGGCAAAGTTTGTAACTTTCCCCAAATTTCAAACAAGCGTGTCCCAAACCGAAACATTGTTCACCCTTAGTTCCCCCTCCCTCTGTTTCCCCATTCATACTCCGTGGGCGCCAAAATGCCCTCTCCACCAGCCGCGAAACCCTAGCCTCCTCCATTCTCCACCCCATCGCGCCCAATCCACCGCTGCCCTCCTCCATCACGCCGGAGCCGGTACCCTGACGTCATCGTCCAACGGAACCACAACCGCAACGTCCTCAAGGACTTAGCAGCTGAAGCCGAGGCAGAGCTGCCTCCATGACGCCCACGCCGATGTGCGCCATACCAGAACCACTTCGACCACGCCGTCCTGCGCCTCACCGTTGCCGCTCCACTATCGCAACCGTCCACAACACTGGAGTAGTTCCCGCTATGCCGTTGTTGGCCGCCTCGGATCTGGTTCCCCGCCACTGATAAACGGACACCGCACCACACTCAACAACTTGGCCATGGGTTCGTCCAAGGCTCCACCGTCCTCCACAACTTCTTGTTTCCAGCGAACCACAAGAAGAGCGTTGGAAAAACAGAAGGAGGACACAACACTGCCAGTAGAAAGAGGTACTCTTCTTCCCTTATTTGTGCAAATCTTACATCTGTGCTCACACCGTATTCATCCCACGAAAGAAACTAGTTGAGCGCTTCGTACTGCATCTTCTTTGTGATACTAAATGCACAAGGTTTCCTCCCATTTACTATTTCACATTTGCTACAGGTCAGTAGCCCACCTGGATTTCAATTCAGGGTCAGTCGAATCGCAATTAAAAGAAGCAGCACCTACTTAGGCGCGCGGAGCACCTAGTCTGCCTGTTCGTCGGGGAAGCGGCGCATCAGTGTCTATCATAGGGGTGTGGGGCGCAGGAGTTGCTTGCGCCTGATCTGGAGGTTGGCGGGGCTTGAAGGGATGGTCGGGGCGGTGCTAAGCACGGCGGTGCAGTGAGGTCGATGGGAGGGCAGAGGCAGGGGACTGGGCCGGTGGTCGCTTGCGTTTCGAGGAAGGTCGTAACACTGATTGGCTGGAGGTAGATGAAGGCGATCTGCCCGTTCTTTGTACATCGGACGATGCAAAAAAAATGGACTGACCTATTTGTTTTCAATCGACTGTTATTTTCATAGGACCACACCTTATGGTGTGCTGGAGGAGCATCTGCATTTCCCCGCCATCCCTGTGCTCATATTTCAAAATCCTAGAATCTAGTAATTTCGTGTGCCATGCATGTTGTAGAGCTATCATATGTCTCCCGTCATTGATTTCTCACTGACCTGCTATTTGCTACCTTTACACTGTACTACTTATGCACACACTTCACCCATACTCACACTATTGTTTTTTATGCATGGGTATTTCAGACTCTGACGCAGTGTTGATGAATACAAAAAAAGATAGAAGTCACTGAAGTGTAATTCGAAGATAAGCACTAAGCGTCTCAGCGCTCTAAAGGGTGCAGTGCCAGCAGATGGAGGCAGTAAACGTAGCTCTAGAGTTGATGATCTCACACTACTAGAAAAGGCATGTTAGTGGCGCACCTATTTTGGCCATTAATGGCGCACTATAGGTGCGCCACTATCACCACGCCACTAGTAACAAATACTAATGGCGCACCTCTGGTGCGCCATTAGTATACCAGATAATAGTGGCGCACCTGGCAGTGCGGCATTTCTATGTCCAACGGTGCGCCATTACTATGCCTCCTAGGGGGGCATATTTACCTTCATGTATGCCCCCAAGTGCGCCATTACTATGCCCCATAATGCGCCACTGGTATTTAGCCCTGCTGCGCCACTAATGCTAAACAAGGTGCGCCACTACTATGAATATTAGGATTTTTTGCTTTTCTGATATTTGCACAGGTTGCAAAATACATTATAGCACAGAATATAAACAGCACAACATATAAACAGCAGATTTATTGAATACAATAGAAGATTACTCTCCCAATACAATTCATCGTATTAGTCTCTGAATTCAAAATACCGAACAAAGTTAGACATTACAAGTCTCGAGACCACGAGCAGCAAGTTTGTCTTCACATTACAAGTCGATATCGATCATCTAAACTTACATCACATAGAAGAGAACTGCGGTCACGATGAGCATCATCACGATGAAACTAGTCTTCATCTGGTTCCTCCTCCGCTCCCTCCTCTCTCCCGCTAGATATCGCGCATATCTAGTTTCCGCTTCCGCCCTAGTGGTGTACCCTTGTAACTGTTACCGTTGAAACGGTGAACCTGTCTCCGGCACTCCTCCCAGTCGTCGTAGACTCCGGGAACCTTACCCTTGTACACGACATACAATGACATCTCTATGCACTAGACAAACAAAACGTTAGTAGCAATTCACAGACAATACATAAGCAATATATAAGTATGCAACAAAAGGATCAGAAGAGAAAAGCAACACATTAATAGCACGATTCATGGTCCTACTAATAAATAGCATCAGTTACATATAAGTTGAACGACTGTCCAAACTAAAGAGACATACAAGTTCATTAAACTTTAATTACAACATGAGCTAATTGATATTTCAGAACTACATAGCATCATTACTTTCGAGTCGACTCAGGGACCGGAGCGTGGATGAAGCTGCCGTCTTTCATGATGGTCATGAAATCGCGATCGTTGTCAGCCTGCATTTGTAGCGTTGTTTCTATTTCACTGTTGGACGGTTTATATTTGAGGTAGAACCGCCCCGAGGTACGAAGGACATCTTGATGGATGATTTCTGCAAACTCCGACTGGATGCGAAAGAATTCTTGTCTGATGTCCATGTCCTGGATTGCCGACAAGCTTGCGGCCCAATCTTTGAGATTAGTTGGTAGCAGAAGGTGATTATCGTCCCGTACAATTGCCCGCATGTGATGAAGGGCGTAGTAGGCATCCTTCTGACAGCCAGGCGGCTGCTTGACGCAGGGGAACGTTGTTACGTGGGTGAACACGTGCTTGCCGTACCTACAAATTGGCCTCCTGAAGGTGCCTCCAGATTTGGTGTAGCCGGGGAGAGCATCATCAAGAACTTTCATGATATTTGTGTATTCTTTATTCGAATGACAATCCGAGTAGAAATACGTGGCCATGGAATATTTCGGGCTTAAGAGGATGAGTGTGCAATGTGTGTCACTGCACAACACACAGAATGTTAGAAAAAAAGAACGATCGAAATCTAAGAAATCATATGTTACGGGGCGGTGAGGGGATGACTTACTCGGGAAAGTAAGGCACGAGGAAGCTATCCTTATCTGGGTTCGCTAGAATGACGCCTTCGAGGTATGAACTCGCGACTTGCCAGTCCCCAGCGCTGCCCAAGATCTTGGCACGCATGTAGAAGGGGCCGACTATCACGATGTCCGGTGTCTTGCCTCTAATGATCCGCATCTCCATACTGAGCAAAAATAGCTGAATGAAGGTATAGTGCAGTGGATGAAGGTTAAACATAGCGAAGATGTCATCAAACTGCAGGACGATCATACCCCCGATAGTGCTATCGACAAAGCCCATGCCCTCTGGCACCTTGGCCACGAAAACCGTCATTAATGCCCATATTGGCTATAGCCGTTTTCCTAGTAGTGTCAATTGCCACACACAACCATCCCAGGTGCTTGCTTTAACTTCACGCTGTCAAATGTGGTTGCATGTTGCATATGGTGTCTAGCTTGTATTACTTCCAATTTGGTTAAATTGCATCAGCTTACTTTACACATTATACCTTTGATAATGACATACCTTCCTATTTTTGATACATACTACATATGTCTATTAACCATGTTCCTACATCAAACTAATGCTCTTTTGTATCCCTCATCAATCACTTATGACGATACAGTCACCCGAGTGGGTTACTGTGAGACGCGCTACTCGTTTAAAGAGTGCAGTGTCATCCTCCCCACATGATTCTCAAGAAATAGCAAGGCTAAATGAAGATAGTCAACGTAGCTCTCTAGTTGATGACCGCAATTCCCCCACACCACCGTCGCAGGTTCTTGCTCTTACTTGGCAGTGTGATATGTGGTTGTATATTGCATATGGTGTCTACCTTATAATGCTTCTAATTAGGGTAAATTGCATCTACTTAGTTAAGACATTATACCTATGAATATGACATGCGTTCCCGTTTTTGGTACATATTACGTCTTTGTATTAACCATGTTCTTAATCAAACTACTTTTCTTGTGTATCCCTCATCAATCACTTCTGACGAGACACCTTCAAGTTGACAATGTAATATTGGTTGCATCTTGCATATCATTTCAAACATGTATTGCCTCTAATTTGTTGAAGTGCCACTTATAATGAGACACATCTAACTTGGTAGAGTGATTTTGGTTGGATCTTTCATATGGTGTCCAGATTGCATTGCTTCCAATTTGTTGGAATGCCTTCTGCTCAGCGTTTTTCGTACATATTCCATCCTCCTATAATGTGGTTGCCATACATAAAAGTTGTGTTCGTTAGTATCATGCATCAATGAATTTGGAAGTGCGAATTTCATTCCTTTTTCTTGTGTGTTTACTTGACAAGGCAAAATCTAAAAGGATGAAGGCACAGAATGATGGTGGTCCTCTGGAGCAACCGAAATAGATGATCTCTGAAGATTCTCCTGCTACTCCTACTCCCGTGCAAGTTCCAAATCTCATCTCCCCTACTCCACAACCCCAGGTGTTGGCTCTAACATGGCAGTGTGATATCTGGTTGCATGTTGCATATGGTGCCTAGCCGGTATTGCTCCTAATTTGTTAAATTGCATCTCCTTAGCTTACACATTATACATGTGAATATGACACGCCTTCCTGTTTTTGGTACATACTACATCTGCCTATCACACCATGTTCTTACATCAAACTACTGTTCTTGTGTATCCTGCATCTATTGCTTATGATGAGACAGTCACGCCCGTGGGTTAGTATGAGACGCGCCACTCTTATAAAGAGTGCAGTTTCATCCTCTCAACATGATTCTCAAGAAACAGCAAGCCTAATTGAAGATATTGAACGTAGCTCTGTACTTGAAGACCGCACTTCCCTGTAACGCCCTCGATGCGGCTATATATCCCACGTGTCGAAGCACGACTTAGAGGCATAACCGCATTGAAAGCAATGTCGCAAGTGAGGTAATCTTCACACAACCCATGTAATACATAAGGGAAAGAGATACATAGTTGGCTTACAATCGCCACTTCACACAATTACATGAATAAAGCATTACATCATCCAGATACAATCAAGGTCCGACTACGGAACCAAAATAAAAGAAGAACCCCAAATGCGACAAAGGTCCCTGATCGACCCCAACTGGGCTCCACTACTAATCAACCAGAACGAAACAACACAAATGGCAAGATCTTCATCGAGCTCCTCCTTGAGCTTGGTTGCGTCACCTGTTCGGTAACATAGGCACCTGCAAACTGGTTTTGGAAGTATCTGTGAGCCACGGGGACTCAGCAATCTCGCACCCGCGAGATCAAGACTATTTAAGCTTATAGGAAGGATGGAGTAATGAGGTGGAGCTGCAGCAAGCGACTAGCATATATGGTGGCTAACATACGCAAATGAGAGCGAGAAGAGAAGGCAAAGCACGGTCGAGAAACTATGATCAAGAAGTGATCCTATAACAACCTACGTCAAGCATAACTCCAACACCGTGTTCACTTCACGGACTCCGCCGGAAAGAGACCATCACGGTTACACACACGGTTGATGTATTTTAATTAAGGTCAACTTCGGGTTTTCTACAACCGGACGTTAACAAATTCCCATCTGCCCATAACCGCGGGCACGGCTTTCGAAAGTTCAAATCCCTGCAGGGGTGTCCCAACTTAGCCCATGACAAGCTCTCACGGTCAACGAAGGAATAGACCTCCACCCGAGACATTCCGATCAGACTCGGTATCCCGGTACAACAAGACATTTCGACAGGGTAAAACTAAACCAGCAACACCGCCCGAATGTGCCGACAAATCCCGATAGGAGCTGCACATATCTCTTTCTCAGGGCACACTCAGATTGTCCAAGGTACGGGTAGGCCAACCCAGAGTTGCCCCTGGTGGCCACCGGCAGCTGACAGGTTGGACCAACACTCAGAGGAGCACTGGCCCGGGGGGGTAAAATAATGATGACCCTCAGGAGCGCGACTCCCAAGGGAAAAGAAAAGGCTAGGTGGCAAATGGTAAAACCAATGTTGGGCATTGCTGGAGAAGCTTTACTTAAGGCGAACTGTCAAGGGGTTCCCATTATAGCCCAACCGTGTAAGGGACGCAAAATCCGGGAACATAACACCGATATGACGGAAACTAGGGCGGCAAGAGTGGAACAAAACACCAGGCATAAGGCCGAGCCTTCCACCCTTTACCAAGTATATAGATGCATTAATTAAGTAAGATATATTGTGATATCCCAACAAGTAAACATGTTCCAACAAGGAACAACATCTCCATGTTCCAACAAGGAACAAACTTCGATCTTCACCTGCAACTAACAACGCTATAAGAGGGGTTGAGCAAAGCGGTAACATAGCCAATCAACGGTTTGCTAGGATATGGTGGGTTAGAGGTTTAGCATGGCAATTTGGGAGGCTGACAAGCAAATGGTAGGCATCGTAGCATTGGCATGGCAAAAGAGCGAGCAAACTAGCATAGCAAAGATAGTAGTGATTTCGAGGGTATGATCATCTTGCCTGAAATCCCGCAAGGAAGAAGAAAAAGTCCATGAAGAAGACAAACGGACGTAGTTGAACGGATCCTCACAAACGCGACGTTATCGGAACCAACCCGAAGAAGCAAACACCGGAAAAGAAGCACACAACATAGTAAACACACAAGCATAAACAAGTCATGATGCACAAACAAGTATGATGCATGTCCGGTTTAATGAGGCATGGCATGGCAAAGTGCAACAAACAATACTACAAGTTAAGTGGAGCTCAATATGCAACGAGGTGCATATTGACGAAACACCACATCAATTATTTAGTTCTCTCTCGGTTATGCTATCCAACAATATTAACTGTTGTTAAACATGGCAAGAGGTGAAGCATAATATAAACTATACCATCTAAACAATTTAAATGGGGCCGGATATAAAAACAACAAATCCGGTAAATCCCCATATGCATTTAGCAATTTAATGCAACAACAAGTTTAAACATTTTAAATGTTGTTATCATGATGCGGATGACATATACAAGTTTTATGCAATTTTATGAAAATGTTGACATGAGCATGATACGAGGCATTTGGTCACCATGGCGGAATGATAAGGGTGCCATGGCGGCGAGACAAAAATGGTGCCACGGCAACATTCCGGTCCCGGTAACTCATGGAGATACCGGTGCAAAAGGAGGCGTGCCGATGTGCGCAACATGCTAGAGATGGTGGGGTGCTCCCGACTACCGGGTTCCCACGGTTCATCGGCATGGCGAACGAGGAGGAACGTGCATGAAGCAAACGGGCACGGTGCAAACATAGGGTGCATCTCATACAACACATGCATTCGGTCCACGGACGGCGTCTCGGGGTTATACCTTTGAAGCTTGCGTTTTCGGAGCGGTTCGAGTCGTCGAGGGAAGTAGTTGTTCACGGCGACGATAGAGGTACTCGCGATCTTGGCAACGGTAGTCGTACATGTCCGGAGAGGAACTTGTCGCATCCACGGTATTCGGGCGTAGTGGAAGTAGTTGTTCAATTGTTGTCGTGGGAAGTAGTCGTACACAGCGTTGGTAGTGGTACACGGGTCTTCGGGCGACGGTAGATGGTACATGTTTTCGTAGATGAACTTGGCGATCCGAAGGGGTACTTGGCGCATCACCGTATAGTTGTACATGTTAGTCGTGGTACTTGCGGTCTCGGCGACGGTAGTCGTTCACGTTTCGTAGTCGATGTAGTTGAACTTGACGAAACTCTCAGCAACAATAGTGGTGCCTATCGTAGTGGAACTTGGCGCATCCAACATCTTCGGGCGTAGAGGTACTTGCAGAAACCGAGATGGTCTTGACGATCCAGCGAGACGACGTGGTTCGGGGCGGTCTCGGTCTTGGCGTCCGTGCGGTAGCCGCGAGCTCATGGCCTACAGCAGCAGCAAGGGGCGGAACGGGTCGGAGACGCCGTGCGCTGATGGTGGTGGCGCAAGGGCTTCACGCGAACAGGGCCACGGCGATGCTGATGGGGAGGCGCTCGGCAAAAAGGAGCAGCTCCGGCGATGGCTGCGGGGTGGAGGAGGCGCGACGGGACGGCTTGGGCAGCGGGAACAGGCGCTGGAGGCGCAGGCGACGGAGAGCCGCCGGAGTTGGCTGCACTGATGGGGTCACCGGCGTGGCTTGGAGAGGAAGAGGGACTGGCCGGCGGCGTGGCTCGAGCGAGAGGCTCTCGCTCCTCTCTGGCGGCAGAGGGAGGAAGCAGCAGCGACGAGGCTCGAGGAGCTGCTCTCCTTGAGCGCTCGGGCGACGGGGCGGCTGGCGTCGGTGGAGGGAGGAGGCGGCTAGGGGAAAGGGAGAGGGGTCACGCAAGGAGGGCCATGGCTGCGGGCATGGGAACGAGAGGGAGATGGGGATCGAGAGGAGGGATGCGGGAGGATCGGGAACGGGCGCAGGAGAGGGCGATGGGGTCGAGCGATGCGGCGCTGGAGGGAGGACGAGGGGAGAGATGAGGGTCGTGCTAGGGGGGCTAGGGTTCGGTCGGTGGGGCTGGGCCTTGGGACCAAATGGGCCGGCCTGGTAGGAGGGTTAGGTGGGCTGCGGCTGGAGAGGCCGGTTGGGTCGGCCCAAGTGGAGAGGAAATGGCCAGAGGCCTGGCTGGGCTTATCTCTCTCTTCTCTCTCTTATATTTTCTTTAACAGAAAAGCAAAAAGAGAGAGGAAAAGAAAAGGAGGGTTAGGGAAAGAAAATGCGCAAGGGGATAATTTTCCCGGACTCACAAAAATGAGCTCGATCCAGGAAAAATAGAAGTGGGCATGATCGAAAGATTTAAATTCAAACTCATTTGAAATTCAAATGGGTTTGAACTAGGACTTGATGAAAGGAAGGTCCAAAAATGTTCGGATTTTTGGTGGAGCTCCGGAAAATGATGAAATAATTATTGGCAAGGTTGGAGACCAAACTTGAAGCCGAAAAGGAACGAAATTATTTTGTAAGTGTGTTTTGGTGATTCCAAAATAGTGGAATATTTAATATAGCTCCCTAATATTGGAGGATATGTTATAAAGAGAAGTCACCATGTGAGTCCCTCGATTTAAATAGATCAAAAAATCCATACAATTTATTGAGGTTTTAAAAAAAATAAATGACATGATGGCATGATGCAATGCAAATGATGCAACAAACAAAACAAATCACACGACGAAACTCGGAGTAGCTGGAAGTCTTCTGGAGCGTCGGTCTCGGGGCGTTACATTCCCCTACACCACCATCGCAGGTGCTTGCTCTAACTTCGTAGTGTGATATGTGGTTGCGTGTTGCATACGGTGTCTAGCTTGTAATGCTTCTAATTAGGGTAAATTGCATCTGCTTAGTTTACACATTATACCTGTGTATATGACATGCCTTCCTATTTTTGGTACACACTACATCTATGTGTTAACCATGCTATTACATGAAACTACCTCTCTTCTGTATCATGCATCAATCACTTACGATGAGACACCTTTATTCGTTGCATATTGCATATTATTTCTAGCATGTTGTGATGTATTGCTTCTAATTTGGTCAAATACAATTGTTAGGCCACCATTTTAATTTGGTAGAGTGATATTGGTTTCATCTTTCATACGGTTTATAGCTTGCATTGCTTCTAACTAGTTCAAACACCTTGTGCTTAGTTTACATTTTATACATAATACATGTCAATATGTCATGCCGTCCTGTTTTTCATACATATTCCATCCTCCCATCATGCGGTTGTCTTACATGAAAGTAGTGCTCGTCAGTGTCATGCATCAATGAGTTTTGAAGAGCAAATTTTATTACTTTTGTTGTGGGTTTGACTTGACAAGGTAAAATCAAAAAAGAGGAAGGAAAAGAGTAAGAAAGGCGATGAGGTGGTCCTCTGCATCATCATAAATGGAGCATCTGTACGGATTCTCCTTGTACTACTAGTGGATTACAAGTTCCAAGTCTCCGCTCCCCTACTCCACCATCCAAGGTGTTGCATATGTTGTCTAGCTTGTGTTGCTCCTAATTACTGTAAACTGCATCTGCTTAGCTTACACATGATACGTGTGAATATGACACGCTTTCCTGTTATTGGTACATACTATATCTCTCTATCACACCATGTTCTTACATGAAACTACTCTTCTTGTGTATCCTGCGTCAGTCACATATGATGGGACACCTTTAATGTGGCAGTGTAATATTGGTTTGCGTCTTGAATATGATTTCTAGCATGTAGTGCTTCTAGTTTGATGAACGTTACCTATGACGAGATAGTTTGAACTTGGCAAAGTGATATTGATTGCACCTTCCATATGGTGTCTAGCTTGTAGTGCTTCTAATTTGTTGAAGTGCCTTCTTCTTAGTTACCACATCATAGGTGTGCATATGTCAAGCCGTCCAGTTTTTCAGTCATATTCCATCCTTGTATCATGACTTTGCCTTTCATCAGAGTAGTGTTCGTCGGTATCATGCATGAATGAGTTTTGAAGAGCGAATTTTATTCCTTTTTCTTGTCGGTTTGACCTCACAATGCAAAATCAATAAAGCAGAAGGAAATTGGTAAGGCATTGGATGATGGTGGTCCTTCCGAGCAACTGAAATGGAGGGTCTCTACGGATTCTACTCCGCCATCCTCCCAACAAGATTCGCAAGACAATGCAAGGCTAGACAGTCAACGTAGCTGGGTAGATGATGAGCACATGTCCCCTACTCCACCATCACAGGTGTTTGCTCTAACTTGGCACTATTATATGTGGTTGCATGTTGCGTATGATGTATAGCTTGTATTGCTTGTAACTTTGTTGAATTGCATCTGCTTAATTTACACATAATGCCTGTGAATATGACACGTGTTCCTATTTCTAGAACATACTATATCTGATCAGACCATGTTCTTACATCAGACTACTGTTCTTCCATGCCCCGCATCAGTCACTTATGATAAGGCACCTTTAAGTCATCATTGTGATATTGGTTGTGTCTTGCATATGATTTCTAGCATGTACTGCTTCTAATTTGTTGAAACGCCAGACAATTTGAACTTGGCAGAGTGATATTAGTTGCACCTTTCATATGGTGTCTAGCTTGTAGTGCTTCTAATTGGTTGAAATGCCTTCTGCATAGTTACCACATCATAGGTGTGAATATGTCACACCGTCCTGTTTTACGTACATATTCCATCCTCGTATCATGTGTTTGCCTTTCATCCAAGTAGTGTTCATCAGTATCATGCATGAATGAGTTCTGAAGAGCGAATTTTATTCCTTTTTATTATTGGTTTGACTTCACAATGCAAAATCAATACAGCTGAAGGAAATTAGTCCGGCAGTGGATGATGGTGGTCCTTCGGAGCAACTCGAACATAGGATCTCTACAGATTCTACTCCGCCATCCTGCCAACAAGATTCGCAAGACAACACAAGGCTGGACAGTCAACGTAGCTGTGTAGATGATGAGCACATCTCTAGTACTCCACCATCACAGGTACTTGCTCTAACTTGGCACTATTATGTGTGGTTACATGTTGTGTATGATGTCTAGCTTGTATTGCTTCTAACTTTGTTGAATTGCATCTGCTTACTTTACACATAATGCCTATGAATACGACACATGTTCCTGTTTCTAGAACATACGTGTAGATGATGAGCATATCTCCCCTACTCCACCATCACAGGTGCTTGATCTAACTTGGAACTATTATATGTGGTTGCATGTTCCATATGATGTCTAGTTTGTATTACTTCTGATTTTGTTGAATTGCATCTACGTAGCTTACAACTTATACCTACAACGATCACTTACGCATAAGGCACATTTAATATGGGAGTGTGATGTAGGTTGCATCTTGCGTTGTCTTCTAGCTTGTACTGCTTCTAATTTCTTGAAATGGCACTTACGATGAGACACTTTTTACCTGATAGAGTGATATTGGTTGCATGTTCATATGGTGCCTAGCTTTCATTTCTTCTAATTTTGTTGAAATGCCTTCTGCTTACTGTTTTTCATACATATTCCCTCCTCCTATCGTACGTCTGAATGTGCAATGATGTCTTCTTTTTGTATATATTCCATCCTCCTATCATGCGCTTGCCTTACATCAAAGTAGTGTTCGTCTGTATCATGCATCAACCAGTTATGCAGAGCTAATTTTATTCATCTTCTTTTGGTTTTGACTTCATAAGGCAATATCAAAAAATTGGAAGAAAAAGAGTAAATTAGGGGATGTTGGTGGTCCTCCGGACCGACGCAAGCAGAGACACTCTAGATTTGCCACTGCCACTTCTAATGAAGTTGAAGTCCCAAGTCTACATGATGAGTTCATCTCTCGTACTCCACCATCGTAGGTGCTTGCTATAAGTTGACAGTGTGATAATTGGTTTCATGTTGCATATGTTGTCTAGCCTGTATTTCTTCTATTTTGATTAAATTGCACCTGCTGAGTTTGTACGTTATACATGTGCATATGACATGCCTTTCTGTGTCTAGAATACACTGCATGTATCAATCATACCATGTTGTTACAACAAAGTACTGCTGTTGTTTATCCCGCATCAGTCACTCATGATTGGACGCTTTTAACATGGCAGTTTGATAGTGGTTGCATCTTGCATTGATTTCTATGTTGTACTGCTTCTAAATTTTCTAAATGCCACTTACGACAAGACACTTTTAACTAGGCAGAGTGATATTGGTCGCATCTTTCATATGGTGTCTAGCTTGCATTACTTCTATTTTCTTGAAAATACTTCTACTTAGTTTACACATCCTAGCTGTCAATATGTCATGCCGTTTTTTTACATATTCCATCCTCATACGGTTGTCTTACATCAAAGTATTGCTTGTCTGTATCATGCATCAATGTGTCAGTCAGGGCCACGCGCCACGGCCACACTTAGCAGGGCAGAGGAGGGAAGCGGAGAGAAGTCGAAGCACAAGAAAACCAAGGCGACACCAAGACCAGAAGCGCGTGAGGGCAAGAGGGCGAGGTGGGATCCCTCGGCAAGGTGCTTGGCATGGCGGCCCCCCACAGCCCCGGCAAGAGCCTTGCTGGGGCAACTTGCCCGACGCCAGCAGAGCAAGCCACCCTTGAGCCCAAAGGTTCCGAACGCCGTCAACGACTACACTGGGACCAGGGCTCAGGAGGCGCCTCTGTGGTGGCATTCAAATCTTCGTCAAGATCATAAACACAGGATCGGATGAGGATTAGAAGACGACGACACACGGCGGGATCCTAGCCGAGGAAATCCACAAGACCCCCGGAAAGACCCTTGTCGAGGATGACAGCAACACCACGGCAAGACCCTTGTCGGGCCCCCGGCAAGACCTTTGCCAAGGGCATCAGCAGGGCCACTGCCAGACCCGTACCAGCCAGGACTCCGCCGCCGTTCGCATGCAGCTGCCAGCCCAACCAGCTGGGCAGGCACCTGCGTGGCAGCATGCAGCTTCCAGGCCAAACCAGCAAGCACCTGTGTGGCGGCATGCACATATTCATGAAGGCCCTACCACCGCACCACCTTAGTTGCCTGCCTGCCTACATGGCGCTGCATGCATCACTGGTCTGGGCGCATGTCGAAGCGAGGCGAAGCGGCGACGGACGGGACGGGCCTCGTTCATGTCCCCGATAAAGCTAATTGACAACTATGTAGTGCATTTAATGCACTTTGTCCCATAATGCCGTGCGATAAGCTCATGCACTGTAGTCCTTTCCACCTCCTGTGTGCCACCGTGGCAGCCCCTTTTCCATATAAAAGGAGGCCCGAGGCGACTAGGAGAGGGATTCGGCTTTTTGGGATGGCACAGCCACCATAGCTAGTTCAGAAAGCTCGAGAACACTCAATACATCCACCAAAGCAGGACTAGGGTTTTACGCATCCTTGAGGCCCAAACCTGGGTAAACGATCTGTGTTCTAGCTCCTAAGCCTGCTCTTCTCATGACCCCGCACCCACCGGCCGTAGAAGGGATCCCAGTGATCCCATAGGTGTCGTTCCCACCAACATCTTTGGCGCGCCAGGTAGGGGGTAGCCCAAAGTTGTGAGAATCTGGTCTAGCGGCCGGCTTAGCAGTTTCTCGTGGCCATGGCTTCCGGAGAAGACAGCCAAGGGAACGATGCCGCCTGCAAGCGCGAAGGACGCTGGTGCGGCGATATGAAAGCTAAGTCATACGAAACCTTAAGAAAATTCCTTTTTTATATATGAGGTTATTGTCCTCGAAGGCGTTGCCCTATGTATGAAAGCCTGCACGCAAAGGGGCCCTTCCGTAATTGGCAACGCCCTTGTTCTGTTTCGAGCCCACTCAACAGCTCAAGCGACCGCGTCGAGAGTGGTAGGGTAGCCTTCTGCAATTGGCAACGCTCTCGATTCTGATTCGAGTCAAGCTCGGCAGTTCGAGCGGCCGCGTTGAGAGTGGTAAGGTGGTTTGCTCGGCAGCAAGCACACCCGGCTGGCCATTGGGGATCCGTCCTCAAGGTTCCGCCATGGGTTTATGCGCCGGCAAGCCTACCCATTTAACGTAGGGTAAACATACAAAGGGAAGATCGAACAGGAAGATAACATGCATCGTACAAAAAGTGATGCAGAGTTATATTACATCAATTGTTGTTGCAGTTCTAATTAAAGATAAATACTGTCTTGGTCATGAATCTACATTGACAGTGGGAGACGGGGTGCCTAATCTCGGCGTTGGCCCTCCACCCTCTCGATTTCACCGAAGCGGCTGATGATGGGGTTGATACGCTCCTTGAGCGCCGCGAGGTCCACACCCGCGGCAAGCTGTCCAGCACGACATCAAAGTCAAGGTTGGGGTTCCAGTATGCCATCTTGGTGAGAACCTTGGTCATTGCACCATGGCAAAGCCTCCGGGCCTCATTGGCCAGCGAGGCCGCCCGGTTGGCACGAAGCCGCTCCAAGGCACGGACAACCCTCTCAAAGAACAGGGTCAGGCTGCAGGTGGCGCTCAAGTTCGGCTCCGGGGCGTACCTCACATCCGGTATCCCCATGGTAGCCAGCTGCGTGGTGGACTTGTCGGCAACGGTGGTGAGGCGATTGAGACATCGATTCTCGCCCTCCACGTGCTCCTTGTGGGCGAGGGCGTCGTCCTTCTGCAGCTGCTTCTCGGTCTCCAGATTCTTGGTCAGGGTCTCTTCCCGGGCCTTGCTCTCCGACAACATCCCCTCGAGACCCTCCAGCTTCAGCTTGAGGTCTTTGATGGAGTTGTTAGCCTCGAAGATCTCCCCAGCCCTGCTGAGGACCGTGCCCTGCGCCTCCGTCAGAGCACTGTTGAGCGTGCCCTTTTCCTTGGACAACGCCAGGACCTGGTTTTTCAGTCTGTCCCGCTCTACCTCCAGCTCCTTCATCTTGTCGGCGTGAACCTGAGCCTGGGCATTGAGTGCCTCCCTATGCCTCTGCTCCAGCCCCTGGGTCCACTCCACGACGAGCTTCCCCACCTCCTCATCCTCGCCGCGGAGCGTTGCGACAAGCTTCTCCTCACGTGCGTCAAGGTCCTCCTCCTGGGAGTTCACCGCGGCCTGGTGCTGGGCTCGAGCGGCCTCGGCTGCGGCGGCCAAGCTCTCCACCGTCTCCTGGGCCTTCTCAATGTTGGCCTGCTTCACGGTGAGCTCGACCTCATGCTTGGCCAGCTTGCCCTGGGCGACCTTCAGCTCCTCACAAGCTTAGCGGAACCAAATCTGTGTCTCGGCGACGCGTACCTTGAGGTCTGCCTCCGCCTTGTCCATCATTGCCGCCCTGGACTTGGCCTTGTCTAGGCAGGCGCGATGGAGCGCCTGGAGCTTCTGGAAGTTGGCACCCATGGCCTGGAGGAGCCGCTGCTCCTGAGAACCATCGTAGCCGGCGCTCGGCTCGTCAACAACCTTGAGCCCGGCGGCGGCACGCGCCTCTTTGTCGAACACCTCTCCCTCGATGGGCGTCCTGGAGCTCAACGACCCTGGGAGGTGGACAAAGAGGTCGTCGCTCACCCTCAGGTACCTGCCGGAGCAAGAGGCAGTAGAGGAGGAAGGCTGGTCATCAGCCCCCTCCTCCTCGGCAACGGGCTCGTCGGCGTCCCCGGCAGGTCCCTTGTCGGCCTCCTCAGCAGTAGTCTTGCTGGGCTCCCCGACAGGCCCCTTGGTGCTGTCCTCGGCAGCGCCCTTGGCGGCCTCCTCGGCGGCAATCTTCTCGGCCTCCGCCGTGACGTTCTTGGGGACATCCTCGATGACGGTGTCCAGGTCCTCACAGTCCGCCAGGAGAGGATCTGGATACCGGAAGGGGGGTGAAGTGAAGCCAAGACCAAGATTCAAGAAAAAGAAAAGGGATGGAAGGCGAGTGGCTTACCCGTGCCGGGCTAGGAAGCTGAGGCACCCTCTCCACCAGCATCAGGCGCCGAGGTGCGGCCGCCGGTGCCCAAGCTTGCCTCCTCCTCCTCCGTGTGCATGGGCTCGGTGTTTGGCGCCCTTGCTGGGGACGCCCCTTGGGGCGGCGTGGTTGACGGAGGCGGCGTGTTGGGGGTAGCCGTCAGTGGCTCCTCCTGCTGCTGTCCTCCTCCTGCGATCACGGCAAGGTCAGCACCAAGGATCATGCCCTTGGCACACGTTGACGGGGAGTGAGTGGCAAACTTACGCCGGGGGCTACTGTCCGGACTGCTCACCACCACCAGTGGCGCCTTAGAGGTGCCCGATGGGGGCTGGCCGCCCGCCGAAGACCTGGCCCTCTTCACCCTCTGGGCCAGTGCCTCCGTATCCCTGCCAAGATGAAGCCAAGTCAAGAAAAGAGATACGGCCCAGAGGGACAGAGATGACAAGAGTTGAAGCACTTACTCGTCCTCCGTGTCTTCTTCCGCTGCCTTCCCCTTCCTCCTCAGGCTGAGAGACCCGAGGTCGTAGAAGACCTTCGTGTTGTCACGTGCTAGAGGAGGGGAAGCAGGTGGAGTTGGGGAACTCTTAGACCAAGAAGAAGCAGATGCTTTCTTCTTCGCCACGCGGCCTTCACCGACTTCTTCGCCGCCGCGGCCCTCGCTTGGTGCACGGATGTCACCTTGGCTTGCCGGGGTGGCATGGCCCTGCCGGGCCGAACCGGCTCGCCGGAGGTGGCCCGTCGCAGGACTCGCCCTTTCCCCGCGGTTGGGGACTCGACAGCTTCAACCTCCTCCTCGGACGGCTCGTCGTCGTTGTCTCCAATAAGAGGAGCCCTGGTGCTGGCGCTGGTTTCCTCCCCAGCAGACTCTGCCCACTAGGCGAGCTCCTTCTCTTCTGCGGCCGCCGCGACTTTGTCCACGACGCCGCTGGCACTGCCGGCTTCCCTGGCGAGCTCCGCCTCGGCCGCCCTGGCGGCGATGTATTCTAGCTACACCTGGGTGGTGTCCTGGACGAGCTGCGACTCCTCGCGGATGTACTTCTCCTCCAGTGTGTCAAAAAATTCCTGCACCTGCTCCTCTGGCGGCGCGAGCTAGTTTCGGACGGGGCCGTGCGCATTGCAGTCAGGCATCATGGCGATGATGTCGGTCTGGCGCGAGTTGTTGCTCAGTGGGACCAACCCCGCCGGCAACCCAAACAAGGGCCCCTTGACGACCTTGCCAGTCTTCGCAGCCTTGCCGGACCTCTCGGCCCTACCGTCGCGGTCCACATCGAGCTGGAAGAGCCGCTGGTAGAAGTGAGCGTGTGCCAACACGGTGAAGTTGTGGTCGAGGCCGGGGCGGAGTCGCAAGATGTCCGCCGCATTCGTGAAGAGCCAGGCCGGCCTCCCCTTGTTATGCAGCGGAGCGATACGGCGACGGATGAAATCCGCCCCCATTATCTCAAGGGTGAGCCCGGCCTCGGTGAGGCGAAGAATCCTGGTGATGGCGACCGTGAGCTGCGTGTTGTCGCCGTCGACGCTGCTCCAATCGTTGCCACGAACCAGTGGCGCCTGGCGAATCCGGCAAAACTCTTGTGGATCCTCCTCTTCAATCCAGCACCACCGGCCCCACCACTCCTCCCACCTCTCCTTCTGAGCACCATCCGGGTATGTCTGCTAGGACCTTGGGATCCAGGAGACACAACCAGAGATGGCGCCACCCTGCTGGATCCGAGGGAAGAAGTAGTGGCGGAAGAGCGCCGTGTTGTGATGCACACCGCCGAAGCCCTCGCAGAGATGGGCGAAGAGAGCCATGCACGCCACGACATTTGGGGTAAAATCCAGGAGGTGGAAGCCGAAGGTATGCATGATGTCATTGAAGAAATCGGAGAAGGGGGGGGGGGTAGAGGCCATAGGAGAAGTAATCGACGAAGAATGGATACCGATTCGGGGTGGCTTTACCGTAGTTGGCGGGGATGACGCGTGTGGCAGGGTGCCCCGTCGTCTCTCCCCCCGTCTTGACCCCCAACAGCGGCCTGAAGTTGACTCGAAGGTGAGCCGCGTCGACCGTCGAGGGAAAGTAGGCGAGCTCCGTCTGTCACGCCACCAACTCCTTCTCTAACGGCTCCGCCCCTCCAGCGTTCTTGGCCGCTCCCTTGCCCTTGCCAGTCTTGGGTGCCATGGCGGCTGCGAGCGGTGGAAGGGAAAGGGTAGCAAAGGAGCAGCGGCGGCGAGCAAGGGTTGAGGAAGAAGGAAGGAACGACGGCTTTGAGACTGGAGAGGACACATGGGGTAAATGAGCAGCGTGCCCGCGGCCGTTTCCTTTTTTACGGGGAAGGCACGGGTCGCCTCTTTACTACGATGTGACGCATGCGTGTGAGAACCGCCCCACGCATGACCCCCACGTCACGCACGACCCTCCACGTTGCGCATTCAACGCGGGTCATGGGGAAGCGCAGCGGACGAGAAATTACTACGGTAAAATCCTTCCCACCTGCCCGCGCACCTTTCTGGGCCTGGCCTAACAACACGTCGCCCTTATGTGTAGCCCAGGCCCCGGGGCTCCTGTCGGTGTACAAAAGTAGGGGCTCTCCTTTTGACCCCTTTACTTGTGCACGGGCAGTCAGGGCCACGCGCCACGGCCACACTTAGTAGGGCAGAGGAGGGAAGCCGGAGAGAAGTCGAAGCACAAGACAACCAAGGCCAAGCCAAGAGCAGAAGCGCAGGATGGGCAAGAGGGCGAGGTGCGCTCACTCGGCAAGGTCCTTGCTGAGGCGGCCCCCCATAGCCCCGGCAAGATCCTTGCCGGGGTAACTTGCCCGACGGCAGCAGAGCGAGCCACCCTTGAGCCCAAAGGTTCCGAACGCCGTCAACAACTACATTGGGACCAGGGCTCGAGAGGCGCCTCTGTGGTGCCATGAAAATCTTCGTCAAGATCATAAACATATGATCGGATGAGGATTAGAAGACGACGACCCTCTGCGGGATCCTAGCTGAGGAAATCCACAAGACCCCCAGCAAGACCCTTGCCGGGGATGACAGCAACACCGCGGCAAGACCCTTGCTGGGCCCCCGGCAAGACCCTTGCCAAGGGCATCAGTAGGGCCACTGCCAGACCTGCACCAGCCAGGACTCCGTCGTCGTTCGCATGCAGCTGCTAGCCGAACTAGCTGGGCAGGCACCTGCATGGCAGCATGCAGCTTCTAGGCCAAACCAGCAAGCACCTGTGTGGCGGCATGCATATCTTCATGAAGGCCCTACCACCGCACCACCTCAGCTGCCTGCCTGCCTACATGGCGCTACATGCATCGCTGGTCTGGGCGCGTGTCGAAGCGAGGCGAAGCGGCGACGGATGGGACGGGCCTCGTTCCCGTCCCCGATAAAGCTAATGGACACCTATGTAGTGCATTTAATGCACTTTGTCCCGTAATGCCGTGCAATAAGCTCGCGCACTGTAGGACTTTCCACCTCCTGTGTGCCACTGTGGCAGCCCCTTTTTCCTATAAAAGTAGGCCCGAGGCGACCAGGAGAGGGATTCAGCTTTTTGGGACGGCACAACCACCGTAGCTAGATCATAAAGCTCAAGAACACTCAATACATCCACCAAAGCAGGACTAGGGTTTTACGCATCCTTATGGCCCGAACCTGGGTAAACGATGTGTGTGCTAGCTCCTAAACCTGGTCTTCTCACGACCCCGCGCCCGCCGACCGTAGAATGGATTCCAGTGATCCCATAGGTGTCGTTCCCACCGACATATGTCTTGACATGGCAAAGTCAAAAAAGAGAAAGGAAAATAATATAGTAGGGAATGGTATTACTTGTCGGGTGAAATGGAAAAGGATTTGCCCTCAAGATTCTGCTAGTACTTATAGTGTAGTAGAAGGTCCAAGTCCACTGGCTAAATCTACAAACATAGTATCACCTGCTCCACCAGCTGCAGCATCCGCTTCAACTGTACCAGCATCTCAACAAGTTACTTGTTCGTTTGTTCCGGAACTGGCCAGTTCCCAAGTTGCATTCACACCTAACACTACTTCTGAAGCACTACTGACACAACAGGACTTGGCAAGATTAGATGAACCTCATGAGCATCAACACCAAGACGGTACCTGACCGAGTTAAGTTGTATTTGCCTGCTCCTTTATATGTACTCTCACAGTTCGATGTGCACTAACACTTTCCATATTCGTTGTTGAACTAGCACCACGGTGCAAGCGGAAACAGACATCAGGGATAATGCTTGATAGATTAACAAAATCTAAAGGAGGAAGAATGGAGATCCATTTTGAGGTAGGTTTAAAAAGGCCATGTGATGCTACAGAGTTAGCCAAGTTAGTATCACAGGCAGCCATTGCCGTTAGGTGTCATGCACGTATCCTCCCAACGTGGATCTAGTATTGGAATGAGAAAGACAATACCCAGTTTAACACCTTCCTTGACCATTTATCCGTAAGTAATGTTATTCATCGCAATTTATAATATTGTCTTGCTCTGTGCCATACTTTCTAGCTTCCTCCTAGTAAGACTCACATTCTTTTTTTCAACAGATGAGGTTCAAGTTGGATCCGAAAGATGATGCAACTAAACAAGCATGCAATCATGTTTTTCATTCTGCTCTACGACAGTATCGGTACCACCTTAGAAAATCTCATTTTGAAGGCAAGGCTAACAATGAAATCACCCAAACATCTCTAGTGGAATATATTACAGATGAAAACTTGACAACCCTTGTTAAACACTGGTCTGATCCAAAGTATCAGGTAGGGTATATGTATTTGATCAGACCACATATTGAACTTGTATTTATGTATGTGCCTTACAAGTGTATCTTCTTCTAGGCTAACTGATTGAAGAACAAGACCAACCATTCTAAAGTGAAATTCCAACAGACAACAGGATCTCGTAGCTATATTGCACACTGCGAGGCTCTTGTAAATAGCTACTACTTCCTTCCTTTTTCTGTGCCATATTATCGTATATATATATATTGACTTGTTCCAAATACAGAGGAAAACCCATGTGGACCAAAAAGAACCTGAACCGAATGAAGTGCAAATCTTTAAGGATTGCCACACCAGCAAGATCAAGGGCATGAGCACACCAGTTCAGGCCGCTGTTGTAAGTCCTTACTCCTCCTGCCTTTGAACTGATTGGTACTGTCATGTGTTCACTTAACTGCTTGGTTTGCAGACAATGTTAGTTACTCTGTTCACTTTTATACACAGTTGTCTTAACATATCATTTCACCTCACATGGTTTAAAAGAGATGAAGGATATTCTTTTGGTCTTGATCTATAATCTAGTTGTGATGTTCACGTGCGCACACAATGATAGAATATCCTGTTTGTTTTATATCTGTTTGCCCATGATATGAATGATGTCATACTATGTTCAACCTACTTTAAACCATGTCTCTTTATCCTTAGATGTCAACAAATGTGAGGAAATAGACAATACAGTAGGCATGCTACATGGACATATGTTCCGAAAGTGATTTTATTATGTAGTTGGCACTACAATACATGCTAATGTATTACAGTAGTTCACCAAAATAAGTTATGTATAAACGTGAAACCTACTTTGTTTGTTTTTGTTTCATTAGTAACTTATCTGGTACACTAATCTACAAGTTCAAACTTTTAGCAAGCTATGGAACAAATGAATGAACAGCCATAACTACCTGAAGGTGACGAGGCTACCACAGGCACAATGTCACCTCTTGCTGCAGTGCATCAGCATCTCTCCACTAACAGTGCAAAAAGCACCTTCCTGCGTAATTCCGTGTTGGTTGTCAAGGTAACCTCGTCCAAATCGCCTACTGAACAAAATCTTCCGGCTAGACAGAGTGATATATCTGTGCTCCAGACACAAGTCCAATCCGTAATTGACATTGTGTCGGAAACAAAAATAGTGGTTGACAAATGTGGTGAAGATATGAATGGTTTTGAAACCAGACTATCAGACATTTGCTTCGTTGTTCAAGAGCAATGGCTGAAAAAGGGGAAGATCGTGCTGCTCCATCAGATTCTACAGCCTGAAACATAATAACTCAAGTCAAATGATCTGTGCTTCTATATATCTGATGGTACTTTTATCTGCAAGGACTGTAAACTTTATGCCAACAGGCCTTTTGTTGTATGGTTGGAATTTATTTTGTTGTGATACAACATTTATGATGCTGCCAAACGCTGCAGTAATTACGATGCTATTTTTGTATAGTGTAGGTTTATCTTAGGAATGTATTCGGCCGAAAGCTTCGTAGGAGCCCAACATGCCAACATTCGTCGGGCCCATTCCAATTGGTCTGAAAATGATTCTGGGCCGAAATTTGCATGTAGCCACTAAAAATATCCGGGCCTAAATCAGCATAAGCTTTCATATTTTTCAGGTAGGCATGTGCCCATAGCGGGCCTTTAACAGGCCTATATATAATTTGGGCCCTCGGTTATAATAGGCTATTTACATGTGTAAATATCTCGAGCCCATAAAAAACATGAGCCTTTAATAGGCCGAAAGGTAGATTGGGCCCTAGTTGTGCCAAATAACCCACTGGTCTCAGCAGGCCGAAATGGTGGCCCATTTACAATGCGGATCATCCACAGGCCGAAATTCAGACGGGCCGTAAATGCGCCGACCTACTACACGGGCCTTTAACAGGCCGAAAGTTCGGTCGGGCTTGATTAGTGTCATTTTTATATGGGCCGTTAGTAGGCCCGATGTGGCATTGGGCCACATATGGCCCATGCATTCCGTCCGACGTTAACAGGCAAAAAGTCACAACAGGCTTCTGTATCGGGCCTCTAACAGGCCGAATGTCAGACATGGCTGAATATGACCCATATCTTTCACGGTCGTCTAAGGGCCGAAAGTTTGAATGGCCTATAAATGGGCTCAAATGAAGCAGGAGCTTTAACGGGCCAGGAACACACCAGGCCGTAATTCGACCCAAATTCTTAACGGACTGCTAATGGGCCAGAAGTGACCATGGGCCGCGATGATGACAAGTTTAGGACAGGCCGTTGACGGGTCGACTTAACACTAGCCGTACGTGCCTTAACTGAGAATGTTGGGCCTTTAGCTGGGCCGGCCCATTATGGTCTGCAAAATCTTGTAGGCCTTTAGTTGGGTCAGCCCATTATGGGCCGCTAAATCTTGTGGGCCATTTGTTGTGCCGGCCCATTATGGCCCGCTAAATTTTGTGGTCCATTTGTTGGGCCGGCCCATTATGGCCCGCTAAATTTTGTGGGCCTTTAGTTGGGCCGGCCCATTTAATCTTTATGGGCCACTTTTGGGCCGGTTCACATGTCAACATATTATAGGCGCATCTCGCGTATTGGATGAGTGACACCTGTCCCAACGGTGAGTAAACACGTGTTTCCTCCGGCCAATGAGTATTTTACATGTGGAAAATTTTCATTGGCCTGGGTTGTTAACGGGTTATCTGGTCCAAAACTGGACCCGATAGCTTAACGGCGTTCCATTATGGTGGATGCCACGTGTCGGTCACCCTTGACGAAAGCACTTCCATGACGCGGCATTTATCGTTATGGAAGTGAACACTTCCATGATGATAATTTTGGTAATGTCATGGAACACTTCTACAACAACACATGTATGACTATCTTAATTCTTTCATAAAATCGTCATGGATGTACATGCATGACAGAAAACGTGACCTACTGTGACAAATACATATCATCACGGAAGTGTCTTTTTTTTAGTGATAAGAGTAGCACTAGAGTTACACTCAAAGTAAACATTGCTTTGCATAATCTATTACCTACTAATAAAGCAAGGCGATATTTTTGGTTTCGTCCCGCGATTAGATATTTTTGGTTTGGTCCAAAACGTTTCACGTCAAAAGTGTTGCCCGTATCGTTCAGCCTTTCCCGTATGTCGAAAGTTTTCTGCGTGTACGTTCAGCCTTTCCCTTTGGGCCAACTAACACAGCCCATCAATCCTCGACAAAAAAACTAACACAACCCATCGTCTTGTTCCCGTCTCACCCCTCTCACGATACGGATTGGAAAACAACAGGGGACACGATCTCTCTTGCTCTCCATCCATCAAAACCGGACGCACCTCACCTCTCGCACGATTAAAAACAAAAACGGCGCACGAATTTCGCTAGGGGGTCAAGAGGGGTTTCGAGGCAGCGGGGATGGGGAGGGGTGCCCCTGTGACGGATTAGAGATGTCGGCGCCGAACTGTGGTCGTCGTCGCGGAGCTCACCGGGCCATGGGCATGGCCGATCGTTTGTTGTGCGGACTGCTGCATGACCACCAGACTCCAGCCGACGATCATGTAATCATGTTGCTGTGATAGATTAGAGACGTCGGCGCGGAGCTGTCGACGTCGTCGCAGAGCTCATCGGAACATGGCCGGTCGTTCTTGGCGCGGACTGCTCCATGACCTCCAGGCTGCAGCCGGCGATCAAGTAATCATGTGGCCTTCGCGTTCTCTCCATGATTAGCCGCAGCCTGTGCTACGTGGACTTGCTCTCGCTCCTCATCCATAGACAGATGCACGTCAAGAAGAACTACAAGAAGACGCCCATCAAGGATCGTTGTATAGCATCAAGGTAAAGTTTCTCTGTAGCTCAGGTTACATGGAACCTTTTATCTTCATCCCTCCAACATTGCTTTGAGCTACACAAAACCACACTCCATAGCATCAACATTACTTCCAATATACTTTGTCAGAGCACCTTCTCCACCTAGAAGACCAACTCCAACTATGCTCTGTGGCTTTGATAATGTTTGGTGAAGCATCGAGGAGGCACATGCGAGGAATCGACAGTTGTCCGATTGAGGCGCTGGTTAATGGCTACGGTCGCTACCGGTGCCAGATGGCCATAGCCACGCAGCCCAGAAAAAAACAACATCTCGGTGGCACATAAACGTTTAGGAGAGGGAGCTTGTGGACAAGGCCTACAATATTTTTCTGAATGAGTAAAAACTAGGGTATGTTCAGTGAACATATTTTTTTCTAGCATCCAGTTGGCAGTCTAGCATTGGAATCATAAACTGCAACACTTAGAAGCTATGTTGCTCAACGAGATTGTTATCCCAGATCAAGTTTCTTTCAGTTTTCAACTTTCCAAGTTCCTAGAATTTTTGCTCTGAATTAGGTACGGATGATATGACAAGGTGCCTTGGTCGATTGACGAGGAGTTTGTCACTGTCTCACTGCAATGGTGCACATGAACAAAAGGGACAGGGAAGAGCACATCTATACTGCATTCCAATACTTCGACCAGGATAGCAGTGGGTAAGTTGAGCACCAGCGATGATAATTAATACTATATCTCAGGTACATGTGTTCTTGATTTTTGGAGCACCCGTGCTTATATCATATCCCACTTACAGGTACATTACAGAAGAAGAGATGGAGCAAGCCTTACAGGAGCTGAAGTTGTACGGTCCGAGAAATACAAGCATGCCATCGCTAAAGCTGATTTTCACGATGTAAGAAAGAAAAACAATGTAAAGACGGTGCATACATGACTAAGATGCCATGTGAGTGACACAACAGTGTCATTTTAGATAGAAAAATACATACATAACAATATATGGTAAATACATCGAAAGAAACTGAAAGTATTTTCTTCACGCAGCTGCGTCAGCGTTTCTCTGACAAGATGGGAGGCTTCAGAGAGACCGTGATGATCCTTCTGTTTTTTCTTTCCCGGTCCCAGATCTACCTCATCTCATAATTGGTCAATTGTTGATCCCTAGATTTTTCTGATTTTTGTATGAGGCAACATTTGTCTTGCATGAATTTGTATTTTGATTCAGTAGAACCGCTATAAATTGAATTTTGGGGAATTCTGCATTCCGTCAGTACCTCCATATAGTCGATGTTTAAACTGTTTTGCAAAGTGTTGCATGGTTATTTACATGAAAAGTCATGCATAGCCCATAGCTGATGCTACCGCCTTTTGTATTGTTTTCAGGTGGGGGTCATTCATTAAGTTTCGGTGTAAGCAAGGTGTGATGAGGTTTTCCTGCAAAGTTTACAAGGTGCGTTTTCATATGTTTGTTGCTCTCCAATATCTGTTGTGCATTTTATATTCCATGCAACTATGGATGTGGTTTGATGGCCATAGGGGAAATAATTTGTATGGTTGGGCCGTGATTTTAGTTGAAAAAAATAATTATGATGGTGATGGAAAATTAATTAGTTACTACCTCAGAGTCTGCTAAAATGTGGTCTTAGGATACATAAAGTTTGAGGCAAATTAAGCCGAGGGGAACTGAAACCACGACCAAGGTTTAACATGCCGCCATTGTCACTATAGACCTGTCGAAAGCACGAGAAAGGTTCGCTAGAGCTGAAGAATATGACAAATTGACAATGTATGATAGCTAAGCATATGTGATATTTTTCTCTCCCGTTGCAACGCACGGGCATGTTTGCTAGTTTTTATTAACCATGGAGAGTGCGTAAAAAATGAGCTACAAAATAATCTAGCTTCAGTACATTCTTAAGATGATACATATACAACATAGTGTTGTTGCATACTACATACAGAAGGTAGTTTGACCATGTAAAAATAAAGCTACAATGCTACACTAAGAAGTTTTGGAATCTTGGTAACACAGTAATTCTAGAAGAAGCAGATAGAAGCATGTATCCATCTAACATCCAAACTTATCAGGACATCAGGATGTTTTAATTCAAACAATAAATGAACCGGCAGCCTATATGCTTTTTTCTACAGATAAAATCTCTTGTAGAAGCAATCTATCTATTTATTATGTTATCACTAAAACAGTAGGAAAAATGTGCATCTGTGCTTAACTGACCATCAGCTATACTTTTCTACAAACAAATAGATGGACAGTCAACTATACTTTTCTACAAACAAAACCTCTTGTAGAGGCTCCGAAAAGGCAAGACCGGACACATGAAAACTAGCAGAAGCAGATAAAATGTGCATCTACTAACATTCTTCTCATCAGAAGTTTTAGGAGTTCAAGGACGAATCACAGATGAACAAACGACATGCTTATCTACAAAGAAAAAACACTAGTACTAGAGGTCCCCTGGAGACTACTTTCTTATAGAGACCTGTGATTTTCCAAAACAAAATGAAAACAGAGAGGATAAGTCATGTATTCAGTTTCATGTCACAATGCCATCTATGTTGAACTAGTTTTGGAATCTAGGTAACACAATAATTCTAGAAGAAGTAGATAGAAATATGCATGGAACATCTAACATCCAAACATATGTCAGAAGGACTTGATGATTCTTTAGTCCAAACAATAGATGACCAGCTGCCGATATGCTTTTCTGAGTCATGCTATGTCTGAATCCCAGGAGACACCAGCAGCCCAGATTAGATTCCGCGTGATTCACTACGGTTCTAAAAGCTTGTGGCATCGTGCACAATTGGAAATCACGGTCCTGTATTGAGAACACTGCAAGCAACCCGCTAGCAGTCCTAAATTGCTAGTCCATGAAGCAAGTTACGAGGCCACAAAAAAGCTGAACGCCAGGAGGCACACCATCAGTCCAAAGCATATTACTCCATCAACTGCTGTTATTCTAAAAGCTTGTAGCATCATGCATGATTGCCAATCACGGTGCGGACTATGCACTTGCTTAGTCGATTCTGAACATTGTTGTACATATATTAATACTAAACCACTAGCAGCCCCTATTGAATCGTACACAACTCCACATACTGCCATTTGAAGTTAAAAAGGACCACTCTATGTGCAACAATTACTACTACTATAGTGGTGATTAACAAGGACCAATGTCACTCTATATGTCATATGTAATTATGTGGAGAGGAAATGAATTCTCTCTCTCTATGTCGTCCATTCTTGTATATGGCACAGGCTTTTGTTTTTTTGATCGAACACTGCACAGACTTTTATTTTTATTTTATCGAACACAGGCTTTTATTTCAAGTGGTGGAGCAAGGTCATGAATATAAAGCTTTTATTCTCGAGTGGTGGTGGAATGCAATGGAACGGAAACGAATTCAGGCAACACAACACGTAGGGAACTCAAAAAATTTGTCTGAAACTTGCGCAGATGCGGGTCGACGCACTGAAGAAATGAAAATTGTGTAGGTGGTTCGAGACACGCTGCATGCTGCTACAAAAAAAGAAATGAAATCTGTCTGAATCTTGGGTAGATGTAGGTTTGTGTCAGTGATACTTACAGTACTATCATAATCAATCTGGTTGCCTAATCTGGGCAGGCCGCGTCATTGTCACTCATGCGTTCAGACATTGGACCCTCACCACAGCCTAGTGCGTGGAGGCATTGTCTCAAACTCAGAATCTTCAGTGCTGCTACTACCAATCCACTACTGGAATGTGAAGGAAAGAAAGAAAGAAGAAAAAAATCACTACGCCTGAAGTGTTTGTTTCTTTAGCAGGCAGGATGGGTATACATGTGTGCCTTTGAGTGCATGATGCATGGGTTTCTATATTGTGTAGACATATATCACTAGCTAGTGAGGACAAGAACAAAAGGCTCTCTCACTTTTTTCTTGCTCGTGCACTGAAGCTTCTTCTTAGTAGTAGTATTTTATTTCTCTATCTGAAGAGAAAAAAAGTTTCTTTCTTTAGTGAGATCATCTAGTACTAGTACAGAGTGGGTACTTGTTTTTTGTTCATCTATCCATGTATTGATCTCGTCCAGTGATCTTGTGGCTGGCTGGCTAGATTACGGCGTGTCTTCCCTGGGGGCATGTTCATGTGGGACTTATTCGCATGGATCAATGAAAAAAATAGGACACGATGGCCTAGGGTCTTGCTCCAGGCCACATGCCTGGCCTGGTGCACATATTTGAGCAGTTCCAGGGAGGGGAGAGCACTCAAGAAATCAGCTCAGCCTGGAACTGCAAGATGGACACGATGTGGATGGATGCACTTACGAAATTGTGCAATGGTAGAAAGCTGGATTGGATTCAGTTCAGGACATGATGCTACTCAATTGCCTTCCTCCTCAGAACACCTACGCCCACGACCCTCCCATCCTTCCTTCCTCCTCAGAACACCTGCGCCCGCGACAGAAAAAAGGTTCAAAATCCTCCACTGCACAAAAATAAGGAGCACCGACAGGCAGGTGTGGAGAAGCAGGCCCGTGCATTGCACCGGGCGGCGGGGACGGTGGAGGCCGCCGGCGCGGAGAGGGCGGAGGCCATCCGCGGGGGACGAGAGCTGCAGCGCGCAGAGTAGAACGAGGAGGGGGGCGTGGGTGCATGCGGCCGTTGCTCACCGGAACCGGCCTGCGTGGGTGGTGGCGGCGGCGAGGAGATTATGGGGGACAGGAGGTCAACCGAGGGGGTGGGGCTGAGGGTCACGAGAGAGACCGAGAGTTTTTTTTACGGATTCATGATAGAGAGGGTGGGGGAAGTGGGCGTGCGTGGGGTGCGGCGGTGGACACCCTCTGTAGTAGCGTGGGGTATCTGACCTTGCTATTGCTATTCACTTAGTACTAGCGCTGGTTTTATCACTCGTGCTACTGTTATGTCTGGTCCGCAGGAGATATTTACTAATAGTGCATTTTTTTTGCCATGCGCTATTAATAAATATTTACTACTACCTCTTTTTTAGTTTACAGGGGGTGTGCGTACTCTTAAATCGTTAATTTGACTAACCTAATACAAGTCATATATTACAAAAAATATACCAATATAAACTTCGGAGTTTCTACTTTCAAAATATATAATTTTTGTGTTATATAGTTTATATTAGGGTGATAAAATTGGCAACCTAAATATACGCGCAGGACTTGTAAACTGAAACGGAGGTAGTAGTAGCGAGGGGTTAATGTGACGCGCTGTTACTAATTAGCAGTTATGTGGGTCAATATAACGCGCTACTAGTTAGTGTCTATCTATAAGCTATTTCCTAGTAGTAACGAAACGAACATTACGTGCATGATTTGGCTAATGTGAAGGAGAAACTTGCCACAAGGAGCTTGTATATGGCCCGATAAGACACGTCGCTCTGGTTCCTGTCCTCCTCCAACAGCCTAGTCTTCCTCTCCTCCAGGACCCTCTCCCTCTCCCCCGCCTGCCTGTTTGCCTCTGCCAGAAGCGCCTGGGTGTTCACCCTCTTTTTCTTAAGAATAGCCTGCAACACCACTCCACGTTAGCATTCTAATCATCGACGGCCGCACACACAATGTAATTGAGGAAAGGTATCCAAGTCCGTGTAACTAACCTTGATGGCGAGGTCCATTGGTCGTGGACGAGGCCTGATCTTAGGATTGGAGCTTGTCTGGCGCTTCTTGATCTTTAGGAGAGTGCTAGGAAAATGTATCAGTCCATCGTCAATGGCTATCGAGCCATGGGACCTCCCGCCACCAGATATTATCACCAGCTCCGGATCAAAAGGACGATGGCTCAGGTTAAAGTCATCCCCTTCCCTCGCCCTCCCCACGTCTCTGTACCTCACGAGCTTGTGGTGGGAGGAGATGTTGGTGAAGCTCTCTGGATGATCGAGGTCAGACTCAGAGAATGCCTTGGCCTTCTTGTGCGGCGCGGTATGGGCCATGTCATAGAGGTCAAACACCCCTGGCACCTCCTTCTTGTTGTGTCGCGCCTAAAAGAGAGGAACAAAATATTAGTTAAGGGCTCAAGCTAGCATGAAGAATGAAATTGCATGAATCATGAAGCAAACTACATACCCAGTTATTCCCGTACTCATATAGATTGCAGATCCCTTGATGGTGTGGCACACCAACCATTTTGGTACCCTTATCCTTGGCCTTGTTGTGGACGGCTAGCCATTGGGGAGAGCACCACTCATCCACCAATGCCTCCGATAGTCCATCCTATCCGCACACCATCTCAGGGGCACCTAAGTTAGTCAAGAGAAATTTCAGCGCTATGCCTACGAATCAAATCAAGTAAACTAAGTACAAGGCCTTAAGAATAGGTAATTACCTTCATGTACTTCTCCTTACTTAGAAACTTGTCGCGACACTTCATCTTGGACCTCTTAATACCAGTCGAGGCGTAGTAGTCTCGAACAGCCTGCACCCAAGCCTCGTGCCATAAGTTCTGAAGTAGGTGCTTGCACTCGGCTTTGACAACCATAGCCGCGGCCTCCTCCTACCCCTGAAGACACCTATAGAAGGTCTACAATCAAACAAGACAACACTGATCAGTACAATCACTTGGTACTGCTGATTTTTTATTTTGTAAAGGAGAAATTATCCAAAATGTCCGGATCACAATGTTGGCCACCGTCGACCCTCTCCTCCCGCGGGGCTGGGGCCGCCAAGTATAGCTCCCAGCTCAGTGCTAGCTGTGGAACCTGACCCTCACCGAGCAACGTGACCCACCCCAGGAAGTTCTGCCAGCAAGGCACACCAAGGAGTTGGTTGGGCTTGCGGACACCAGGGGCATGTTTCCAGCCCCTGCAGTATGACAAGGCCAATGCATTAGATATTAATTTGACGAAACATGAATGCAAAAGGTTATAAAAGAGTAAATGCACTTACTTCTCCCCATTAGGCACAATCAACCACCTCTACTTGCGGGTCATCGGCGCGGGTGGGAGCTTTGTACCACCACACTGGTAGACATTGCCCCCCTTAAGAAGCTCGCCCTCGCTATAACTATCATCAGAAAAGCGGTTCTCGCCACCATCAGCATGGCCACTCGCCTCTGGCGGCCAGTCCCTGATCTGCTCCAAAGTCTCATGGGACTTAAGACTCTGGGACCAGAGTCTCGGGGGATGAAGGCTCGGCGACCCGAGGCTTGTCGGCCCGAGGCTCGTAGACCGGAGTCCGAGACGGGTCCACATCAGACGGGTCTACCTGAGACGGAGCAGTCTTGTGGTTGGGTGAATCAGCTGGGGTGGCGGCAAGGAAGGCGTAGCAACCTTCCTACCTCTCCCGCCGCCACATCCACCTCTAGCACCCCTCTTCTTCCCCGACCTCTCCCAAACGAAGAAGCGCCCATTGGTGGTGTCTGCATATTGTCTAGCAGCACCCTCCGAAGGTGCTGGAGTGGAATGGAAGCACCCCTCCCATCACGCGCCATGGAAGGAGCCTCAGAGCTCTCTGGACCCGCTCCCACCATCTGTCAACACCTGCAATGACAAAGAGTAAACGAAATTAGTACAACATAAAAAATTGAATACCTGACATGATTAATAATATGTATATAATTTAAGCGTATCATCATCATGAACATAATAAAAAATTGAATACCTAATAACATGAACTAATTAATAATCTTCATCGTCTATAAATGCCATGGGATTAATACATGCATCATCATCATCACTATCAGTAATGACGTGCTCATTATCATCATCAATAAATGCATCAACATGTGGAAGGCCTCCTTTACGTAATCGGTCAAGCATTGACAGGTCATCCGTAGTAGTAACCTCTTCTTGTTCCGGCTCTTCTTGTTCCGGCTCAGGGGTGAAGTCGGATTCACTGTCGCTGTCTACTTAAATGTTCTGGGGTGAAATAGAGCGGGTCTTTATATGTTTTTTGGGAGGACGTATTTCTTGGAAGAATTCTCCTTCATATGTGTCTGGGTTAATGTGAGGTCCATAATCCTCTTCATTGGTCTAATAAGTGGTGGAAGTTCATAAACGACATCCCAACCATTGAGATTTGGATCACTTTGACAGGCCCAGGCTAGATAGAAAACTTGGGTTACCTGTTGAGCCGTATTATAGACATCGGGAACATCCAAATGGGTGCTTTGTTTGATTTCGACTAGCCCTATATGTTCATGAGTCCTAGTCTCCTTCGGCAGGAACCAATAACATTTGAAGACTACAACGTTTGGTGGGTTTGCACCATAGAATAGAAGTTCATAAATTTCTTCAACTCTTCCATAATACTCGGTATCACCTTCACCGATAGCAGAGATACAACAATTTGTAGACTTTCGATCGGCCATAGATAGTTCTTTGCCATAGGTACGAAAGCGATACCCGTTGATGATGTATTTGCCAAATGAACAGACCTTATAGTCAAAACCATTAGCGAATTGTCTCAATTTGGCGTCCATAAACTCTAAATTAGCCTACAAGTTTAATACGAAAGAACGATTGTTGCATCAGCTACAAATTAGACGAAGAAATGAAATGGTCTAATGGAAATTACCGTTTGTTTGAACCAAGAGATGAAACCAGGATAGCCACCTCCATACTTTGCCAGAAGCTCATACTCTTTGATGGAATCCTTTTGGATCACCACTCCATATGAGAATTTGGCGACGTATCGAATGTATCAAATATCCGAGAATAAGAGCAGTTCAAAGGAATTAGAAGTTGCAAAACAATGTACTAAGAACTTACTCGATGTACGGCCGCGCTTCTTTTAGGCTGTTGAAGATATAGAATGAAATGGTCCACCATTCTTTAACATCCGACAATAAGGAATTAGAAGCACATGCTGGTGCGAGCTTCCCTTTGAATAGGCTGAGGTTGGATCTACCCTTTTTAGGGTCGCCAGCATTGTACCGAGGCTTCGGATTATGCAAATGACGATTTTTGGCTTCGTAGTGTGCTGTCACGAAGTTTGCCGCCTCCTCAGTAATGAATGCCTCGGCCATCGATGCTTCAATTCTACATTTATTTTTACATTTTGCTCAAAGCATCTTATACATCCTCTCAGTTGCGTAGCACCAGCGATTTTGCACGGGCCTCCCCAATTGTGCCTTGGTCGGAAATGCAAAATCAAGGGTTGCATTGGATTAGAGAAACCCAGTGGAAAGATCTTCTCTAACTTGCAGATAAACACAGGCGCCAACTCTTCCATTTCTTCAGCATGGCAGGCGATAGTTCTTTCACACAAAGAACACGGAAGAAATAGCTCAGCTCTGCCAGTACTAGCCATTCATCCTTAGGGATAAAGCCACGCAATATCACCGGCATTACCCGGTCAATCCATATGTGCCAATCATGACTCTTGAGACCAAATATTTTCAATTTTTCAAGACTCGCTCCCATATTTTGACTCGCTGCATACCCATTGGGGAACATCAACTGCATTTTCACCCACAAGATAATTCCCCTCATAGCTGGCCTTCCAAGATTGAAGGATGCCTTTGGCTTCGTCCAATTTTTCTTTCCTTTTGATTTTTTCATGTGTTGTAACGGTCTATCACATAACGCCTCTTCATCGACTCTAGCCTTAGTATTATCCTTGAAGGAAATATGCCCTAGAGGCAATAATAAAGTTGTTATTTATATTTCCTTATATCATGATAAATGATTATTATTCATGCTAGAATTGTATTAACCAGAAACTTGATACATGTGTGAATACATAGACAAATAGAGTGTCCCTAGTGTGCCTCTATTTGACTAGCTCGTTAATCAAAGATGGTTAAGTTTCCTAGCCATAGACATGTGTTTTCATTTGATGAACGGGATCACATCATTAGAGAATGATGTGATGGACAAGAACCATCCCTTATGAGGGAGTCCTGTATTAGGGGGTGTCCGGATAGCCGAACTATACCTTCGGTCGGACTCCTGGACTTGAAGATACAAGATTGAAGACTTCGTCCCGTGTCCGGAAGGGACTTTCCTTGGCGTGGAAGCCAAGCTTGGCGATACGGATATGTAGATCTCCTACCATTGTAACCAACTCTGTGTAACCCTAGCCCTCTCCGTGTTGGGGAACGTAGTAATTTCAAAAAAATTCCTATGCACACGCAAGATCATGGTGATGCATAGCAACGAGAGGGGGAGAGTGTGATCTACGTACCCTTGTAGATCGACAACGGAAGCGTTAACTTGGTTGATGTAGTCATACGTCTCCACGGCCCGACCGATCAAGCACCGAAACTACGGCACCTCCGAGTTCTAGCACACGTTCAGCTCGATGACGATCCCCGGACTCCGATCCAGCAAAGTGTCGGGGAAGAGTTCCGTCAGCACGACGGCGTGGTGACGATCTTGATGTACTACCGTTGCAGGGCTTCGCCTAAGCACCGCTACAATATTATCGAGGACTATGGTGGAAGGGGGCACCACACACGGCTAAGAATATGATCACGTGGATCAACTTGTGTATCAAGGGGTGCCCCCTACCCCCGTATATAAAGGATCAAGGGGAGGAGGCCGGCCGACCCTCTATGGCGCGCCAAGGAGGAGTCCTCCTCCTAGTAGGAGTAGGACTCCTACTAGGAGGGGGAAAGAAGTGGGGAGGGAGAGGGAAAGGGGGGCGCCGCCCCCCCTCTCCTAGTCCAATTCGGACCAGGGGGAGGAGGCGCGCGACCCACCTTTGGCTGCCCCTCTCTCTCTCCACTAAGGCCCATATGGCCCATTACTTCTCCCGGGGGGGTTCCCGTAACCCTCCGGCTCTCCGGTTTTCTCCGAAATCACCCGGAACACTTCCCGTGTCCGAATATAGCCGTCCAATATATCAATCTTTATGTATCGACCATTTCGAGACTCCTCGTCATGTCCGTGATCACATCCGGGACTCCGAACTAACTTCGGTACATCAAAACTCATAAACTCATAATATAACTATCATCGAAACCTTAAGCGTGCGGACCCTACGGGTTCGAGAACAATGTAGACATGACCGAGACACGTCTCCGGTCAATAACCAATAGCGGAACCTGGATGCTCATATTGGCTCCTACATATTCTACGAAGATCTTTATCGGTCAGACAGCATAACAACATACGCTGTTCCCTTTGTCATTGGTATGTTACTTGCCCGAGATTCGATCGTCGGTATCTCAATACCTAGTTCAATCTTGTTACCGGCAAGTCTCTTTACTCGTTCCGTAATACATCATCTCGCAACTAACTCATTAGTTGCAATGCTTGCAAGGCTTATGTGATGTGCATTACCGAGAGGGCCCAGAGATACCTCTTCAACAATCAGAGTGACAAATCCTAATCTCGAAATACGCCAACCCAACATGTACCTTTGGAGACACCTGTAGAGCACCTTTATAATCACCCATTTACGTTGTGATGTTTGGTAGCACACAAAGTGTTCCTCCGGCAAACGGGAGTTGCATAATCTCATAGTCATAGGAACATGTATAAGTCATGAAGAAAGCAATAGCAACATACTAAACGATCGAGTGTTATGCTAATGGAATGGGTCATGTCAATCAAATCATTCACCTAATGATGTGATCCCGTTAATCAAATAACAACTCCTTGTTCATGGTTAGGAAACATAACCATCTTTGATTAACGAGCTAGTCAAGTAGAGGCATACTAGTGACACTCTGTTTGTCTATGTATTCACACATGTATTATGTTTCCGGTTAATACAATTCTAGCATGAATAATAAACATTTATCATGATATAAGGAAATAAATAATAACTTTATTATTGCCTCTAGGGCATATTTCCTTAACTCCAGTGTCTATATAAACCGGAGGGTTTTAGTCTGTAGGACGAACAACAATCATACCGTAGGCTAGCTTCTAGGGTTTAGCCTCTCTGATCTCGTGGTAGATCTACTCTTGTACTACCCATATCATCAATATTAATCAAGCATGACGTAGGGTTTTACCTCCATCAAGAGGGCCTGAACCTGGGTAAAACATCCTGTCCCCTGCCTCCTGTTACCATCCTCCTAGACGCACAGTTCGGGACCCCCTACCCGAGATCCGCCGGTTTTGACACCGACATTGGTGCTTTCATTGAGAGTTCCTCTGTGTCATCACTTTTAGGCCCGATGGCTTCTCCGATCATCAACAGCGATGCGATCCGGGGTGAGACTTTTCTCCCTGGGTGGATCTTCGTATTCGGCGGCTTTGCACTGCTGGCCAATTCGCTTGGCCATCTGGAGCAGATCGAAAGCTACGCCCCTGGCCATCAGGTCAGATTTGGAAGTTTGAACTACACGGCCGACATCCGTGGAGACTTGATCTTCGACGGATTCGAGCCACAGCCGAGCGCGCTGCACTGTCACGATGGGCATGGTCTAGCTCTGCCGCCAAACAGTGCCTTGGAGGCCGCACCTGTGTCCGCTCTGACCCCTAGCTCGGAGTCGATCACACCAATCAAGGATGGGTGGTTAGACACCGCCTCAGGGGCTGCAATCTCTACGGCGATCGAGCCAAACACCAGCCCTATTCTCTGCGAAGCCCGTGACTCCAAGGAGCCGGACTCCTCTCCTGACTCCGAGCCCTCCGCGCCCCTACCGATCGAACCCGATTGGGTGCCGATCATGGAGTTCACCACCGCGGACATCTTTGAGCACTCGCCCTTCAATGATATTCTGAATTCACTAAAGTCTCTCTCTTTATCAGGAGAGCCCTGGCCGGATTATGGTCAGCAAGGTTGGGATGCGGATGATGAAGAAATTCAAAGCCCACCCACCACCCACTTCGTAGCCACTGTCGATGATTTAACCGACATGCTCGACTTCGACTCCGAAGACATCGACGGTATGGATGCCGATGCAGGAGACGATCAAGAACCAACGCCTATAGGGCACTGGAAAGCCACCTTGTCGTATGATATATACATGGTGGACACCCCAAAAGAAGGCAATGGCGATGGAACAGCGGAGGATGACCCCTCCAAGAAGCAGCCTAAGCGCCGGCGTCAGCGGCGCCGCTCTAAATCCCGCCAAAGAAAAAACGGTGATTCCGGCACGGGAGATAATAACACCCCGGACAGTGCCGAAGACAACCACCTCCAGCAAGATTCAGCACAGGAGGATGGAGAAGCCAGCCCTCATGAGAGAGCGGCAGACAGAAAGGTCAAGGACGATAATTATATGCCTCCCTCCGAAGACGAGGCAAGCCTTGACGACGACGAATTTGTCGTGCCGGAGGATCCCGTCGAACAAGAGCGTTTCAAACGCAGGCTTATGGCCACAGCGAGCAGCCTTAAGAAAAAACAACAACAACTTAGAGCTGATCAAGATTTGCTAGCCGACAAATGGACTAAAGTCCTTGCTGCTGAAGAGTATGAACTCGAACGCCCCTCCAAGAGCTACCCAAAGCGCAGGTTGCTACCCCAATTAGAGGAGGAAGCACCTAAACCTACATCACCAGCGCATGATGCGGCCGACCGGCCACCCCGTGGCCGCGACAGAGAGGCCTCTCGGCCCTCCACTCAAGCCGCACCCCGGCGCCGCTCAAAAAATACCAAGGCATGGGAAAATGCGCCAGACCTGCGAGATATATTGGAGGACAAGGCAAGGCAAACAAGATCGATCTACGGATCACGTGGGCGCCCTACTGCACGAGACAGTACTCGTCACGCCGGATACAGTAAATCCGGCCGGGCCGAACATAGTAGACAAAGCTCGTTTGAGCTGCGTCGTGATATAGCCCAATACAGAGGTGCCGCACACCCACTATGCTTCACAGATGAAGTAATGGATCATCAAATCCCCGAGGGTTTCAAACCCGTGAACATCGAATCATACGATGGCACAACAGATCCTGCGGTATAGATCGAGGACTATCTCCTTCATATCCACATGGCCCGCGGTGATGACCAACACACCATCAACTACCTCCCACTCAAGCTTAAAGCACCAGCTCGACATTGGCTTAACAACTTGCCAGCAGAATGTAACACCCCGGATATGACTTACCCAATATGTAATCCAACTCTTGCCGTTTCCGGCCTTAAGTTATTTTATTTTCTCGGGTTCGGGTTTTTGTCTCTGTGTGTTGTTGTTGTTGTCATGCATCTCATATCATGTCATCATGTGCATTGCATTTGCATACGTGTTCGTCTCATGCATCCGAGCATTTCCCCCGTTATCCGTTTTGCATTCCGGCGCTTTGTTCTCCTCCGATGGTCATTTCTACCTTTCTTTCGTGTGTGGGGATTAAACATTTCCGGATTGGACCGAGACTTACCAAGCGGCCTTGGTTTACTACCGGTAGACCGCCTGTCAAGTTTCATACCATTTGGACTTTGTTTGATGCTCCAACGGTTAACCGAGGGACCGAAAAGGCCTCGTGTGTGTTGCAGCCCAACACCCCTCCATGTTGGCCCAAAACCCACCAAAACCCTCTCCATCATCTAGAGCGTTCGATCACGATCGCATGGCCAAAAACCGCACCTCATTTGGACTCTCCTAGCTCCCTCTACCTCTATATAAAGACCCCTCCTCCAAATTCGTGGATCCCTTCTTCCAAACCCTAAAAAAATCGTCTCCGCGCGGCTGGACACGTCCGGACCGCGCCGGACACACCGCCGCCAGCCACTCCCGTGCCGCCACATCACCGCCGTAGACCCGCGCGCCGCCGGGGCCCGACG